>NC_034590.1:29939582-29966234 GCF_900095145.1 Mus pahari | reverse complement strand
TTTTTCTCTCTCTCTCTCTCTCTCTTTCTCTCTCTCTCTCTTTCTCTCTCTCATAGTTTGAGTATAATTATCACTTTAGTGTGTCCCCCAAGGAGTAATATGTTAGGAGGTGTTAATTTGTTACTAACATAGTCCACCTAATGACTAAAAGTGAGCCTTTGAGAGGTACTCAGGATTAGATGAAGATATCAAGATACAATGTTCATGAAGGCATACTTCCAGATCATTTAAACAAAAAAGAAATACACTTATGAGCTTACTGTCATGTCTCCTAACCTATCATGCCCCAAATTGACCTATAACCTATCATTGTCCCCAAATCCTTCTCAAAAGACCATTACCATCAGATATAGTTCCATGACTCTCTAGAACTAGGAGCTTTCACCCTCTTTTTAAATGTCACTCTTAATGAACTACAAGTAACAAATTTGTTTAAATGAATACATGTAAAAACAACAGAATTTGGGTTGGGCTATTTTTTTGTCTCCCATTAATTCTTGTTAGCAATTGTTCCTACTAGATGTAGAATGATCAGGAAATAAACTGGAATTACAGCGACTTGGCTTCTAATCCAGGTATCATTATTTTTATGTGCTGCATAATTTTAATGACATTATTTAATTACTATGGCTTCTGATTCCTAATTTTAAGAATAGAAGTAACATTTAGTATATAAAGAATTGTTAGGAGGATCAATTATCTATTAAGGTACATAAAATTTCTAAACAAAAACAGAGGTTGTCACAGTAACACAATATTTATAACATTTGACACTACTGATAATCGTGGTGTCAAAATTACAAAGAGGAGATAAAAAACTATTATTTTTTTAGGTAAGACATGAAAAAAAAGAATAATCTAGAGATTTAATTCTACTTCCATAAAAATTCCAACACAATCCTTTACAGATACTGAAAGGATAATTCTCAACTTCGTGTGGAAAAACAAAAATCCAGAATAGCTAAACTAATCCTGAACAATATAAGACAAAAAACAATGAATTCATGAAACTTTTAGGCAAATGGATATAACTCGAAAATATCATTCTGAGTGAAGTAACCCAATTGCAAAAGAAAACCCATGGTATGTACTCACTGATAAGTGGATACTAGCCCAAAAGCTCCAAATAATCAGGATACAGTTCACAGACCACATGAAGCTCAACAAAAAGGAAGACCAAAGTGTGAATGCTTTGGTCCTTCTTAGAAGGAAAACAAAATACAGGAGCAAATACAGAGATAAAGTGTAGATAGAGCAGAAACTAAAGGAAAGACCACCCAGAGACTGTCCCACCTGGGGATGCCTCCCATATACAGTTACCAAATCCAGACACTATTGTGTATGCTGAGAAGTGCATACTGAAAGGAACCTGGTATGGCTGTCTCCTGAGAGGCCCTGCCAGAGCCTTACAAATACAGAGGCATATACTTGCAGCCAACTATTGGACGGAGTACTGGGTCCCTCATAGAGGAGTTAGATAAGGGACTAAAGGAGTTGAAGAGGTTTGCAACCCCATAGGAAGAATAACAATATCAACCAACCAGACCCCCAAGAACTCCCAGGGACTAAGCCATCAACAAAGGAGTATACATGGCTCCAGCTGCATATGTAGCAGAGGACGGCCTTGTTATGCATCAATGGAAGGAGAGGTCCTTGGTCCTATGAAGGCTCAATAAATGCCCAAATATAGGGAAATTGAGGGCAGGGAGGTGGGAGTGGGTGGGTGGGTGGGTGGAGGAATACCCTTATAGACGCAGAGAGTGGGAGTATGTAATAGGGTGTTTCCAGGAAGAAGGCAAAATAGGAAAGGGGATAACATTTGAAATGTAAATAAAGAAAATACCCAATTTCAAGTTGTACTACAGCTTTAATAATAAAAGTAATAATAATAATAATAATAAATATACTACATGGGATCAAAATAAACATATTGATCTTGGGATCAATAACATAAATCCAAATGAAGACCAAAACAAATCCAAATATATATGAACATATGAATTTTGATAAAGAAACCAGAAATACTCACTGGTTAAAAAAAAATCTTCAATAATTTGTGTGTTCAAACTGAATGTCTACATGTACAAAATGCATACAGATTCTTACTTATCACACTTCATACTTCTCAAGTTCAAGTGGACCAACGACCTGAACATAAAACCAGATACACTGAATCTGAGAGAAATGAATTGGGCAATAGCCTGAAAAACATTAGCACAGAAGATGACTTTCTGAATAGAAAACTGATAGCACAGACACTAAGATCCATAATTAATAAATGAGATATCATGAAGATATCATGAGACTGAAATGCTTCTATAAGCCAAATGACTCAGTCAAGTGGATGAAGCAGAAGCCTACAGAATAGGGAAAGTTTTTTGTTTGTTTTGTCTTTTGTTTTACCAAGTCCATATTCAATAAAGGACTAATATCCAAAATAAATACAGAACTCAAGAAATTAGATATCAAAAAACCAAATGATCCACTTAAAATTTGTATATAGGTCTAAGCAGAGAATTCCCAATTGTGGAAAATAAAACAGAGAAACACTTGACAAAGTGTTCAATATCCTTATCCATTAGAGAAATACAAATCAAAACTACTGTCAGAATGGGTAAGATCAATAACACGAAGATTTAGAAAAAAGAGAACACTCAGTGTTGGTGGGTATGCACTGTGGAAATCAATATGATGGTTCTTCAGAAAGATGGGAATAGATCTTCCTCAAGATCTAGCTATGTTTCTTAGTCATATACAGAATGGACATTCAATCCTGTCATAATGACTGTTGTTCAACCATATTCACTGTGGCTCTTTTCATGATAGCCAGGAACTGGAAACAACATAGATGTCCCTCAACAGAAGAATAGTTAAAGAAAATGTGGTAATTTACACATTGGAGTATCAGTCAACCATTTTAAAAATGACTTTATGAAATTTGCAGGCAAATGAATGGAATTAGAAAAAAACCTTTCTGAGATAACCCAAACCTGGGAAGATAAATATGGCATTATTCACTTATAAGTGGATACTAGCCTTTACATAAATGATAACCAAACTACAATCCATAGGTCCAGAGAGGTTAGGTAAAGAGGAGGGAACTGGGGTGTGGGGAATGCATGGATCTTCCTAGGAAGCAGAAATAGAATAGATTTTAAGGATAGACTGGGGGCAAGAGGGGATAGGATCAGGGGTTTCATGTCGGTAAAAGAGATGGCATGGAGGGAAAGCTGTAATTAGGGAACTTTGGGCAAGGTCTGAAAACCTGGTGCAGTGGGTACTTATGAAATCAGTAACCTTGATCATTGTGGGGACATCAAGTAATGGGAAATATGCAGTCTCAACAAGTCATTTTTTGTTGTTGCTACTGCTGCCAGCACAGTGACTTACAGTGGTGGTACTTAGTTTTATTCAATTGAAGTTTTAGCTAGGGAGGACCCATGGAAAATCGTCTGAACACAACTCAGGTTGTTGCTGAGACAAAGGGTGGCTCTCTGCAAACTGACAATGGTGTCCCAGTGCCCAGGGCAAGAACCCTACAACTCTTTGACCATGGAGAAATCAAGCTGTGCCTACATGGAAACTTCCCCTCTATATTCTAGTCTTTTGGGTGAGAAATGCTACTCTGTAAGCTATCAAAAGAAAAGAATGGAAACCTGCCCAGCCACAAAACCTTTGCCTTACAATCTGCCCTGATTTATAAAATATGCTAGGGTAATGGCACCATGGAAATAGTGGGAGTTGGAACCAATATCTGGTTTGAATTAAAGCTCATTCCACAATAAAAAAAAAAAAATCCACAGATTAGATAACCCAGAGACCTAAGATAAAAGCAAACACTTTTGGTCAAGAAAGAAAAGAAAGAATTAATTCCTAAAGATATTCTGCTATGTTCATAGACCAGTGTCTTACCCAGTCATCATCAGAAAGGCATCCTCTAGCAGAAGTTGGGAACAGATGAAAAGAGCCACAGTTGAACATGACATGGAGAGTCTAAATTAGAGGTCTCAGTTAAATCCCTCCATCAGTCTTCAAGGAATCCCTCAGAAGAGGCAGAAATATTGTAAGAGCCAGAGGGGAAGGAAGACTAGGAAAACAAGGTCATCTGAACCAACTAAGCATGATGCATATGAGCTCACAGGGTCTCCAGCAGCCAGCACGTGAGTTTGTACCAGATCCTCTGCATACATTGTAACTATCAGCTTTGTGTTTTATGGAACTCTTAACTGGGCAGGGATACTTGGATTACTGAGTCTTATACCTGCTCTTGGATACTTTTCCTCCATTTAGGTTGTCATGTCCAAATTCAATACGATTATTTTTGCACATTGGATTCTCTCTCTCTCTCTCTCTCTCTCTCTCTCTCTCTCTCTCTCTGTCTTTCTCTCTCTTTCTCTCTCTCCCTTCCTCCCTCCCTCCCTCCCCCCTCTCTCTCTGTCTGCTGTTTTTTGAGACAGGGTTTCTCTGTGTAGCCCTGGCTGTCCTGGAACTCACTTTGTAGAGCAGGCTGGCCTCGAACTCAGAAATCTGCCTGCCCTATGCGCCACCACCTACTGGCTGGATTTTGTCTCTTGTAAGGCTGTTCCTTTCTACTGAGAGAAACAAAGAAAGTGGATCTGGAGGGGAAGGGTGAGAGGGAAGAAGAACTTGGAGGAGTGGAGGAAGGAACTATAATCAAGATATACTGTATGAGAAAAGAATCTAATGTCAATAAAAGGAAAGTGTGTGTGTATGTGTGTGTGTGAGAGAGAGAGAGAGAGAGAGAGAGAGAGAGAGAGAGAGAGAGAGAGAGATCTTTTGGTTGGTCCCAGTTAATAGTTACCTTTTCCTTTAGCAGGAGAAATGGTATTTATTTTTGTTTTTAAGAGTTTGAATTAGAATGGAGAAATCTTACAAATTGAATCCCTTTGGAAGATTTATGTCTGTGCCAATCTAGAAACTGGATTTTACAATTCCAAATTACACTGAATGTGATCATTCTTTTATAAATATAGAGATAAACCTGAATCTTTTTAAATATGAAGACTAACTTGACATAAGTTAAAACATATGGATAACCAAATGCACATAACAAAAGCAGGATTAATGAGAGGGGCTAATATTGTCATCTTTATTTGTAGATTTGAAAGTAAGATCAATGTTATCTTTATCACTTAAGAAAACACACTAAAGAAAATGCCAACAATTGCAAATTTTAAATATTTATATGTAAAAGGGGTTGAGTTAGTAAATGTTATAAGATAAAGCCCAGTTATATGGGGTACTCAGTTGCTGGTTTAGTGGAAAGAGAGTGTCAATCAGCCTTGCTGAAGTCCACAGAGATCTGTTTCCAGAAGAAGATGGCACAACTTTGAAATGAAAAGTCATAAATAGGTCAAATCTTGGAAATAGATTTAAGTTTCTGATCACTAAAATAGGTTTCACAATTACTATGCCACCTCAGCAGAAACATCCTATATTGCAATGATGTATTAGTAGAATTCTTTAGTTGAAAATGTGGCTATGAAACAAGTGAAGTTTCCACCCATGGGCAAACAAATGACTTGCCATACAGATTAAAACAAGGCCCTGTATTTAAAGTTGGTCTTCAGTAAAGGGATAAACCTAAAATCTCTAGGTGTTTGCCAAGTCTGTTTAACTGTAAGTGCTGCAGAGAGCAGATGGATATGTTCAAAACATTTGTTTTTGAATACAGAATCAGGTTTGACTTTGGGAATTTCAATGTTATTTAATTATATGCAACTTAGTCTCACTATGAAAATTGACTTTACATTTTAACTTTTATGTTTTTAAAGATTTATTTTACTTAAGTGAATACCCTGTAACTGTGTTCACATATACCAGAAGAGGACATCAGGTCCCATTATAGATGGTTGTGAGCCACCATGTGGTTGCTGGGAATTGAACTCAAGACCTCTGGAAAAGCTGTCAGATATATATATATTTTATATATATATATATATATATATATATATATATATATATATATATATACACACAGAATTTTGTTTTCTTAGAGATAAAATGAGGAAGAGGTGATAAGAAGGATAGGTAAGTATAAGAATTAAGAAAACTTATATTCCTAAGGATTTATCTTTACATCAATTGAAACCTTGAAATCGTTCTTAAATTTCTGTTCAGCAATAGCTCTAATTTTAATAGTTTCTAATGCTCATAATTTTTATTAATAAATTTATCATTTTGTAAGATATTTCAAATTCTATTAAAATTAGGCAGCTCATTCATAATTCTATTCCCCAGAATTTTGCTTTAGTATTAAAATCAATGTAGGGATATCACATAGTCTCTGCTTGAGAAACTATTAAACTATCTTCAGTTATGTATGTCCATTTTCCAAAATACTTACAAATGTAATTAACACAATTATGAAATATAAATCCAGGTAGAGCACCTGTACAGGTATTTTGTTACTCTCTTATCTCCATTTCTCATATTCTACTAAAAATTTCAAACCTCCTCGTATCATCGGGAGATACACACATGCTCTCTATCAGATTTATGTGCTGATTTGGAAACAGTTTCTTGAACTCTCACTATAGGTGAGTTCATCCCAGTATATCAGGCTATGCCTTGCATATTCATGGACTGCAAGGGAACTCAACCTGACATTGTGTTTAAATGTTTATGTGTCTTCCCAAATGCTACACGGAAGTTACTTACAATCTAGTAGCAGGCTTTATTTTGTTGAGTTTCATTCTGAGATGATTATATACCATGAAGTCTTCTCCACAACATCTTTGTCCTATTGGGATAGAGGCATCCTCTTATTAACATTATGATCATGTGTTGATAAAAATTCCAAACTAAATTCTAGAAAGACTGCAATAAACAGAAGCTATAGAAAGGCAGATAGTTACACTGGAAGATTAGCATGAAGAAAGGGCTGAATGATAAACACAAAGGAAACTTTATTAAGACGAACATGAACCAGATGCTCAGAAAACGGGAGTGGATAGCCAAAAGAGGAGGATCCAGTCAGCTGAAAAGAAAACAGTGGACCAAGAACCACACTAAAAGATATCTGGATCTCAGAAAGAACTCAGTAATGTTCACCCAAGAGAAAGTGCCAGAACATTGGGCTCAAGAGGCCTCTGCTTATTTCCAGGGCCCATCCATGCTGGGACCAATAGAGTTTGCTTGGCCTCGCTGCCTTTAGAAGGAGGCACCATAGGTTTTTCCTGTTAGAATCCATGACTCCTGAGGTACAATGTGCCTTTCAGTTCCTGAGAGACTGATGTTTCCCTCAGGCAGTGAATTGTGTTTCTCTGTATGTTCCCTTGGAAGTCAAGGAACCATGGGAACTTGACAGGATGATTGGTTTTTAGACATTTAATCTTGTGTACCCTGTATAACTTTCAGATATCATTGTATCCTGGCAATTACAACTGTATTGATCTTGGCCAATTGCCATTATATTCTGTATCTTATAAAGGTATAAAGTCATTCTCAGTAAAATTTTCACAGCCTCAGTGTGACTCCTCCAAGCAGCCTGACTTAATTCCTCAAGGCCATTTCTGGTGACCTTGACTGAGTAAGTGTGGGTACTTATACAGCCAGGTGACTCTCCTGGTGAAAGTCAATTCCTGAGGCCCCGTGTTTGGGCATGAAAACTGTCACTGCAAGAGACAGTTCTCGTGGACTATTTCAGTGAGCATATGGAATACGGAAAGAAATCAAAGAGTGGAAACCTGGTTCACAAAATTTCAGGGGGAAGTAAGGATTCTTATAGAGAACTGAGATAAAGATATTCAAATTATAATCTGGAAAATAATTTAGCTGAACTTATGATCATAGTCCTGAAAACTTCAGTAAGACTGGGTCAAAAAAGTTTTCACTGGATCAAGAAGTTTCAGAACAGAATACTCAGATGATGGCTTGCTTGTCACATACCCTTCTTTTTCAGATCTATGCTGAAAGATAGCATGGAGTAAGCATGGAGTGGAGTGGAAATAGTAATAAATGCATAATTTGGATAGAAAAGAAGTGTAAGTCTGTTTAAAGTTGTAGGCAGGAAGGCAGAGAGAGGGCATCCATAATTCTTGAGGAAATTTGCCTCAGGACAAATGGTTTAGCAGTTAAAAACATTATTGCTCTTCTAGAAGCCTCATATCCAACTCCCAGCACCCATGTTGAATGGCTCAAAACTACCTGTAACTCCAATTCCAATGATTCTGCTGCCCTCTCCTGGTTCCTGCAGGCACTAGCACACATGGAACATTTTTTCCACATGCCTATACACATTCCTGTAAAGAAAATTAGCTTTAAAACCAGTAAGTTCTGGATGGTAAGAACATTTCCAATGGCCTGTGTTGTTTGGGATCTATAGGACCACACTGGACAATAACTCAATAAATAAAACAAAACAAAACAACAACAACAACAACAAACAAGTAATTCATTTTTGGCACTGAACCTTGTATTTGCTACCTTGTAGGAGCTGTTAGTGCTATCCCGTGTATACTTCTTCCCTTTGGCATATCCAAGCCGACGTGACCCTGGCTGGGCTGAAAGGAGGGATGCTCAGCAGGGGCAGGTGGGTGGAACACGTGATCTTATTCTGTGGTGAGTGTGTAGGCAAGGAATACACATCCAGGAACAGCTTCAGAGAACTGGTTCTGTTTAGTAGGGAAGTATTTATGCCCCTGAGGAGGTTGCTAGGGTCTCTGTGGCAAAGTTTGTTTGGATATGTACAATTGGGCAGGACAGGGCTGTTGGAAATTACTTCATCTGCGTACTCAGGGAAGAAGGGTTAGTAATCAGTAAAATAGCAAACTCTTGCAAAGTGCATGGGATCTGATGTCTTTCATAAGGATAGGTTCTTTTGACTGAGAAATCATGCTAAAGATAAGGAGGATTCAGGCATAGGTTGGCACCACATAATTGCAAAAGATTACCTGATTGTTAAACATTATCCTTCCAGGCTTCTGAGTGAACAGGTGTCAAATTCTTCCATTGAAGAAAGCAGCCTTTGTTTTAACACTTCTAGTTTGTCTACTGCTTTCTGTATTCACATCAAATGTGGGCCTTCCTCCATGAGTGTAGATATTTTCAGAAGCTTATACAGCACAGACTTCCATATGAATTTCTTGAAATGTCTTTGGTATTTTCATCAGTCATAGTATTTGCTCTCGTATTCTCTTTTCCCATTCCTAAATCCATTTAATCCTAGCTGTTCAATTTTTTCCTTTAAACTTTTATGCCCTTGCCTTCTATCGCTTGTCCCTTGAAAGCTCTGTCTTTATAGACCCTTACTAATTTCATGATCTCCATGTGCATTCCAAATAGAATGTATATATCAAAAGATTCAAGGTTAACATTCACAAATGAGACAAACAAGATATGTTGTTCTGCATCTGGTCTATCCTACTCAGAGTCACTCTTTCCATTTATCTGTTAATTTCATTTTTTTTCTTTATGTTTTTATGTCATTTTTAAAAATTATTTTATTATTTTCTTCATTTACATTTCAAATGATATCCCAAATGTCCCCTATACACTCCCCCAACCCTGCTCCCCTGCCCACCCACTCCCACTTCTTGGCCCTGGTGTTCCTCTGTATGGGGCATATAAAGTTTGCAAGCCCAAGGGGCCTCTCTTCCCAACGATTGCTGACTAGGCCATCTTCTGCTATATATGCAGTAGAGACACGAGCTCTGGGGGTACTGATTAGTTCATATTGTTGTTCCACCTATAGGGTTGCAGACCCCTTCAGTTCCTTGGGTAATTTCTCTAGCTCCTCCATTGGGGTCTCTGTGTTCTATCCTATAGATGACTGTGGGCATCCACTTCTATATTTGCCAGGTACTGGCATAGCCTCACAGAGATAGCTATATCAGTGTCCTTTCAGCAAGTTCTTGCTGGCATATGCAGTAGTGTCTGCCTTTGGTGGCTGATTATAGGATGAATCCCCGGGTGGGGCAGTCTCTGGATTGTCCATCCTTTCGTCTTAGCTCCAAACTTTGTCTCTGCAACTTCTTTCATGGGTATTTTATTCCCTATTTTGGGGAGGAATGAAGTATCCACGTGTTGGTCTTCCTTCTTCTTGATTTTCTTGTGTTTTGGAGATTGTATCTTGGGTATTCTAGGTTTCTGGGCTAATATCCACTTATCAGTGAGTGCATATCAAGTGAGTTCTTTTGTGATTGGGTTACCTCACTAAGGATGATATCCTCCAGATACATCAATTTGCCTAAGAATTTCATAAATTCATTGTTTTTAATAGCTGAGTAGTACTCCATTGTGTAAATGTACCACGTTTTCTGTATCCATTCCTCTGTTGAGGGACATCTGGGTTCTTTCCAGCTTCTGGCTATTATAAATAGGGTAGCTATGAACATAGTGGAGCATGTGTCCTTATTACCAGTTGGAACATCTTCTGGGTATATACCTAGAAGAGGTATTGCTGGATCTGAGGGTAGTGCTATGTCCAGTTTTCTGAGGAACCACCAGACTGATTTCCAGAGTGGTTGTACAAGCTTGTAATCCCACCAGCAATGGAGGAGTGTTCCTCATTCTCCACATCCTCGCCAGCACCTGCTGTCCCCTGGAATTTCATTTTTTTTAATAGCTGAATAATGCATTCATTGATTTAAAGACATTTAAGTCTTTAATTTAATTGTAAGTATTCTTAAAGAAGTAAAAGTTTCCATGAGTAAAAACTTAACAGGCATTTCAATGGGGAAGTCTACAAGACTGTGGCAGTGAACTGGTTCATACTTGTTCTGTTTATGAAATAGAGTACTATCTTAGTTAGGGTTTGTATTACTGTGATAAAATACCATGACCAATACAAGTTGGGGAGGAGAGAGTTTATTTGGATTATAGTTTTATATCACTGTTAATCATCAGAAAAAATGAGAACAGGAAAACAAGCAGGATTGGAACCTGGAGGTAGAAGCTGATGCAAAATCTATGGAGAAGTGCTGTTTACTCACTTGCTCATCATAACTTTCTCAGTCTGCTTTCTTATAGAACCCAAAATCACCTGCCTAGGCATGGCCTCACCCACAATGGGTTGGCCCCTCCTTCATCAATCATAATTAAGAAAGTGTCCTACAGGCTTGCCTTCAGTCCATTCTTAGGGAAGCTTCTTTAACATTGAAGTCTCTCCTCTCAGATGATTTTAGCTTGTGTCAACTTGACATAAAAACTATTCGGCACAAGTACCCTCTTAGCATATTACCGCAGATCCAGCAATACCTCTTCTAGGTATATACCCAGAAGATGTTCCAACTGGTAATAAGGACACATGCTCCACTATGTCCATAGCTGCCCTATTTACAAAGGCAGATATCTCTAGTTAGTAGAGGTTAAGGGTGAATTCTTTTGTTAAGGAGTAATGTGAGAACATATAATTGGATATATCTCAAGGTACACTATGAATTTTAATCTCTGTGAAATCTATCCTATAAGGCAGTTCAGGGGGAAGGTTAGGCATTAGTTAGGGTTTGCTAGAGGAACACACACACACATGATTATTAGAATGAATAAATGAATAACAGGCTGGCTGCAGTACTGCTAAATCAACAATGGCTGTCTATGAACAAAATGTCCAAGAATACAGTAGTTTGTCATTCCATGGATTTCTCAGCTGCTCTTCAGTATATGCTGTTTAGTTACAAAGAAGTGGGCTCTAATGTCAGTGAAGGCCTAGACTTGCTAGCAAGGTGGGAGCAGGCAGACAAAGAGCAAAAGCTTCCTTCTTGTTGTCTTTCTATAGACTCCCACTGGAAAGTGTGACTCAGAAGAAAGTATGTCTTCCTGCTTGAAGATCTAGATGAAAGGTGTGTCTCTTTCCAGCTCAGACCATCTGGATGAAAGCCATGTCTTCCTACCTCAAAGATCTAGATTTGAAGTGGATCTTTCTACTTCAAACTAAGCAAAAATCCCTAAAGAGTGTACATTCAATTTTTGGATATTAGTTAATTCTAGACATAGTCGACAGCCAATTATAGCCACTGCCCAGCACTAGTACCCTCCCAGCAAAACAACCAAGAATAGCCATCACAGTGTCTGTTCACCTCAAGTAGTCAATTCATGCTAAGAATAATTGCTTTCATCTCTATGTTCTTGGTCTAAATACGTTTGGAGTTCTTGTAAGTGGAGGAGGATTATTTCTACCATAGAACCCATCCTTCTTGCATTCAAGTTGAGACTGTCTCTATGAAGCTATGAATGGTATTACAACACATGAAGTTAAGAAATTAATTTCAGATATATATGTAGCAGAGAATGGCCTTATCTGACATCAATGGGAGTGGAGGAAGGTTTCATGCCCCAGCGTAGGGGAATGCTAGAGGAGTGAGGCATGAGTGGGTAAGTGGGTGAATGAGCACCCTCATAGAGGCAAAGGGGAGGGGAAAAGGGGAGATGGGATCAGGGGTTTGTGGAGGGGTAACCTGGAAGTGGGATATCATTTGAAATGTAAATAAATAAAATGATTAATAAAAAAGGAACTAAGAAACTTAAGGTTTCAATGAGTGTAAATTCACTTCTTCATATGAGCTGCATAGAGGGGATAGGTCTTGGGATTCCTCTGTGTCTCACTAATTTTCCACATAGACACAGAAATATTGGAAATGGGGAAATGATTGGCCACATTTACCTACTTTTATGCTCCTGATCCATTCTGAATTTGTGTTGTTGAAACCTGGGGAGCCTTCTGTATGGAGTTTTTGGAGGTCTGATGTGTTTACAAAATGTAAGGAGCAGCTCTCACACTGAGTCCATATCAGGATTCAATGATAGCAGTAGATACATGCCTTTTCAGGAATCTTCCTGCATTCCAGTGAAGAATCCATTCCTCTCTCTGCATGCTCCCTTTCAGGTTTCTGTTAGTTTTAGCCTCCTCTACTTGGTGGCCTTGGGATCCCTTGCTGTTCTTTGCTGTTTTCCATTACCTTATCCAAGTTATCATAAATAGTTGTCCCATTAAAACCTTCCTTAATGTGCCAACTATTTCCTGTGAGAAGACAGATTGAAAATATTAAGCATCATAAATGCCAGAAAAGCAAGGGACCACAAAAACAGGAAGGAAAACCCACTTCCCACAGCCAGAGCTTTTTTCTCAGCTCTTTTACTGGAAGCTTTTGTTAAGGTTGACTGAAATAACTTGAAGCTATAAATAGAGTACAGGACTGAACAAATCTACCAAGTTGGGTGTTTACCCCTAAGGGCTCTATGGGCAAGTTTAGACATCAGGTAATCACTGAGCCAAATGAGCCTGACCATCCTTCCAACCCTACTATAGAGTATTTATAGTTACTGTATGACTCAAAGAATCAGTTTTATGTTTTATTTATCAGATATGCATGTTAGAAATCCTTGTGAGAATCCAGTTATGCTAGGGAAGGCCTCTATTGTTCTTCTAGAGCAGGTAATACATGGTGATCATTCAGTCCCCCAAAAGAATTTGCTACAGGAAAGTAAATCTCAATAAAAAAAGTATTATTGGAATCTTGTAAAAAAAAAAAAAAAAAGAAAAAAAAAAGAATACCAAGGTATGCAGCTTCTCAAGTGATTTACATAAAATGACATCTTGGCATAGAAACTCTGTGTATCTTCCTTTATGTTGTAATTTACTTATAGTATATAATACAGTGGAGACTTACATAGTTGTTACAGATTTTGTTTCAGAAATTGTCAGAAAAGTCCATTCATGATAATCTATCTGAAGTTGGCTATAGATAGTCAACTACAGTATTAGCTATAGTGTGATCTCCAACTGAGGGAAAAGAGGACAAAGATCTGGGACCAAGTGGTCTTTCAAACTTCCATGAAAACCCAATTCAGGAGGCTGGAGAGATGACTCAGCAGTTAGGATTACTTGTGGGTCTTCTAGAGGTCTCAAGCTCAGTTCCCAGGGCCTACATCCAGTGGCTACCAACCACCTGTAAGTAGCTCCAGGGGACTCACTGCCCTCTTTTGGCCTATGCAGGCATGCACAAATGCCACACACTTACACAGAAAAACACAATTTTAAAAAATAAACTTTAAAGGACAATTTAAAAAACTGGTTAGAAATTAGTAATGCTGGGTCTGAGAGATGGCTCTGCAGTAGAGCTGCAACCCAGCTCTAAGGGAGCCAATATCTTCTTCTGGCCTGATGTGTGTGAGGGGCATGGATATACATACGCATACATATCCATACATAATAAAAGACATATTTTAAAATACTATCTTAAACAAATAAATAGAAAATAAATTAGATAATATAATTAAGAGCAAGTATTGTAAACAACAAAGGAAGGTTTAGAATAACGTGTAATGAATGCTTTGTTCGTGCTGGAAGCGCTAGAAGGTGCAGAAAAGAAAGACAGAGCCTTGTCAGGGTAAGAGTCTGCAAGGCCATTGCACTTACACGTCACAGTTTTCTAGTCTTGGATTTTCTAAATGGCAAATTTCAGTTTAGAATGATGTCTGACACATACCAAGTTCCCAATGAATATTTGCCACTCAGAAGTGTGATGTTTCCATTGTAAATTGGGTATTCGAGTTTAGTAACTCTGGAGGAATCAGCAGAGCTTATGATCTTGTGATATTGCTTGGTCTTCCATGCATTTCTTGGCATACAAACCTGAAAATCCTTGTAATGGTCAATGTGTTGCGTCTTTTGTGTGTCAGTAAGCTAACCGATGGCTGACAGTCGCTGAAAATCTGAGAATCGAGGCTAGAAAGCAGCAGAACAGATTGAGACTATTAGTGCCACACCAGACTTCAATGACTTAATCAATCTCACCTGTGTAATGAATCCTCCTTGAAACCCCAAATTGTCAGAGATGGGGAGATTATGAAAACTAGGCTCACAGAGAGTACCAAGATAAGTGAGGTCTCCAAATCCTGACAGAACCCCTGGGCACCTTGCCCTTCAAATTTCTTCATCTTTATCCCTCACAATACTCTTGATAGTGCACCAATAAACGAGCTTCCTTTTGTTCCGTGAGCAGGTCTAGCAAATTAATCAAATGTGAGACTGGATATGGGAATCCTTGTTTACAGCTTGAAGACAGGAGACACACCTGGGGTTTATGATTGGCATCTGAAGTGTTCAGATGTTATTCTTAGCAACCAATCTCTCAACTTGTGAGAACTAACTAACCCTGTCTCCAGGTATGTAAGTGTTGGAATTGAATTAAATTGAGGGATTCCCAACAGGTGTTAACTGCAGAATCACTTTCTTGCTTACTGTATTGGGACTCTCCCCCAAAATAATCTGGCTCAGAACCCTGTTGCAAATGCACAGTGAGTTTGAATAAGACTTTTTTTTTTTCCATTTACTTTCAGACAAGATTCTTTTAAAAATCTCAGGAATGTGTAAAATAGTAATTGTCTTTATTGCAGTAGAGAATGCTAGGAAAAACTCTACCCTCTCACTTGTGAATAGAATAATCCTGAGAGGTCTACTCTCACACCAGATACGTGAATGGGAAAGGCAGCAAGGTAAGTGAGGAGCTGTGAGAAGTGGATTGTTAGGTCCCAATCCTGCCAAAGTGGCAGAGCTACTGAAGCTTTCATGGCTGATGTCTGAGCCAGGCTCTGACTAGGTAAACAGAAGGGTTACTACTTAAAGCCAGAACTCTTAAGAAACCTTGTAAAATGGATTTCTGTTCTCCAGAAAAAAAAACATTCCATTAAAACCTGACACTACAATCCCCTACGTCTAGAAAGAACATCCAGTTCTTTATTTTTCCAGACAAGCCCCTAAGACAGTGGTTCCCACCCTTACAAATGCTGTAATTCTCCTGTTGTGGTGACCCCCCCTTCCCAAATAAAATCATTTTGTTGATATGTCAGAACTGTAATTTTGATACTGTTCTGAATCATAATGTAAATATCTGATGTGTGACCCGCTTGGGTGTCCTACAGATTAGGAACCACACCTCTAACAGATCATAACCTCACATTAGTTCCCAAGATGTTTCAACTAACTCTCCAAAATCCAGAGGCAATACAATCCCTTATAACTGTCAAGACCCTCTACCATTTTTGCTATTCCCTCTGCTTCCTTATTTGGCAGCTTTGAACTCCACCAAATAAACATTCCTTTATGTCCATATAGTGGTCTAGTTTGGTGCTTTGACTGAACACTTGCTTACGTGAATGATGCTGAGGTTTCAGTTCCTTCAGCGATTCAAAGGACCAGACTTAATTCCATTTCTTAGCCCGCTTTGGTTTGTAAATGGCCGCATAAGCCCTTACTTAAATTTGGTTTAATTGGAGTTAGAGTATGGTTATTGTGTCATTGATCCAATGATCCTACAAAGTAATGGAACATCCTCCCTTTGACATTGCAATTGTGTTTGACTAACTCTTCCCCCAAAGCTACACACACCTAGCTTCACTGGACCTGCACAAACCCATCTCCAGTTCTCCCCTTTGTCCAGAGTGTCCAGGGTAAGAGACTACCTGCGGTTATCGCAGTCTCAGAGAGTTGACCCACGTTTTCTTGACTGCCTTCCTTTTGGTTGATCTTGCTCACACCAAGTTGTTTGAGGACAAAATCAGTAGGCAAGCAAACTATATCACTTCTAGGCATAAGATAAAGTTTGCAGTATAATCAGAAAAGTCCTAATTTAATTGCCAATTTCTCTGAAGTGACTCTCAACTCAAGCTATTTCTTAGTAGCTAAGAAGGTGCTCTTTATGAATGTCAGAAATCGCAGGCTGGTTGTGTTCTCAGAGTGAAAACAGTGCCCTGGATCTGAAGCAAGAAAAACGAAATCACCTGTCACTGATAAAGCAAGAGACTGACCCACATGCTCAGTGTTTATTACTATGGCAGTCAAAGTCATTACAGGATGTTATTTCTGTGATAATTCATATGATTCTTTAAATATAATACAGTGCATGAGATATGATTTTGTACAATAATTTTTACAAAGGATGCCACTGTAACCACTTAAAATTTATTAATAAATGCTCAGATTCAAAAGCAAAATAGAGACGGAGAATGTTGACAGTCAGCAGCTGTGTTTCTTCTGTTCACAGCATTCAAAGTTTTAGACTGTCAGAACAACATGATTTCCTGGGGAGCTTTGGTTTATAGATGGGGCTGGGATTCTAGAGTCTTAGGAATGGTAGGCAAATGCAATATAAAATGCTGAAGGCTGGTACCTGCTGTGTCAGAATACCTGAGTGGTACCTGGTGTGCTTCTTCAAAGCTCCTGGGATGACTCAATGTCTAGCTTCCAGGCACAAAATGAATTCAAAGATTAAGTTTTAACATCCCAAAGCCCTTAGACCTGTCTAAGGGAGACCACCTTCACAGTCCCTTCTAGAAAGTACCAGGTGACAAATAACTGAGTGGACTTTGTCTGACAAGTAATTTCCTTCCATGGGGAAGATAAGGTTGTCAGTGGCTGGAAGTAGATACATAATGAAGGGCATCCTGCCATACCGAGGAAGCCCTTGTGTCTGGCTTCATCTCAGTTAGTTTGCAGTAAGCACAGTGTCTTGCTGAAAATAGCAACATCAAATGAGCTACCTTGAGCAAAAACAAAGGTAGAACTGCCTTCTCAGCACAACTCTCTTCCTGAGCGTTATTGGTCTCTAATATCAACTGAAATCATGTTTGATTTAGAACTAAATTGTGCTTGAATCAGGACTTTTCAGTTATTTTATCAGAATTCTTGGATGAAATTTTGTTTTAAAAATATTAAGGATTCAGAAAATATATCTCTGGGAAATTACAGAAATTATTATCACAACTTTTATCTATATTTATATATATATACATATATATATATACATATACATATATATGAAACTTATCTCAAATTTAAAAATCTGTAGAGTTGCATGAAATTTTAGCCTGAAAATTTTAACCACTGAAGAAAGTTATCTGATTTGACAAACTGTCAATGAAAACCTGGCCTGTGAATTAAAAACACCTTTAAATGAAGAGTTTAACATCTTCCATACTGGAAACCTCTGCTCACAGCAGTTTTTTTTTTTTTTTTAATTGGATATTTCCTTTATCCACACTTCAAATACTGTACCCCATCCTGGTTCCCCCGCCCCCAGAAGCCCCCTATCCCTCCCATCCTCCCCATGCCTCCATGAGTGTTTTGACACCCACTCACTCCTGCCTCCCCACCCACCAATTCTCCTACACTAAGGCATCCAGCCTTCAAAGGACCAAGGGCCTCTTCTCCCATCGATGCCCAACAAGGCCATCCTCTGCCACATATGTGGCTGGAGCCATGTCTTCCTCCATGTGTACTCTTTGATTGGTGGTTTAGTCCCTGGGAGCCCTGCAAGGGGGGGGGGTCGTCTGGTTGGTTGATATTGTTCTTCTTCTTATGAGGTTGAAAACCCCTTCAGTTCTTTCAGTCCTTTCTTCAACTCCTCCATTAGGGACCCCATGCTCAGTCCAATGGTTGGCTGCAAGCATCCACCTCTGTATTTGTCAGGCTCTGGCAAAGCCTTTCAGGAGACAGCCATATCAGGCTTCTGTCAGCATGCACCTCTTGGCATCCACAATAGTGTCTGCGTTTGGTGACTGCATATAGGATGGGATCCCCATGTGAGGCAGTCTTTGGATGGCCCCTTCTTCAGTCTCTGCTTCACACCCTCTTTCTGTATTTGCTCCTGTAAGTATTTTTCTCCCCCTTCTAAGAAGAACTGAAGCACACACACTTTGGTCTTCCTTCTTCTTGAGCTTCATGTGGTCTATGAATTGATTTTGGGTATTCCAAGCTTCTGGGCTAATATCCAGTTATCAGTGAGTGCAAACCATGTGTGTTCTTTTGTGATTGGGTTACCTCAGTCAGGGTGATATTTTCTAGTTCCATCCATTTGTCTAAGAATTTCATTGTTTTTAATAGCTAAGTAGTACTCCATTGTGTAAATGTACTATATTTTCTCTATTCATTCCTCTGTAGAAGGACATCTGAGTTTTTCCAGCTTCTGGCTATTATAATCAATGCTCCTATGAACATAGTGGAGCATGTGTCCTTGTTATATGTTGGAGCATCTTTTGGGTATTTGCCTAAGAGTGGTGTACCCAGGTCCTCAGTTAATACTATGTCCACTTTTCTGAGGAACTGCTAGACTGATTTCCAAAGTGGTTGTATGAGCTTGCAATCCCACCAACAATGGAAGAGTGTTCCTCTCTCTCCATATCCTTGCTAGCATCTACTGTCATCTGAGTTTTTTATCTTAGTTATTCTAATTGGTGTAAAGTGGAATCTCAGTGTTGTTTTGATTTGCATTTCCCTGATGACTAAAACCAGATACACTGAAACTAATAAAAGAGAAAGTGGGGAAGAGCACATGGGCACAGGGGAAATTTTCCTGAACAGAACACCAATGGCTTATGCTCTAAGATCAACAATATACAAATGGGACCTCATAAAATTGCAAAGCTTCTGTAAGGCAAAGGACACTGTCAATTGGACAAAACAGCAACCATCAGATTGGGAAAAGATCTTTACCAATCCTACATCCTATAGAGGGCTAATATCCAATATATACAAAGAACTCAAAGAATCCAAAGATTCCAGAGAATCAAATAACCCTATTAAAAATGGGTCTCAGAGCTAAACAGAATTTTCAACTGAGGAATACTGAATGGCCGAGAAGCACCTAAAAAATGTTCTACATCCTTAGTCATCAGGGAAATGCACACAGCACTTTAAACACATACTTGATACTTTAAATAATAGCAGCCTTGCCAAGAGACAATCTAAGAAAGCCGGTCCTGATCCATTTAGAGGAGCAAAGAGTTGCCAGCATCAAATGAAGGGAAAAGCAGGATCTGGTCAGGAGCCCATCCTGTACTTTGTTCATATTATGAAGAATTCACCCAGAAGCTGTTGAGCTTTGGCTAAACAGGAATCAGGCCCAGAATTACCTGGCATGAAATGAGAAACTAGGTTATACCCAACACCCACTAAATGTTTCATATTCTCACTTGATTACTCCTACTCTTCATTTGCCTCCCCTTTTCTTCCTCCTCTTTCTCTTATTCTACCTTCTTCATCTTCTTCCTCCTTTTCTTCTTCTTGATAGGACCTCCTTCAAAGACGCAGGCTTGTTTGGAAAGCACAGATCTGGAAATGCATTCTGCAGAGTGCTTGGCTCACAGGTATGTGCATAACCATGACCCACTATCATTTTTCTTCATCAATATTTTCAAAATAGGAACAGGGATGTGCTTATACATCTGAGCAAAGACTATGCTGGGTAGCAGAACTGTGGGTAACTAGAGAATGTCTACAATCTTAAGGTTTACAGTCAAAACATATTCATCATAGAGAGTTTAGCCATTAAGCATAAAAATGCCAGAAATTACTAACAGGTATTTTTTTAAGAAAAGTACTTGGCAATTGTGTAAGTTATAGAATGTGGGTAGCAATAATTAACTTGAAATAAGGAAAGAAAAAAATTAAGTATGGGAAACATATAGCATAGTAAAATCAGTAGGTTATACCAGTGTAATTCTGAAACTCAATGAAGACCAGTTTCTGTAATCAGACATCCACCGAGAAGTCAAGCCTGGCCTGTTTTATACTCCCAAATTACTAGGACTGTTTGTGTTGTCAAAAAAAAGAAACGCATGGTGGAACACGCCTTTAATCCCAGCACTCAGGAGGCGGAGGCAGGCAGATTTCTGAGTCGAGGCCAGCCTGGTCTACAAAGTGAGTTCCAGGACAGCCAGCCAGGGCTATACAGAGAAACACTGTCTCGAAAAAGCCATAAATAAATAAATAAATAAATAAATAAATAAATAAATAAAGACAATGCTGAAGACAGTCACTGATATTGCATGCAGGACTGACGGACTTATTACCTAGTGTCATGGTTTGAATGAGAAATTTCCCTCATCAGCTAAGGTATTTTAACACTTAGTTCCAAGTTGGTGTCACTGTTTGGATGTGTTATGGAATATCTAGGGCAGGCAACATTGTTTGATGGAGCACATCACTGGAGCAGGTTTTGAAAATTTGTCGTCTCACCCCATATAGTGGTTTGAATGAGAATTGCCCCCATAGACTCATATATTTGACTGCTTAGTCCACGTGGAGTGGCACTACCTGAGAAGGATTAGGGGGTTTGACTTTGGAGTGCATGTTGGAGTAATTATGTCACGAGGGGTAGGCTTTAAGGTTTCAAAATCCCAAGCCAGGTCGAGTGATACTCTCTTCCTGCTATGTGCAAATCCAAATTTAAAACTCTTAGATACTACTCCAGCACCATGCTTGCCTATGTGCTGCTGTGGACAAAACCTCTAAAACTGTAAGGGAACCCCAGTGAAATGCTTTCTTTTATAAGAATTGCCTCCATCATGCTATCTCTTTATTCTGTCTGTGCCAGGTGCCCGCCCAGACTGTTCTTCTTTCTTGTTTAATCTTTAGGTAGTGGAGAGGGAAGAGCATCAGCAGGGACAAGACTTGGTCTTGGGAGATGTTGAGGGTTGCTGTTTAATAATAGAACATTTACCTGTCTTAAATCTAAGTCACTTTGCTGCTGTAGCTGATCTGCCTGAATTCCATTGAGGGCAAAATCTGCAGTTTCTGGCCTCATGGTGAAACAGCAGGGGATTAAGTAAGGGATTAATTGCTAGAGTCTCTTCTCTCTTAACCAGATGTTTCTCTCTTGTCAGGCTAGGGGAAGGTTTAGAGCAATAAACTTCTATTGAACCAGAGGAGAGTCACACTCACAGAAGGAAAACTTTTACAAAACCAAATACAGATTAAATTCACATAAATTCATAGACAAATTCATGCCATTCAACTCCTATCCACAGAGCCATTCCCAACTACTCCCTTTCTGCTTTATTTTGTTGTTGTTGGTTTTGTTTGTTTGTTTGTTTGTTTGTTTTTTTCGAGACAGAGTTTCTCTGTATAGCCCTGGCTGTCCTGGAGCTCACTCTGTAGACAAGGCTGGCCTCGAACTCAGAAATCCACCAGCCTCTGCCTCCTGAGTGCTGGGATTAAAGGTGTGCACCACCACGCCCGGTCCTTTCTGCTTTAATATATTAACTATATCTCTCTTGTGTTACTGCAAGCTCAAAGACAATTACAAACTTGTGTGCCTCTATAGGGAAAAGTATTACCACTGGCCCACAGATGACTATAGCCTTATGGACTATCACAGAAATATATAGATTCAGGTAGGCTCATGGACAACCACATGCTCATAAATTATAATAAGTTCTTAGACTACTATAGTCTGACCTACTACAACAGGCTCATGAACAATTATGGTCTCATGGATTTCTATGGGTTCATGCACCACCATAAGCTCATAGAATACTATAGCCTCATGGCCTAGCACTGGCTTCTAACCATTTCAGAGTCTTCCAGAACTGACTGATTTCTGTCATATTTGATTGTTCATCAGAGTGCAATTTATTTACTGTATTTTTCTTCCATTTTCCAGTTATAAAAACTCATCTTATTTGTCCACAGTTCTTAAAAGTGGAAGCTTAAGCTGTTGCTCTGACAGATGACAGAGTTTATTCTTTAATTACCAATACTTTCAAGACTTTAGTCTTTTAAATGTTATATCTATGCCTCTGTGTGTGTGTGTGTGTGTGTGTGTGTGTGTGTGTGTGTATGTGTGTTTACTGACTTGCTGATTACTGTTTTAGATTTGGCTTTTGGGAAGAGACTTGGATGAGTATACCTACTGTTGTCCCGGTTCTGTGGATGAGCCCCCCAAAACCACCAAGAAGCCCAATCCAATGTAATCGCAGTAGGGTCTTAGTCATGCTCAAGCTTAGGCCATACCATCATCTCCGATGCAGAAGATGAGAGAGTTAATCCCTAAGCTCTCAGTGGGTTAAGGTTTTATAAGAAATGGTGAGCAATCAAGGTAGTTTCCAGCCTGGCAAGAATTTCATTGTAAGCTGACAGGTGGGTGCTCTGAAGCAAAACCTTGATCAATCACAAACAGTCTGAGAGTACATTTGAAACAACCAGTCTAGTCTTTATTGTCTGTTACTAGGAAGTAGCTCCAGAGTATGGGTCAAGTACAAGCCATGAGGTCCTTCCTGGTTCTTGGGTGCAGCTTGTGTTCAGCTGCAGATCAAGATCTCAGGCTTTCTTTCTTTTAAGATGGTGTCTGGTCTCAAGATGGAATAGGTTTGGCTTCTCACTAGTGTGTTGTCTTCTACCAATTTTTAAATTTGTTTTCCTTCTTTAGGCACAGAAAACATTTTTTTTTAATTAGAAAGTTAGGGGAATAAAAATAAAACTGAATGTAAAAACACATTATCAAAAAGTCAAGTACTATATCCAGTCAGGATGCTCATATTCATACTTCCCTGCCCCTCCTCAGTAGAGATATGTGGACACTGATAGGATAAATACATTAATGTTTATATTTTAAGATTATATATACAAATACTCTTTTCTAAACAGACATTGTCATAAAACATATACTTAAATAATCCCAATAAGTGGTTACAGTATGGAAACAAAGTTGACATGGACTTTTAATTGGCTATTTTATTTTGACCTATTTTTTGTCAACTCTTGCAAAGGAAAACTACAGCTCCTCAAAGAGTTACTGTGTTCTCATCATCTATTGTCTTAATTTTCTATAAAAATGATGATGTAGTCAATGCTTTATCTAGAAATTGCTAATTGGCTATTAACAACTTCTCTTCCATGTGAGCTTAGTAAGATAAGAGGATAGGTAAGTCATTAATTATTGCTGTATGCAACAATGAAAAACAGTTCCCAACCACTTGCTCTCTAATCTGTTTTACTGTCTTCAGCACACATTCAGAAGAAAAATAAAAGGATTTCTTTTTAGATTCCTCAAATTCCAAAATCAGTGGTTATAATAGAACTCAGGTGACCTTGAACTTTTTCCTGTGAGGGGAATCTATGTCTAGTTTACTCTAAGTCCTGATTAACTTCAATAACCATAAATCAGAATCAAGGAGGAAGCCTGCTTTCCATTTCATGACAATAGAAAGACTGATTGTATGGTCACCTTACAATTACCAGGTACTGTTTTCATTAAAAGGCACCATGTAGGAGAATAGAAATATGCACAAGGAATAGTTATATTAAAATAAATTACATTAAAGCAACTTTACCTGTTGCTGGTGTTATTTTTTTTTCTAAATGCAAGCTTAGTTTCAAATTATAAGCAGAACACTGCAATTTTCTTTCTTTTCTTTCTGCTGCCTTTGAATTATTAACAAGTATAGTTGAGCCAAAGAAACAGTGAGCCCATGTCCCTATTTTGGTCTTAGCAAAATACTATTCCTTATCCCTGGCTGTGTCACCTCATGATTCTATCTAGCTGCTTTGTTTTTTACTCTTCTTGAAATCTTTACATAATATAACTGAAAAAAATTATGTAAAAATATCTTTCCCTGGTATTATAGTTAATCTTTACAATATTACATTTGCGTTCTTTTTCTCTTCCTTGCTGACATCAGTATCTTTGACTACTGGAGGCCTCAGCTGGCTTACATTTCTGCCGCTGACAGGACATGGTCAATGCCACTTGTTTGTTCCCCATCCTTACCTTCATTTGCTTCCAATGAACTGCTCTCTCCTCTCCTCCCTCTGCAGATGGACTCAACTATGAGACTTCACATTCAAACTCATGAGCCTCTGTAGCATCACACCCACATCTTCCCTGGAGCTGGTTTCTCTTATCAATATAAACTCTACTCACATTTATATAACCCTCCTCTGAAGCCTGGGAAACTCTGCTGTAGCCTTTATTAACCTTTTGTCTCCCTTGTTTAACCTACATATACATGGATATATTCCCTGTATGATATATGATGTGCTACATATGAGTGAACGTTAGTATTTAAGTTGTGTTTAACTTGTCTTGGTTACCAAGAAATGCCAAGAATTATCTAGGAAATTGCTGCAATTAAAACTGCTATATCTATGATAGTCAGTAAATTCTGACACTTTGAGAAGACAAAAATCATATTCCTCTATGTTTCTAACTGAATGGACTCACAAAATAACTCTCTACCCCAAGGATATAAGAAAATGAATATATTATGCACTGAGAACAAAAGTCATACTATAATACATACTAACATGAAAACCAAAATAAGAATCATAGTATCATTAAAATTCCACAAAATTAAGTGGTAGTCTTAGGTATGAACTTGATAAAGCACAAAACCTTTCAAATAAAAATACCCCAAAATCTTAAGCCAAAATAAAAATGAACCATGATTGTGGACTGAAAAACTTAGCATAGTAAGAGATATGCTTCTTGGATCTGAGATGTAGTTCAGTGGAATAGCATCTTTCTAGCATGTGTGGGGTCCTGGGTTCTATACATAACACTGGAAGCATGAAAAATGTCAGTACTTATTAAATTGATCAAGAGAAATCACCTGATTCACCAGAAAGTTATCAAAGGTTTTTTTGTTTTTTGTTTTTTTTGTTTTTTGTGGTTTTTGTCATTGCATATAAGCTTATTTTTACAACTTGAAATAGGATATAGAATAGCCAAAATATTGATAATAATAAAGTCGGCGCTTACCTGTCTTTTACATAGTTTCAAGGTCAACCTCTAGCAGGAGAAATATTAATAAAATAAACGAAGTCAAAGTAAGTAGTCTTCAGTTGACTAGTCTATTGTCTCAAAATTCTTGGGAGATAAACACTTTGAAAATAAATAAAGGGAGGGCTCTGACCTCCGGAGCAGGTGAGAGAGCCATCTTGTATCCTGGGTCCCTCAGAGACCAGTCTGCACAGGAGACCACTCAGACTGCAGAAGCAACGTAGCTTCTGGGACAGGCCCTGTTTCAGGCCTTCATCTTCAGCCAGGAAGCAAATCTGAGCTCCAGACATCTGCACACCTTCCCTGCCAGAGGAGAGGTGGCCTGCAGAGAGTACACTGACCACTGAGACTCATGAGAGAGTTTAACTCCCAGGAGTGCTGACAGAGGCTAACAGAATCACAGGAGGAACAAGCTCCAGCCAGAGTAAGCTATAACACCTAATGACAGAGATTACAAGATGGTGAAAGGCAAACATAAGAATCTTACTAACAGAAACCAAGACTGCTCACCATCATCAGAACCTCAGAGAGTCCTGGATACACCAACACACCTGAAAAGCAAGGTTCAGATTTAAAATCATATCTCATGATGCTGGTAGAGGATTTTAAAAAGGAAATTAATAACGCACTTAAAGAAATACAGGAGAGCACGGCTAAACAGGGAGAAGGCTGTAAAGAGGAGGCACAAAAATCCCTTAAAGAATTACAGGAAAACACAACCAAACAGGTGATAGAATTGAACAAAACCATCCAAGATCTAAAAAGGGAAGTAGAAACAATAAAGAAAACCCAAAGGGAGACAATTCTAGATATAGAAACACTAGGGAAGAAATCAGGAACCATAGATGTGAGTAACAGCAACAGATTACAAGAGATGGAAGAGAGAATCTCAGGTGCAGAAGATTCCATAGAGAACATGGACACAACAATCAAGGAAAATGCAAAATGCAAAGAGATCCTAACTCAAAACATCCAGGAAATCCAGGACACAATGAGAAGACCAAACCTACGAATAATAGGAATAGATGAGAATGAAGATTTTCAACTTAAAAGGCCAGCAAATATCTTCAACAAATTTATAGAAGAAAACTTCCCGAACCTAAAGAAAGAAATGCCGATGAACATACAAGAA
>NC_034590.1:29937859-29939571 GCF_900095145.1 Mus pahari | reverse complement strand
CCCCCAATGGAGGAGCTAGAGAAAGTACCCAAGGAGCTGAAGGGGGCTGCAACCCTGTAGGTGGAACAACAATATGAACTAACCAGTACCACCTGAGCTCATGTTTCTAGCTACATATGTAGCAGAAGTTGGCCTAATCGGCCATCATTGAGAAGAGAGCCCTCTTGGTATTGCAAACTTTATATGACCCAGCACAGAGAATGCCAGGGCCAAGAAGTGGGAGTGGGTGGGTAGGGGAGCAGGGGTGGGGGGGGGTATAGGGAACTTTCAGGATAGCATTTGAAATGTTAAAAAAAGAAAATATCCCAAAAAAACTTTTTATACAAATAAAAAAATTCAATATGCAATAGGTTGGAACTGTACAAAATTAATGAGCATAATAAAATTGCTATATAGATAAATGCAAAAAAAAAAGATAAATAAGTAAAGCTCAAAGCACACATTGCACCTCACACAATAATACTGGGAGACTTCAACACTCCACTCTCATCAACGGACAGATCCTGGAAAAAAGAAACTAAACAGAGACACATGGAAACTAACAGGAGTTATGAAACAAATGGATTTAACAGATATCTAAAGAATATTTTATCCTAAAACAAAAGGATATACCTTCTTCTCAGCAGCTCCTGGTACCTCCTCGAAAACTGACGATATAATCGGTCACAGAGTAGGCCACAACAGATACAAAAGTATTGAAATTATCCCATGCATCCTATCAGATCACCACAGACTAAGGCTGATATTCAAGAATAGCACAAATAATAGAAAGTCAACATTCATATAGAAACTGAATAACACTTTACTCGATGATAGCATGGTCAAGGAAGAAATAAAGAAAGAAATAAAAGAGTGTAATGAAATTTAATGAAAGAAATTTAGAGTTTAATGAAAATGAAGCCACAACGTACCCAAACTTATGGGACACAATGAAAGAAGTCCTAAGAGGAAATCTCATAGCCCCGAGTGCCTCCAAAAAGAAACTAGAGAGAATATACACTAGCAGCCTGACAGCATACCCAGAAGCTCTGGAATGAAAGGAAGCAAATTCACCCACGAGTAGATAGACAGAGGGAAATAATCAAATTTAGGGCTGAAATCAACCAAGTGGAAACAAAAAGAATTTTTCAAAGAATCAACCAAACCAGAACCTGGTTCTTTGATAAATTCAACAAGATAGATAAACCCTTAGCCAGACCCACTAGAGGGCACAGGGACAGTATCCTAATTAACAAAATTGGAAATGAAAAAGAAAACATAACAACAGAAACTGAGGAAATTCAAAACATCATCAGATCCTACTACAAAAGGCTATACTCAACAAAACTGGAAAACCTGGATTCAATGGACAATTTCCTAGATAGATACCAGGTACCAAAGTTAAATCAAGATCAGATTAACGATCTAAATAGTCCCATATCCCCTAAAGAAATACAAGTAGTCATTAATAGTCTTTCATCCAAAAAAAGTCCAGGATAGATTTAGTGCAGAGTTCTATCAGACCTTCAAAGAAGACTTAATTCCAACTCTCCTCAAACTATTCCACAAAATAGAAACAGAAGGTACTCTACCCAATTCATTCCATGAAGCCACAATTACTCTGATACCTAAACCACACAAAGATCCAACAAAGAAAGAGTACTTCAGACCAATTTCCCTTATGAATATCAGTACAAATATACTCAATAAAATCCTTGTTAACCGAATCCAAG
>NC_034590.1:29902917-29936344 GCF_900095145.1 Mus pahari | reverse complement strand
TCATGGATTGGCAGAATTAATATAGTAAAAATGGCTATCCAGCCAAAAGCATTCTACACATTCAATGCAGTGTCCATTCAATTCCATCTCAATTCTTCACAGAGTTAGAAAGGGCAATTTGCAAATTCAACAGGAATAATGAAAAACCTAGGATATCAAAATCTATTCTCAACAATATTAGAACCTCTGGTGGAATCACCATGCCTGACTCAAGCTGTACTACAGAGCAATTGTGATAAAAACTGCATGGTACTAGTACAGCGACTGACAGGTAGATCAATGGAATAGAATTGAAGATCCAGAAAGGAACCCACACACACATCTATGCTCCCTTGATCTTTGACAAAGAAACTAAAGCCATCCATTGGAAAAAAGACAGTATTTTCAACAAATAGTGCTGGCACAACTGGTGGCTATCATGTAGAAGAATGCAAATTTATCCATTCTTATCTCCTTATATAAAGCTCAAGTCTAAGTGGATCAAGACCTCCACATAAAACCAGAGACACTGACACTTACAGAGGAGAAAGTGGGGAAAAGCCTTGAAGATATGGGCACAGGGGGAAAAATTTCTGAACAGAACACCAATGACATGTGCTGTAAGATCAAGAATCAACAAATGGGATCTCATAAAACTGCAAAGCTTCTGTAAGGCAAAGGATAGTGTCAATAGGAAAAAATAGCAACCATCAGATTGGGAAAAGATCTTTACCAATCCCACATCTGAATAGAGGCCTGATAAACAATATATACAAAGAACTTAAGAAGTTAGACTCCACAGAACCAAATAACCCTATTAAAAATGGGATACAGAGCTAAACAAAGAATTCTCATCTGAGGAATACCAAATGGCTGAGAAGCACAGAAGAAATGTTCAACATCCTTACTCATCAGGGAAATGCAAATCAAAATGACCCTGAGATTTCACCTCATACCAATTATAATTACTAAGGTCAAAAACTCAGGTAACAGCAGATGCTGGCAAGAATGTGGAGAAAGAAGAACACTCCTCCATTGTTGGTGGGATTGCAAGCCGATACAACCACTCCGGAAATCAGTCTGGTGGTTTCTCAGAAAATTGGACATAGCACTACCTGAGGACACAGCTTTACCACTCCTGGAAAATGGCTATCCAGAAGATGCTCCAACATATAACAAGGACATGTACTCCACTATGTTCATAGCAGCCTTATTTATAGTAGCTAGAATCTGGAACGAACCCAGATGTCATTCAACAGAGGAATGGTTACAGAAAATGTGGTACATTTACACAATGGAGTACTCCTCAGCTATTAAAAACAATGACTTCATGAAATTTTTAGCCAAATGGATGGAACTATATAATATCATCCTGAGTGAGGTAACTTAGTCACAAAAGAACACACATGGTTTGCACTCATTGATAAGTCAATATTAGCCTAAAAACTCAGAATACCCAAGATACCATTCACAGACCACCTGAAGCTCAAGAAGAAGGAAGACCAAGGAGTGGATGCTTCAGTCCTTCTTAGAAGGGGGAACAAGATACTAATGGGAGGAAATAGGGAGACAAAGTGTGGAGCAGAGAGTGAAGAAGGGGCCATCCAGAGACCGCTGCACCTGGAGATCCATCCCATATATAGACACCAAGCCCAGGCGGTATTGTGGAGGCCAATAAGTGCTTGCTGACAGGAGCCTGATATGGCTGTCTCCTGAGAGGCTCTTTCAGAGCTTGGCAAATACAAAGGCAGATGCTTTGAGCCAACCATTGGACTGAGCATGTTGTCCCCAGTGGAGGAGTTAATGAAAGGGCTGAAGGAGCTGAAGGGGTTTGCAACCCATAGGAAGAACAACAATATCAGCCAATCAGACCCCCAAGAGCTCCCAGGAACTAAACCACCAACCAAAGAATGCACATGGAGGGTCCCATGGCTCCAGCCACATATATAGCAGAGGATGGACTTTTGGGATATCAGTGGGAGGAGAAGCCCTTGGTCTTGGGAAGGCTCCCTGCCCCAGTGTAGGTCAATGCCAGGATGGGGAGAGGGGAGTGGGTGGGCAAGTGAGGAGAAGCCCTTGGTCTTGGGAAGGCTCCCTGCCCCAGTGTAGGTCAATGCCAGGATGGGGAGAGGGGAGTGGGTGGACAAGTGGGTAAGCACCCTCAAAGTAGGGGTAGAGAGGATGGCCTAGGGATTTCCGGAGGGGAAACCAGGAAAGGTGATAACATTTGAAATGTAAACAAAGTCTCCAATAAAAATAAATAAATAAAGTACAGTGAGTTCCCTTCTAGCCTAAAGTACCCAGTAAAACTAACTCCTACATTGAAAGAGAGAAATCCTTTCCATAACACAACCTAAAGCAAACTCGATGCAGCAGACCAAGCCTAAGCAGAATACAGGAAGCAAGACTCCTGACTGAAGAATAATACACATGATGAGGAGATTACATAAACAAAACAAATGAAGCTATAATCACTAAACCACAAAGCACCACTGAGAACATAATCAACAACCAAAATGCAACACAATGACTGAAATCAACAGAATTTTTAATATCAATGGCTTCAATTCTCCTGTTAAAACACAAAGGCTTGTTGAATGAATCAAATACAAAACTGCCTAAAAAAAAAATCTTTCAATCTTCTACAAAAATTTCATCTTAACTTTAAAGATCACCCTAGAATAAATAAATAGACAAAAGCAATTCAGTCAAAAGAGACTAGGAAGCAGTCATGGCTAGCCTAAAGTGTGACAAACAGACTTCAGACTAAAGCTAATCAAGAGACTAAAGAAGGATAATTCATTTTAAACAAGGAAGTAATTAACCAAAAACATTTTTCTATCCTTACCATATATGGACCATACCCTTGTGTGCCAATTTCATAAAATGTGTACCACTAAAATTAAAGGCATATATTAATATCAATCCATTAATAGTAGGTGACTTCCATGTTGTACACTCTCCAATAAACAGGTCACTTCTTCAAAAATATTAAGCAGAGAAAAATCAAAATTAAACAATTTCATGAATTGAATGGACTTAACAGACATTTATAGAACATTTCACCCAAACAGCAGAAAATTTACATTTTACTCATCAGGCTGTAGAAACAGCTCTAAGACAGGTCATATCTCAACAGACACAAACATACACAAATGTTAGCAAAAAAAAAAAAAAAAATGAGACTAAAATAACTCTGGGTACCCTATCTGATCACAATGTGGGAAGTATTAAAATTGACAGCCAAGTATGAAAACTCACAGAAGTTTTACAACAATCTGATAATGGCCATGCCTTTTACCTAGAATTACACCAAGTTTCTGTGAATCTCTTCACATAACCAGAAAGTTGAACAACCCCTAAAGGCCTTAGTCACCAGGTAACAAGGAAAGGAAATTGAAGACACAACCACGAACTAAGTGGAGTAATTTTCTCTCACTGTTTTCATTAGATCTGCTCATTACCCCAGGCTTCAGGTGACCTAAATCTTTTGTATTAAGAAGGCCCTTGGTCTTGTGAAGATTATATGCCCCAGTACAGGGGAATGCCAGGGCAAGGAAGCAGGAGTGTATGGGTTGGGGAGCAGGACAGGTGGGGGGAGGGTATAGGGGACTTTCAGGATAGCATTTGAAATGTAAATGAAGAAAATATCTAATCAAAAATTGTTTTTGAAAAAAAGAAAAAGAATTTTGTTTTGTCCTCAATAGCCATTGGTGTCTATATTCTGCCAAGAAGACTGTATGGACTTCAAACTCTAAGCCTTAAACCTCTCCAACCTCTGGATGTTACCTGGTGCTCCTTACCACCTTCATTGCCATTAAGCCATCAGTTCTTAGCTCTTGGATTCATTCATCCAGGTTAAAGGTGGTTCCAAGACCCTAAAGACAAGAATTGTAGGAAGTAAACTGACACATACTCAAAACAGATCTTAATTGGAGGAGTGATTGGCTACATCTGCCTACTACTGCGATCTCCTGGAGAATTTTAAACTCTTACTGAAAAACTGGATTAGAAAATTTCCTTCAAAACTGTCCCTGCTTCTAGTATCTCTATACCTACAAGTAGAGTCCTTCCCTCAGACCCTTCTTCTCTGAAATTAAGACAGGGAATATTCAAGTAGTCAAATTTCCGATTTACTAGATTTCACAACAGACAACTGGGTAATTTCAGAGATCTCACCCTGTTCTGAATCAAGTTCCTCGTTTTAGTCCTTTTCAATCTAGTTTATTTTGATTTATAACATCTTTCTTTTCCTTCTTTATTCCTTCTCATTACTTCACTGTTTGCATTTATTAAAGAGGTTCCCAGTTCTAAATCCTCAAGTATTTTCTTAGTCTCGCCCATCACTTACTCAGTAACTCCACCACCGTTCCAGCCAATGGCAAGGCCTTTCCCTTTCCTCATCTGAACATACAACCACCCTTGCTCATTTTCTGGCTTGGATAAATTCACAGGCATCATTATGAACATAAAAGAAACACAGACCTCTTTTTTCAGAGCTGGACAGATACCACAACTCTAATAGACCTCTAAAATATATGACACTTGTGTGCAAAATAGTTTGAAACTTTTTTCAGTTATAACGAACAGCAACCATCTCCTAATGGTTTACATTTCTTTTGTGACCCAGGCTCACCTCTTTTTCACAATGCACCCTGTCCCCAGATAGGCAATTTCAGTAACATATTATAACACATTTTAATTCAAGACATACAAGAAAGCCTTGACTACATCTCTCAGTGCCTAAGAAGAATACAGCATCTGGCGCATTCCTTGGTAGCAATTACACTACAAATCAAGAGTGGGCTACATCTCCTGGTGGCAGGAAAAGGAAAACGTTGCCTCTCCTTAGTGGAAGAATATTGCATTTATGTAAATCAATCTGGTTTTATCAAAGACACAGAAAAAAATTAGTTGATCATGCTTCAACAATGGGGGCCAGAATACGTGAATAAAGTGCTTTCATAACTCAACTTGGACCTCCTGATTTACACTTGTATTCTCTTATAACCATTTAGATTCTTTCATCCATATGCTGTTCTCTAATCTCTGTGCTGGCCTGATTTACCCAGCTTACCATCCAACATGCACACAACGTAGGTAACATTAGAATACAGATACCAGCCTTTAAGCCTAAGACTACAACTTTATTAATATTTTATATCTCTACTTAAACTTTATATTCACTCTCAATTCATTTTTATTAATTAGTGTTTGTTTAGCCATTAACAAATTCCACTTAAGTTATCTCATGGGTTGGCACAGCACCATATGTAATGTTTTTCTAATCCATTGCTTCTTTGTGATGCCCACCCTGGTAATTCTTAATTCTTGATCTTATAAGGTCATGTGTGTTCACCTACTACTAGCTACTTTGATAGATTTTTTGCGACTCCAAAGAAGCCACACTTTTATCTTCCCTATAGTCCTTAGTTGTGTGAGAGTGACTTTTAATTTCCTGCAGTGAAGCCTCTGGAATCACTCATCACAGGGTCCAGCCTTGGATAGGCACAATGCTCCTGCTTACCAGGGCTGAGTAATTTTGGTGTACTCCTTTGATTATTTCACCCTAATCTCATTGAACATCTGCTGATCTGCATCTATTCTTATCACACCCAACTATTACCTTCCAGTAATTGCTGGCTAAATCATGTATTATTTTAAACAATGACTCCGAGCATACATTGTTCTGGAGTCTTATTCAGTTGAACCCAGGCCCCCTGGCGACAATAGTGAATTAAGCTTTCTCTGTACTCTGGTACATAAAAAGGAATGCAGAGGATGGTAGTTTACCCCCAGTTTGTTATCTCCTGTGGATGCTTTCTGTGTATCTGCTTTCCGTGTGGTTGAGGGACTGGTGCCAATTGCCTACATCACCATCTCTGAATCTTCCACAGCTTGTCACAGAGTACGATATGGGTCCTGTTCACTATAGCCATTACTACCTGGTACAGATCAACACTGAAAGCCAGGAGCAATGAGAGTTCCTCTCAGTAGCAATGGAAAATGCCCCTTCCACACAGAACTATCAGGGAGAAGACACTGTTCCCTTCCCCTGTTGCCCTTCCCTGATCATCCCACACAGCATATGGGAAAAACTGATTGGCATACTCACAGTGCTAGGCTCTTAGAGAAGACATATAAGCCTCCCTGTTCGTGGACTTGTAGAAACTACATCTTCTAGTGTCTCAGAACTACACTGCTGCACAGAGGAGCTCTTCCCATTGCGGGGCCGAGGGCACTAGAATTATAGTTTAGCTACAGAGGCCATAGAAAAAGTAACTGTACAAGAAAAACTGAAGGGTCCTGGTATTTGTCCTGCCCACGTGGAACATCCTCCCTGTGTTCTTACAGAGTTGGCATCACTTTCAAAGAGTAGTTGGCTCTCGATTCATTATAAATGATTTTCAATTAGTTGCAAAGCCTTTGCTTAAACCAGAAAGATATTGTATGGCTGTCTTAACTGTTTAACTGTGGTAATATACATCCGCCCATTATAGAGGGCTCCTTGGGAGCCTTACACTATTATAGACTATATTTTGTCTTTATTCTGATTTTTCTCATGTCATCTTTTAATAGAAGAAGATTAATAAAAGCCAGAAACATTTACAATAATATTTCAATGTTCCCGAATAAAACCTGTGACTCCTTTTTCTGGATATTACTTTGGGCTTTTTTTTTTTTCTAAATTGTTAAGATTAAGAAAAATCCTTGTAATTTTTTCCCCTACCACACACACTTGATATGCGTAGGCTTCTGTGCACATTCCCAGTGTATTTTGAGTCTCCTCCAGCTCCAGATGCGGTCTGCTCCATGTGGGCTGCAATTACTAGCACAAATTACCACCACCACCCCCCATCCCCGCTATCAGCTGTTGTAGGGTGGCTTTGCGAGCAAAACCAACTTATTTTCTATTATTGCTATTAGGTTTAAGCTGAGATTCTCCTTGGTCCATACTCATCCACTGCAGGATTGTTCTCTCTCTACCCGCATGACCACTGTAAAAAAGATGACACCCATCATTCTGTGACTGCGAGTATGAAATCCTCACTTCCTTCAAGGAATCATACCAAGCAGCCTAAACAACTAGGGGTCTCCTGAGGGTTGAGCACTCACTAACTGAAGAGCCGGATCTTTTACCCTTCATCTATTCAGGAAAATCAGAGACAATGTGATACAATCAGTAGACCACGGATTGCTCTTCAACTGTGGCTTTTTGAAACTTATAAAAGGATTCAGATCCATTTAACCTTATATGTGTGCATACTCTTAAGAACCTGCATGATGGTGTAGTCCAGGGCATACATAACTTCTAATATATATCTTACCAAAAAAGACAGTCTATCACAATGTGTCTTTTAAACTCCTAATCTGATATCTTTGGGTATCATTTGATTTTGAAAGAGGCCAGTATTAGAATTTTTCTGCAAAGTTCAAAGTGCAAGTTTTTCTTGTCCTTTTCTCTTTTCCAATTTTTTTCCTTTATTTTTGTTTTATTTTGGGAGACACTAATATTTAATTCCATGGCAACCAATGATTATTGAAATTTTGTCTTAAGTGCGTTATTTTTTTCTGTATATATCACGACCCTCCAAAATATCATTTTGCATAGGTCAAAAAGTCATTCTAACTTATTCAAATATAAAAGATTCTTAAATTTTTTATTTTTTCAATTGTCAAACTTATTTGTTTAGCTATGCTGTGTCATAAGTACTACCAATAGGCAAACTGGTCTTGCAGTTTTATAACCTAAAAGTTCAGTGTTAAGCTGTCATGAGGGGAAGATGTTTTTGTTTGTTTTCATTTTTGTTTTTGTTTTTTTCTGAAAGCTTGGGTAAAGTCATTCATTTCTTTGTTTTTCCCTAAGTTAAGGTCATTTGCTGACAAACGTTGGCATCCCTTGGCTTATAAAACTTATCACACTGCCTTTATTTTATGTAATATTCTCCCTGTGTGGAGGTTGTATTCAAATCCTTGCCCTTTGAATGAGCACTGGTCATATCACATTAGGGGCCCAGCATACTCTATTATCAGTAATTGTCTCCATAATTAGGTCTGTAATGACTTTGTCCCAAAATGTTTACATCGTGATTAGTATTTCAGCATTTGAATTTGGAGTGGGATAAAGTTCAACTCAAAGCCCTCCAGTGATTTTGTTTATATAGTTAGACTAACTTGCTAACTGTGAGGAAATGGAGGCATTATAAAAGATACACTGCTGTCTTAGATATTCTTGCTTATCAACTTGACTACATCAGAATGATACAATCCAGAATTGGAGAGTACACCTGCAAAGATTTTTGCTTGGTTTGAAGTGAGTGAACCTACTTCTTGTCTAGACCAATGACATAGGAAGACATATGCCCCCCACAGGTTCATATATTTGAATACTTGGTCATTAAGGAGTGGCACTATTATGAGGTATGTCCTTGCTATGGGGGAGCTGTGGCCCTTCTCGTAGGAAGTATGCCAACTGATGATGGGTTTTGGGTTTTAAATGCTCAAGCTAAGCCCTCCCATCCCACTCTCTCTCTTCTACTGTAGCCTGCTGATGCATGTACAACTCTCAGCTACTTTCCAGGCTCACGTCTTACCCCATGCTACTATTCTTCCTGCTATGATGACAATGGACTAAACTTTTGAACTGTAGGCCTTCCTCAAGTCAACGTCCTTAACAGACGTTGCTGAGGCCATGATGTCTCTTTACAGCAAAAGAAACTCTAAGGCAACTACTACACTGAATTTTCTCTGTAGAAATATTACTCTAGAATATGTTCAGTTCACTACAAATTACATGCATGCCCATGTGATATGAGCTGATGTGCCTGTAGTAAAGATTTGAGTTTCTAATCGTAGCCATTCACTTTACCACAAAATAAGCAAGGAGATGCTCACAAATTCCAAGATTGGAAACCTCATTGACCAACCACAAAATTGCCAAATCCTTATTTTTCCTTGTTGAATATGCTAAAAAAAATCCATATATGTTTTAAATTATCATGTGGATTTACCCCCAAAAAATGTATGAAAAGAGAGTTTGTCTTTGCTTTTGTAAAATAAGCCCTTACAATATATGTCCCCAGCTCTGGAGATAAGAAAAATACAATTCCTTTCATTTCTTACCAATTCAGAAGTAAAACATGCAGGGAATGCAAGGACAGCTACTAAAAAATCTCTGAACTAGAGACTAGAGTGGAATGTAGGGAAGACCACATGAACTGGAAATCCCATGGCTCACAGCGAAGCTGACCATCACCTCCTATGCTGATTTTCCTAGCCTAAACATGATGGATTCCCCAGAGTTAGAAGTTCACATGGTGGAGTGGACACAGGAAGATAAAAGAGAAATTCTGTTTGGGACAGAGTGAAAAGGACTGGTATGTCTAAGGAACTGCAGTGGTTCCTTTCTTGTATTCCATTCTCTCAGCAATTCAATACAACAGTGGTTGCTCCCCTGGTCAGAAATGACATGCTAAGACTGCACCAATGTAGGACCCTTAAAGGCAGATACGTTTACAATTAATCTGTTCCTTAACAGAAATTGGAACTAAAATCTGGTATCAGAGACTTGCTTTCAGTACCCCCTGGAAAATGCCAGAGTAATGAGTTATGACAAGTTAAGACAATCCCTGAAAATCAGTCCTGTCAAGGTCTCTGGTCAGGCAGATGATGGCAGCCTTGGAAGAGCTGTTCTGCTTGGTTTCAAATTCTATCACTTAGGTTGCTGTCTACTCAGGTTGTGGAACGGCTGACTGTTAAAGATTATGTGACACTAGAGATATGATACTATGTGAGAATAGAATTCAGTTTATTTCCTTATTTTGGGTTCGTGCTTGATATTTCACCACACAAATCGAACCTTTAAGAAGGTTTAACTAGGATCTGGAGAGATGGTTCAGTGGGTACGAGCATATATTTTTCACAGGACCCAGAATTGTATCCACATGGCAGTTCACAACCATCTGTATCTCATTTCCAGAGAGGACATCTGAGAACCTCCTCTGGCCTCTACAAGCACACATATGGTACAAACACATACATCTAGACAAAACTCTCCTATACATAGAATAAAAAAGAATGTTTAGGGTAAAACAAAAGCATTATTTTGCCTCTCTTTGAACATCTAAAAAAAAAAAAAAAAAACCTTAAAAGCTTACCAAAAACATATCAGTAAAATAATACCAGTGCCCATCACTGACAGATTGAGGATAGTCAGTCTTTTTGTTGTTAACTCAACATATCAACTATTATCTTTGTTGTTGCATCTGACAGTGCTACCTAGGGGTGCACATGCATTTTTTCTCAGATTTTCTATATCATCTTTTTTGTGTATCTACACTATTATTCCTGAGTCATTATCTCAGTCTTCACAAACTTCTTCAGACATTTTATTATGGAACACTCCTTGAGAACAGACTTGTGGTTTATCAATTTTCTATAAAAATCTCCCTGAACTGATTATGAATCTTCACCTTCAAATATGAGTAATTTACCTCAATTTCTAAATGAACATACTTATACTATTAATTACATCTATGATATAAACAGGTAGATCTATGAAACAATTGGATATTTATGCTTCATATCTATGATATAGTGCAAGGGCATATGATCTAGTTGTCTATTTTTTCAGATCTATGATCTAAAGAGATGGACCTATGACACAGTCACATAGTAATGCTTCAGATTTATGATATAAACTGGTAGATTTGTAAACTAGTCATGTATCTCATCGTGTTTTGTATTTTCAAATGTAGTTTTGCATTGTTTAGTTAAAAAAGAAAGTCAGTCAATGTTTACAACTGGATGAAAATATAGCTACACAAATTATGGCTATAAGCAGAAGGCATGGAAAGTGAATATAGGAGGGTACCAGAGAGAAAGGTAGCCTTGGGACAACAAGGGAAGGAGAGCTGTCTTCCCAACAGAAGCATCCATTTTGTAGTATTAATGTCAGTGAGAGATAACCTTACATTACATTTAAGTCATTTTAAATTTGGTACTCACTACTATAACCAAGCACTGTTTAATCCTTCTGCCCTTTGAATATTAATGTGGAGATATTTGGACTCCGGTGCATGGAACATTTTCTCACAAGTCATTTCCTGAGGTCTTAAGTTTAGTAGATGTTCTGATGATATTTTGCCTTGTAAAAATTTTTATCAACTGAACAAAAATAAGGAGAATTCTCCAGTTTTATGACAGAGTATTCTCCCAGCATACACAAGGCTCTAAGTTTGCTGCTCAGCACTGTGTAAACACTGTTCACACCTGTAATCCTAGCTCTTGAGAAATGGAGGCAAGAGAATCAGAAGTAGAAGGTAACCTTCAGCCACACAAGGAGTTTGAGGGCAGCCTAGGACACCCAAGCACCTGTCTCAGAAAACAAACTTAAAAAATTAACAGTCACCGGACAGAATTAAGTTTTCTCATAGATGTCTCATACCTTATGCTAAATTTCCTTTTAAGTTAACTAATGAATTATTATTGTACATATGCCAGCCTGTATGGATGTGTGCGTGCTCTGTATAAATGCATGTGAGAGTGTGAGTCAGGTGACAACATTTAGATATTGGATCACCATCTCCACTGTGAGACCCAGTACTGAACTCAGGTCCTTAGTTTTGCTTGGAAAATGATTTTACTCACTGAACCATCTTGCTATCTTTGTACTGTAAAGTTTTCTTTCTGGATGTATTAAAAATTTATAAATATGAACATTTTTTTGAGACTAGAGGATTTTACCCTAGAGCCTATAATTTCTGTTATCGTGAGCTCTCCTGTTTTTGGAGTGTTGCATTTCTGTTCTATTGGTATCAAAGACGAATGCTTCCAGTAAGCCTATTAAAACTCTAAATCTCTAAATGGCTATAATACACAAGCATGCACAAGTGTGTGTGTGTGTGTGCGTGCGCACACACACACACACACACACACACACATGGACACACAGACACACATTATTTTTCTTCTTTTGGGACACTTGTTGGATACAGGAAAAGATTAAATAATTTCTGAGAACTAAATTAAAAAAAAAATTTTTGCCCACTCACTTATTTCTATTCTCATTAGGCAACTTACTTTGTCGATGTGTCCCTTACAGTAACCATAGTAACTTCTTTATTTCCTTTCTGTGTATGTGCTGGATTACTAATTGCTTATTAGTCCATTCAAGAAAAATCTTGTTGGTAGTTATTTGCTAGTTAGAGGATGGGTTTCTCCATGGACCCATAGTTTGATTTGGTGTTTAGCTTTGAGTTTGAGAATATAACTTTCTACATTTCGTGGTAGTTTTTTTTCCTTTTTTTTTTTTTTTTTTTTTTTTTTTTTTTTTTTTTTTTTTCTCTNTTGTTGAAGTCCAGCCTTAAATCATGGTCATCTGATAAGATGCAAGGGGCTATTTCAATCTTCTTGTATCTATTGAGGTTTGCTTTGTGCCCAATTATATTGTCAATTTTTGAGAAAGTTCCTTGTAGTGCTGAGAAGTAGAAATATTCTTTTGTTTTGGATGGAAGGTTCTATAGATACCTAGTAGATCATTTGCTGCATAACTTCTGTTAGTTTCACTCTTTCTCTGTTGAGTTTCTGTTTCAATTACCTGTCCCTTGGAAAGAGTGGGGTATTGAAGTCCTCCACTATTATTGTATGGAGTTCAATGTGTGTTTTGAACTTTAGTAATATTTCTTTCCATCTCATACTTTATTCCCACACCTCTGATTTACTCACTTTCCCCCATCTCAAATTCATGATCTCTCTTCCTTCTTTAATGTGTGTGTGTGTGTGTGTGTGTGTGTGTGTGTGTGTGTGTGTGTGTGTAGCATTTTTTGAAGCAGAGGATGGGCACCTAATGTCAATTATTTTATGCTTTTTGATTAGTGGATTTCTATGATGAGCTCCTCTCTCATCTAAGTAGCTTCTTTCTGTAGCAGATAGAAGTTACTACAAATATCCTGAACTGCTTCTTGCTGGAAAGATCATAAAGCATAGAGGACCCCTTTCTAAACCAGAGAAGTTCCCAACTTTTCTTCTTAATATCTATTGTTATATCCACAAATGTATAGCTTAAACTCTGCATGAAAGAAGTTTCTTTTTACAACAAGTGGAGGAGCTCATCCCTAGCGGTGCTGATGATGCTGTTCACTGTTTTGCTGATGGAACCACTGTGTTTCACTTTGCAATGAAATAGTAAAATCGCCATAGAGTAGAAAGTGTGGCTATGTGAAAATCATAGGCACAGACTCAGACATTTTATGCTGCCTCACATATGGCTGCCTTGGAGGTTCAGATGCAGCAGTGAACTCCATCCTTGAGCCCAGTTCAAATGCTGAGAGTAAAATCATCTTCAGTATAACTGAGGTCTCCTATGTGCATCTTCTCTGCTAAGACAAATGTTCTTAAATTATGCCCTGTGCCAATAATAGTGACCCATGGCTCCTTAAATGTCAGAGCACTTTAGTAGGTGCCTTCTGAACTTTTCAACTGCTGATATTTCTTCCTCTGGCTTATATACTTACTGATGGTGATGGTCTGTGTTTTATCACAGTGGCAAAAAAAGAATGAGAATATCAACTTAAGTCAGAAGGATTTTGTTAAACTCTGAGTTTCAGCCACTGCCATCTGTGGACACTTGAGAACATTATTTCTGAACCATGATATAGTAGAACATCAAGGTGGGGTGTACACAGTGGGGCAGAGCTGCTTGTCTGGAGCTGAATGAAAACAAGAGAATGGAAGAGGAGATAGGCAGGGGAGAGCAGGCAAGGTTAAGAAGGAGATTAGACAGTGGATGTTCCCAAGGACAGAGCCACAAAGACCCATCCATCCCTCCATCCATCTGGTTACTTCCTTCACCCAGTATCCCATAAACCCATGAACATACTAAATGAACTAGTCCACTGAATAAGCCAGAGTCCTCATCATTTCTACAAAAGATCTTGCCTGTGAACATTCACCATCTTGAAATAAAATATATTTTGCATATCTGGATATATTTCCACTCAAGGATCACAGAGCAACTGATCTCAAGACACTGATTTTTCTCTTCAAACTATGTTCAATGCCTTTGGAAAGAAAGCCGATAATGTTCTGCCAGATTATTTCTATCCATGTCATCATTGCCACTGGGTCAAGTCCTAGGTTGCCATCCCTCACAGTGCCATTCTGATCATAGACTTGCAATGCGCATAATGGTGAAAACCTCCCATGCGCCTTCTTGAGGCCATCACAAGACCCACCTAAAGAACTATTATGTGGTCTTGCCAGAATACCTGGCTTGTGCTAAATACAATGTTAATCTGTGTTTTATTTGTTTGTATCCCTGTCTCTTCCTGTGGTTAGAATTTTATTTTGTAGCATTTCATTTAATCATTAGTGAAAATCAGTGGACACCTAAGATACAAATTAAATAAGTGAATTGAGTAGTGAATAAAGTCTATTTATAAATCAGTCAGCTACTCATCAGACAACAAATAAATGCAAAGATATGATTGGTTAAATGATTTGTGCTTGTAACACAGAGTTTAGAGTGTCTTCCAGTTTTCACTTCTCATCCTTTCCACTGACTGGAAATGGTAAGTCATAACTCCTCTTGCCACTGCAGCGGTGGGGAAAGTTGACAACTTCAGGACATGATGGATATTTTCCTGAAAATGCACATCTGACAGCTTGACTTCACTATAAGGCATGCCTGATGCAGGCTGTTTATGAGGGGTAAATTCACTGAGCTCAGTTTCAGCAGCTAAAGTATCACAAGGTTTATCTCAGGTTCCTGCAAGGCAAGAGTAATACCTGTATCAATCATGGTATAGATGGGGAGAAGTGGTGCCAACAGGTGCAGGAACAAATGTGTGCTATGCCTCACTCCAGAAGAGCAAGGAGGGGTGGACACCAGCCTATTCCTTTTACAGTAACCCTTTGCTGAGAGGGTGTTTTGCTGTGAACTCCCTGAAAAGATGTACCCTATGCTTCCAAATATTTTCTCCTGGTCCTAAAGGTTTCCAACACCGCCTAATAATGGCACCCCAGGAAGTAAGCACTTAACACATGACCTTGAGGGACATAATCAAGTCATGTCCAGTCATGTTTATAACATTATGTTATAAATTTAAATAAACAGTAAAAATGTTTTCAGTTGAAATTTTTCAAGCCTTTGTGGTTTGGTGTGTAAGAGGCTTGGGCAGAGGAACTGGAAGTACAAGGCCAGCTTTGACCATTTGTAAACTTTGTCTGAAGTAAAAGTAGAGATGGGGGTGGATGTAGCTCAGAGAAATGGGTCTTGCCCTCATGGTCTGAAGATATAGAATCAATTCTCAATGCCACAAACAAATAACAAGAATAAGATTTCACATGTTTCTAAAATGGATGCAAGCCCATGCCCTCACAGGCATATCATGTACATCTATGGAGAATATGTACTTCTTAGATGTTAAACATTGCCAATTCCTCTTCACCTGTGTGTGCTTGTAACATGCTGTTGCAAAACAGATTCGTTGAAAGATCCTCGTGTATGGTCTGGTAGACTTGTACTATATGCAGATAAAGTGACTGAGCATAAAGAGCAGGGATGGGTCGCACAAATAGAAACATGCTTTTCCAACAACAACCCAACTTCCTCCTCACACTGCATCTTACAAAGAGGCAGCAAGTCTATTTGGAAATCAAGTTTGGAAATAAAAAGTTCAGTAGACCTTTTCTGCTGCTGGAGCTTCCTATGGGCGATCTTCTGTCTTATATACAACATTACAACACTGAATGTCACTCACGTACATATTTGCATGTATGCGTACGTGCATGCATATCTGTGTGCATGTGCACATGTGGGGTCTGGGATTGACAGGTTATTATGGTTGGCAGCAGGCACCCTTACCCACTCAGCCCTCCCTCCAGCATTAAAAATCACTTATATTAGGGTTTTTTTGTTGTTGTTGTTGTTCTACATGTTATTCGTGGAACACACACCGCTACATTTATACAAAATTTTACCATTTTTCTGCATGCTCTTGTGTTCCTACAACAATTAATCCTGTGATATAAGAACTGACCATGACCCAGAAGAATCTTGCAATCTCCCAAAGAAGATTGCCATGTTTAAGTCACCAGGATGATTCTTAACAACAGGCAAAGCATTCTATTCCTTTTGTGAGCACTCTGAATATACTTATTTTTCTTCATATAGATATGATATCACTAGCTTTTTATCATTATGTATTCACTGCAAAGTATCAATGTTTAGTGTTGCATAGATGTATGCTGTACTTGGTTAAGCACATGTAAATATCATAGGAAAGTCCTTTTAAAACAATTCTGATTGTATTTGTCTTGACTTGCTTGGGCTGAATGCTGTGACCAAAGTAGCAACCTAAAATTCATCTACCCTGTGTGTTTTTTCAGTAACATACATTTTTCTTAGTTGTTAAGGTTGCTTTTGGATTTCAATACTGAAGCTTAATTATTTTGTCACATTATTAAGACAAATAGAAATAATAATTAACATATTTAAAATTAACTGCAATGAAAATGTATTACATCCAAGGAGCATTATGTTATGAGCACTTTATAAAAAATTTCTTCCTTTCCCCATTTAACATCTTTTGCAATTTGCATGTCAGTCAAATCACTGAGGGTAAGGAAAAACATACTAATAGTTTTAGTTGTCTCCCTAAGCACAAGAGTCTGAAGATATTGTGTTTGGATTCTCTGTATTTGTTTTGCCTTACCTATTTGCTATCTTGAGGTTTTTTTTAAGTTTTTAAGTTTGGAGATCTATTCTTTTACTTTACTTTTAGACACATATTCTAATTAAAAATGAAGAAGAAGCATCATCCATGTAGTACTATCTCAATGTGCACACCCTTACTCACTAGACAAACAACTGCAGTGATAGAGAGCTGAGGTTCGGGTGATTGGGAGTAAACTTTAAACCTGCGAGCAGACAATGTTGAGTGGGGTGTGAACTGAAAGCACTGCCAAAACGTAACACTAAACATTCTCCCTGATGTCATCTGCCCATCAACTAGATCACACAGTCAAAAGGCTTAAAGTATCTTCCCAAAAGTATCAAGATATCATCTAGATACAGCTTAAAGTATCAATTCCATGGTTGCTTTTGGCTGGAATAATAAGTAACATAAGATATATTCTGCTATGATAGATGAAATAAATTACCCCATGAAAGAAGTCTGTGTAATTTTAACATATATAAGTTTTGCCTAAATATGCACATGTCACATTGACTATGGGGCCACCTGTGTTGGAGTATGCATCAAGACTTCTGCTGGGACCAGAAAACAAGCCCCTGGAGTGGCCTTTTTACCTGCTGATGACTTTGGGAGGTAATAGGATACCAAGAAGTCTTCAAAACCAATAGTATGTTTCTGTTCTCCTGCCCCTGGTCTTTTTTTTACAAGATAGATACTGTAATTTCTTTATTCAGACTCATCTGGAGCTCCTGGTATCCACCCACAGACACCAATAGAATCTAGAGCCATTAATTTCACTCACACCACATGCTTCTGTAAGCAGGACATGAAGAAACTCTCTGAATTGCCTTGTCTGATATAAACATAGATTGCATTCCACTTTAATTGTAATCCCTGTTTTACTCAGGAGGAAGGAGCCAAGAACCCGCAGGCCCAATTGAGATTCTTCCATCTTTGTGCCATATCACTGAGTTATACCTACTTTGTTTAGCCACAGATCTATTCAGCTGTCTATTCTTCATAACATCTAAGTATAGAAATGGACAAGGCCACCGCCCCACTGTTTTTACCAGTGTACTTGGAATACTAACTGGAACAATAATGAAGAGAAGGAAATTTAAAAAATACAAATAGGGAAAGAAGTTAAACCATCCCTATTTGTAGATGATATAATACTGTACAATACAGATTCCCAAATCTACCAGAATGTTTATAGAAATAATAATAATAATAATAATAATAATAATAACAATAATAATAACCAGCAGTGTGGCAAAACACAGAATAAACTAACAAAAATCAGTATCTTTACTATATAGCAACAAAAATATACAGAGAAGTGGATCAGGGACACACCCATTCACAATATCCTGAAAAAAATATGTAGGAATAAATATAACCAAGGAAGGGAAGGAATTCTGCAATGAAAACTTTACACCTTTGAAATAGAGACACTAGAAAGTGAAATTAATGTAGAATTAATGATACAAGAATGGCCATTCTACCAAAACAGATGTGAAGATAATAATACCAACCCAAAATACCTATGGGCCTGGTTTTGCTTTTGGCCTCAGGATGTCCAGGCACCTTTGTTCTCCCGGAAGGCTGGGTCTTACAGAACTGGAGAGATGGGAAGTAAGACAGTTTTCAGTGTTTCAGCTCTCTTTATTTGAGGGTACTAAGGGCCATAGAAACATTGTGGAGTGAGTAGGAGGTTTTGAGAGTAATTTTGCATTATTGTTTGATATCAAGGTTCTGGGAATGCTTCATTCACATGAAGAGGAATTTCCAGTGCTTGTTGACATGTCTTTTCACAGAGAAAGGAAGTTGAACTTGTAATTTGGACACCAGGTTTTATGACTACCTCAAATGTGGTGGATGTGGGAATCACAAGGATACTGCAGTAGAGCATGCAAGCCTAGATCAGGGAGGCAGCATTCTTTGTTTGCCAGTCTTAAAATGAGATTGGCGGGAGGGGGGCCATTGGACACATCTCAATCTCGCTCTTGTTCCTGGCCTGTTGCCCTCCACTCCTGACCTCCAGTCACAATTGCCCCATAAATACGCACTTCAGTCTTCCTAGAGCTAGAAAAAAAATTCTCAAAATCTATACAGAATAAACACTCTGGAAATCAGTTTGGCGGTTCCTCAGAAAATTGGACATAGTACTACCAGAAGATCCAACAATACCTCTCCTGGGCATATACCAGAAGATGTTCCAACTTGTAATAAGGATACATGCTCCACTGTGTTCATAGCAGCCTTATTTATAATAGCCAGAATATGGAAAGAACTCAGATGTCCCTCAACAGAGGAATAGATACAGAAAATTTGATACATTTACACAATGGAGTACTACTATTCAGCCATTAAAAACAATGAATTTATGAAAATTTTAGACAAATGGATGGATCTGGAGGATATCATCCTGAGTGAGGTAACCCAATCACAAAAGAAAACACATGGTACGCACTTACTGATAAGTGGATAGTAGCCCAGAAACTCAGAATACCCAAGATACAATTTGCAAACCACATGAAACTCAAGAAGAAGGAAGACCGAAATATGGATACTTCTATCCTTAGAAGAGGGAACAAAATACCCATGGAAGGAGTTACAGAGACAAAGTTCAGAGCTGAGACTGAAGGAAGGACCATTCAGAGACTGCCCCACCTGGGGATACATCCCATAAACAACCACCAAACCCAGACACTATTGCAGATGCCAACAAGAGCTTGCTGACATGACCCTGGTATAGCTGTCTCCTGTGGGGCTATGCCAGTGCTTGTCAAATACATAAGTGGATGCTCACAGTCATCTATTGGATGGAACACAGGGTCCCCAATGGAGGAGCTAGAGAAAGTACCCAAAGAGCTGAAGGGGTCTACAACCCTATAGGAAAAACAACAATATGAACTAACCAGTACACCCAGATCTTGGGTCTTAGCTGCATATGGAGCAGAGGATGGCCTAGTTGGCCATCAGTGGGAGGAAAGGCCTTTGGCATTGCAAAGATTATATGCCCCAATATAGGGGAATGCCAGGACCAGGAAGCAGGAGTGGGTGGGTTGGGGAGTGGGGGGAGGNGGGAGGGTATAGGGGATTTTCAGAGAGGAAATTAGGAAAAGGGATAGCATTTGAAATGTAAATGAAGAAAATATCTAAAAAAAATACTAAACAGAATTCTCAAAAGATAAAAAAACAAAAAACAAAGCCCTGGTAACCAAAACATCCCAGACCAATACTAGAAAAACCCAGATCCTTACATATGTTACAAAGCCATAGTAACAAAGACAAGTTAATGGCATAAAAAGTAGGCATATACATCAATAGAACAAAATCAAAGAACCAAACATGAGCAAATGTACCTTCAGCTACTTAATAGTTTACAACGACACTACAAATATAAAGCAGATAAAACAGGATCTTCAAATGGTTAAGGGAAACTAAATGTCTACATGCAAGGGAATGAAATTAGACCCAAATATTGCACAAGAACTGATTCCAAAGAGATCAAATGCCTAAAGTGAAACCTGAAACATTGATAATGCTAGAAGAAAACATAAGCAGTTTAGTATATTCCATATTCACGAAGGAAATAACTTCCTGAATAGGACTTCATTTGCTCAAGAATTAAGGTCAACTATTGACAAGTGGCCTCGTGAAAGTAAAAAGCTTTTCATGCCTAAGGAAACAATCACCTGAAGATGAAGATGAAGGCCATAAAATGGGAGAGGGTCTTATTAGCAATACATCTGAAAAAGAATCTATATCCAGAATGGACAAAAAAACATACAAAAGACAAATGACCTATTTGAAAAATGGGATAGTGACTTCTTATAAGAAGAAAAAGAATGGTTACAAAATAGCTCACAAAAACAAACAAACAAACAAACAAAAACCAACATGTTCATTGCTGTCCTATTTAGGTTTGTTGATGGTTTGGGGATAGGAGCTTCCAATACGAGAGAATGTTCTACATTTTGTCCTTCAGAGTCTGGGTTACCTCAGACAATACGATCTTTTCTAATTCCATTCATTTATCTGCAAAGTTCATGATTTCAGCTTTTGCCATAGCTGAATAGTATTCCATAGTGTACATGTAACACTTACTCATTATCCATTGTATTAGTTACTTTGCTGTTGCTGTGGAGAGATATCCTGACCAAACTGTTCATGTAAAAATCTTACAAAACACTAATTCTATGTATAAATATGCATATATTGTTTAAATGAATTTTACTTATCTGGGCTGATAGTGTTCCCTCCAAGGGCCTAAGACAACCTAACAAAAACCCCAATACTAGACAAAAGAGGTTCTCCTTTGAGTTCTTGGCCAGGGCTGTCCATTAGACTCCCAAAGTATACAGTCTATTGCTGTTGCTCTTGGTTGCCCCTAAGATGTAAAAGATAATTTCTTTTTACTATACACCCCGTGTACTTCAGAAACAGAGCTCAGAGATCCTTGTACCAGACTTTCCCTGAGAATTAGGTTTCATGCTACCAGAAAGAACTATACAAGGTTAAAAGGAGAAATATAGCCTACAGTCTTCTAAAGCCATGATGCCCATGAACCCTATCAATGAAGAGAATGGCAAAAGAACACTACAAGTGAACTAGGGCACACATATCTTTTATATATTTTTTATTAGATATTTTCTTTATTTACATTTCAAATGTTATCCCCTTTCCTAGTTTCCCCCTCCGAAAATCTTTTATCCCCTCCCTCCTCCCCCTGTTCCCCAACCAACCCACTCCTGCTTCCTGGCCCTGGCATTCCCCTATACTGGGACATAGAACCTTCACAGGATCAATGGCCCCTCCTCCCATTGATGACCAACTAGGCCATCCTTTGTTACATATGCAGCTAGAACCACAAGTCCCACCATGTGTTTTCTTTGATTGGTGGTTTGGTCCCAGGGAGTTCTAGGGGTACTGGTTAGCTCATATTGTTGTTCCTCCTAGGGGCCTGCAAACCCGTTCAGCACCTTGGGTACTTTCTATAGCTCCTTCATTGGGGACCCTGCTCCATCCAATAGATGACTGTGAGCATCCATTTCTGTATTTGCCAGGCATTGGCATAACCTCACAGGAGACAGCTATACTAGGGTCATGTCAACAAGCTCTTGTTGGCACCTGCAATAGTGTCTGGGTTTGGTGGTTGTTTATGGGATGTATCCCCAGGTGGGGCAGTCTCTGAATGGTCCTTCCTTCAGTCTCAGCTCTGAACTTTGTCTCTGAAACTCCTTCCATGGGTATTTTGTTCTCTCTTCTAAAGATAGAAGTATCCATATTTCGGTCTTCCTTCTTCTTGAGTTTCATGTGGTTTGCAAATTGTATCTTGGGTATTCTGAGTTTCTGGGCTAATATCCACTTATCAGTGAGTGCATACCATGTATGTTCTTTTGTGATTGCATTACCTCACTTAGGATGATATCTTCAAGATCCATCCATTTCTCTAATAATTTCATAAATTCACTGTTTTTAATAGCTGCATAGTACTCCATTGGGGCACACATAACTTAATGATAAAACAACACAAACAAAATCCTGTAATTGGACCTAAAACCCACTCAAAAAGAGAAATCCTGTATTTGGTACTAGAAACCTGGTTAAATCCCCAGTATAATTGAAGTCATGGATTTTGGAGGAGAATGTACCATCTCTTATTTACTAAACCACCAAAGTACATATCCCTTCTCTTTACAACTGCTACAGTAAACCACAGCCAATCAAATGTAGTGTCATGGAGCCTAAATCCAGCATATAATTCTACAGAAACACTCAGAAACTAAGGCTTAGGGAGGAGAAGAAGGGTCTACATGATTTTAAGAGCTAGAGATAGGAAACAACTCTGAGATGAGCTGTCTAGTAACATACAAAACAACAAAACCTATAAAATCTCACCAACATGACGGCTCAATGTGAGCAAAACTAATATTGGGTCTGTGGCTTGTAGCATGGTCATCTGTACTTTATGACTAATATCCATTTATAAGTGAGTACATACCATGGGTGTCTGTCTGGGTCTGAGTTACCTAACTCAGGATGATATTTTCTAGTTCAGTCCATTTGCCTGTCAGTTTCATGATGTCATTGTTTCTAATAGCTTATGTAAATGTATTCCATTTCCTTAATCTATTCTTCTGTTGAGAGACATCTAGGCTGTTTTTAGTTTCTGACTATTGCAAATAAAGCTGCTATGAACATAGCTGGGCAAGATATGGTGGACCTTTTTTTTTTTTTTTTTTTTTTTTTTTGTATATATGGCCAGAAGTGGCACAGTTGGTTCTTGAGGTAGACTATTCCCAATTTTCTGGAAAATGACCGAATTGATTTACAAAGCTGTTGTACAAGTTTGCACTCCCACCAGCAATGGAGGAGTCTTTCCCTTGCTCCACATCTTCACCAGCATGAGCTGCCTATTGAGTTTTTGTTCTTAGCCATTCTGACAGCAGTAAGATGGAATTTTAGACTTGTTTTGTTTTGCCTTTCCCTGATGGTTAAAGATTTTGAATATTTCTTTAAGTGCTTCTTGGCTATTAGAGATTCCACTGTCAGAATTCCCTATTCAGATCTGTACCCCATTTTTAAAAATTGAGTTATTTGGTTTGTTGATGTTTGGATTCTTGAGTCCTGTATATATTTTGGATGTCAGCCCTCTATCCAAATGTGGAATTGGTGAAAATCTTTTCCCATTCAGTAAGCTGCCATCTTGTCCTATTGATGATGTCTTTTGCCTTATTAAGCTCTTCAGTCTCATGAATTCCTTTTTATTAATTTTTTTATCTTAGTGTCCAGTTATTGCTGTTCTATTCAAAATGTTGTTTCTTGTACCTATGTGTTCAAGACTATTTCTTATTTTCCCTTCCTTTCAGGTTTAGTGTATTCAGTTTTATGTTGAAGTCATTGATTCACTTGAACTTCAGTTTCATGCAGGGTAATAGATGTGGATATATTTATATTTTTCTACACAGAGACATCCAGTTGTAACAGCAATATTTGTTAAAGATGCTCTCTCTCTCTCTCTCTCTCTCTCTCTCTCTCTCTCTCTCTCTCTCTCTCTCTCTTTCAATTACATAATTTTCACTTGTTTGTCAAAATTCAAATGTCCATAGGTGTATGGATTTACTTTTACTTTTGGTTTTTCCATTTAATTCCATTGATCAACCTGTCTGTTTTTATCCCAGAACAAATTGGATTTTATTTCTAATGCTTTGTAGTACAGCTTGAAATCAGGGATGCTGATACATCCGGAAATTCTTTTACTGTACATTATTATTTTACCTACCCCATGTTTTCTGTTTTTCTATATGAAGTTGAGTAATGTTCTTTCAAAGTCTATACCCTAGGTTAGTTTCTTTATTTCTCTATTAATTTCTGCCTGGGTGTCTTGCTCATTGTTGAGAGTGAGGTGTTGAAGTCTCAATTATTATTGTGTGGCTATTAATTTAAGCTCTATTAATGTTTCTTTTACAAATGTAGGTGTCCTTGCATTTGTGGCATAGATATTCAGAACTGAGGCATCTTCTTGGTAGATTTTTCCTTTGATGTATATGAGGTATCCTTCATCATCTTTTTTTATTAATATTGATTGAATTTCTATTTTGTTATACATTCTTGTTCTTCAAGAATGTTTATTCCAGCTTGCCTCTTGAGTTCATTTGCTTGGAAAAATTTTATCGAGCCCTTTATTCTTAGGTAATGTTTATCTCTGTTGCTGGGGTGTGTTTGTAGTATACAACAGTCATAGAACTTTGTCATAGAATATCTTCTTTTCTCCATCTATCAGAGAAAGTTTTGCTGGGTATAGTAGTCTAGGCTTGCATCTGTGGTCTCTCAGACAAGTGCCTTAGACAGTAAGACATTTGCCAAGGCCTTTCTGTCTTTTAAAGCTTCTGCTGAGAAGTTGGATATAATTCTAATAGGTATAACGTTTTACATTAGACCTTTTTCTCTTGGGATTTTTAATATTCTTTCTTTGTTATGTAAATTAAATGTTTTGATTATTATGTGGCAGGAGGATATTTTTAGTATAATCTGTTTGGCATTCTTTAAAGTTCTTGTACATTTAGAGACATCTCTTTCTTTAGGTTACAAATTTCTTTTCATATAATTTTGTTGAGAATATTTTCTTGTCATTAGAGCTGAGAACCTCCTCCTCTGCCTCCTCCTCCTCCTCCTCCTCTCACACTCCTCTTCCTTATTTTTATTCTGTTCCTATTATTCTTGGATTTGGTCTTTTCATGGTGTCAATTTTTTTCTGCATGTTTTGTGTCAAAATTTTTTTAGGTTTAACATTTGCTTTTAGTGGTGTATCATTTTCTTCTATTGTAACTTCTACACCAGAGATTTTCTCTTCCATCTCTTATAGTCTGTTGGGAATTCATCTGTTGTTCCCATTCTCTTTCCTAAGTTTTCTATCTCTAGGATTCCCTTGATATTTCTTTAAGAGATTTATTCATTTTCTCTTTAAAGGCCTCTAGCACCTTTATAAGATTTGATTTAAGTTCATTTTCTTGTGCTTTATCTGTGTTAATATATCCAGGGCTTGCTATAATAGGATAACTGGACTTTAGTTTTGCCATATTAGCATGGGTCTTGTTGGCTTTGTTCTCATGTTGACTTTTAGCCATCTGGTTTTCTGTTACTAGCAGGCCTCTGAGAATGAAGGCAGAGTTTTGAGCTGGAAAATGGAACACAGGAGAGAGGGTGCAGTTTACAGCTACTGAGTGTGCTTTAGGAGGAGTTGGCAGAGGGAGGATTGGGAGGCTATGCTATGTCCTACATGGCCATCCAAAAGGTATGATGTGACATAATTCCTGCCCCTAGGAGCAAAGCTAGCAGGATATGGTGATGACAATTGCTAGGAATAAGGCTTGTTTGTATATTTTACTTTATGTTCCTCCTTCAGGGGAATGTATTCTCTGCCAAAGTTCATGGCTCAGTGATAACCAGAGACAGTATGAGTCCAGAAGATGAGGGTATGTCTAATGTCCTTAGCAAAATGATAAATGCTGTGACCTTCAGGACAGCCCTTAATGCTGTAGGAAAGAACACTAAAAACATGAGTTCAAAAATATATCAATAGGATTTGTCAACTACGCAAAATGTGACAATGCAATATGAATTTTATGAGGGACTTCTCAGACCAAAAAGAACAGAGGCAGCTGCACTATGATCCAGCTTGTCAAAAAGATATTAAAGAAGGAAATAGAGAGATCTGGGGAGTGGTGATCAAAGGGCAAGATCCCAGCCAGCTAAGTTCATATATATATATATATATATATATCTTTTTCTGAGAATCAAGGATCTAAAGTATAAAATGCTGATTTTATAATTTTTTTATAAAAATAAATAATATTTTATGACTTTAATCTTAAAATGCTGATTCTTGGGATAACAAAAAGGGAACCTGAGTAAATGATTGAATTGATATGTAAATAAAATCCTGGGCACTGTTCTGCATGAGCTGAACTGTCTGGAGATCTCTGAAGAGCTATCTAGAGCAGAATACAAACTCAGAACCTCTCTATAAAAATGAGGCTAGTGCTTGGCAGTGATGAGGTCCTTCTATACTGTTCCTGGTGTTTGCAAGCCTTCAAAAATGCAGGACAAGAATGGCCCAAAAATGAAATTCAGAGGACAGTTAACTCTTGGTATGTGTGCCCTAAGTGAACCTGGTAGACAAGGAGCCCAGCGCTGGGTTCTATCTGGTTGTCCCTGATGCCAGCAGGCCTCCAGGAATACAGGACAGATTGCAGCTTACCACTGCTGGTATGACCCAGGGGGACTGAGTGGATTGTGGGAGGATGGGTCTCTCCTGGTTATCCTTTAGCCTGAAGGCCTCCTGAAACACAACAAGAGTGAGTGGTGTGCTGAAAAATGAAGTACAGAGGGCAGCTACTATATTATTTTTTTTATTTCTCTTCTTTCTTAGTCATTTGATGTTACAAGAACATCTCAAGTCATTACTGGTTAACATTTTCAAATTTATATTCCTAAACTCTTGAAGCAAATAAATCATGTCAGAATAAAATTGTAAATACAAATGGAATATGCATATAGACATATATTAATTTATTTTTATTAGTGTCATTGGAATACGTTAATTGTACATAGTGATGATCTATTAGTTTCAAATGTATCATGTACTTTGATCATAATTATTACCATATTCACGTTTTCATATCCATTTTCTCCTTTCCACTCTCTAGTTTTATTAGTACCATTTGTTGAAAGCCTATCTTACCTCTAATATACATTTTCATCCTCTTTTTGTAAAAACAGGCTTCTGTGAATTTAGCTGCAAGGTCCCCATATTAAAGTAAAAGTAATATTTACTTTCCTACTTTAATAAATCTCTTTCTTAAATAATTCTTCATAATGGACAAGGAAAACTTGATGAGTATGAATGGCGAAGTACTTTGGAGGAATCAAATTCAGTGAAAACATAGCATGTGAGGCTTACAGTACTAGGCATGAACTCCTTCCTATTAAGAAGACCATAAGTCCAATTAGACATCTGTCAATTAATTAAATTTTAGTTGTGCCACTATTGCACAGTTGGAGATATCTTGCCAGTCTGGTCATTGTTGTTCTGAACTTTACAGATCGGTAGGACAACTAATTGCTATTCTCACATGACCACTTGAATAGTTCCTGAAGATATTATAAGAGCTGGTACTCACAGGGCATTTATGTTAGTTCCAGCTTGATTTCTCATGTCGTATCACCAAAGTATGTGGTGTCTTCAGAAATAGGGTGATTTTCTCAAGTTCTTGGAGGAAATCAAAAGCAACAACAATCACTTGTAGTCTCTTAGACTTCCATAAAAACCAAATGAAAGGTTTCCATGTTTGGCAGTGAGGTATTTGTTAAATGTTCTACGCCTTTACTTATAAATGTAAAAATCAATGCTTGCTGCTGAGCTAAATCTCTGGATCTTGCTAGCTAGGTTCTCCCTTTCCATAGTTGTCTCTTTACTGTGTATTGTTTGTGGTGTAGAACATTTTTACATCTTAGTAAACCAATTATTATATATATATTTTTTACTTTCTTGTCTATGATTTTGGGCTCATATCCACACTAATACTGTCTAGACCATTGTGATTAAGATTTTTGTATTATTTTTCAAATGGTTTTTATAATTTTAATTCTTTTATTTCAGTTTTCAGTCCATTTTTAACTTTATATTCATATCTACAATGAGATAAGTGTCTAATTTCATTCTGCTACATAGAAAATCCAAATTTTAAAACCCAGTTATTGAAGAAATTGTCCTGCCCCTTGTGTCTTCTTTTTACTTTTATTTATTCTTCTCTCATATATTACATCTCCAACTATAGTTTTCCCTCCCTTTCCTTCTAGTCCTTTCTCCCTACCTCCTTTTCTCCAGATCCATACTTCCTCTGTTTCCCTTCAGAAAAGTGCAGGCCTCCTAGGGATCAACCAACATGGCATAAGATGTTAACCATATGACTAGGCATATGCTCTCATATCAAGGCTGGGTTAGGCAACCCAATTGGAGGAAACAAAAGATTCAGATACAACCCCACTTAGACTTTTAGGAGTCCCACAAGAATACCAAACTACACAAACATATATGCAGAGAACCTAGGTCAGGGCTATACAGGAACCCTGGTTGTTGGTTTATTCTCTGTGAGTCCCGATGAGCCATGATTAGCTGACTCTATTGGTCATTTTGATCTAGTGCTGGCAGTGACTCCTCTGGCTCCTGCAATTCTTCCCTCCTCTCTTCTGAAGGATTCCCTGAGCTCTGCCTAATATTTGGCTATGGGTCTGTGAATTTTTTCCTATCAAGAGCTGGATGAAGCCTCTCTGACAATTATGCCAGACTCTGGTCTATGAGTGTAGCAGAATATTATCAGAAATCATTTCATTAACTTTCTTTTTGTCAATTAAGTTTTGTTCTATCTTAGGACTCTGGGCTATTCAGCCTCTAGTTCCTTGGCATAGTCTCTAGGCAGGGCAAATTGTAGGTCGAAGGTTTTGTGGTTAGGTTGGTGTCCCACTTTCTCCACTAGAAACCTTCCCTGTCTTCTTAAGTATTTTTGTTGAAAATCAATTCAGCATAAAAGCTTGGATTTTTCTGATATGACTTTTATTTGTTTTATGCATGTTTTGATTTTTACCATGTCTTATTTCTTCTGTAAAAAATTCAAATATGTATACAATGTAACTTGGTCAAACTTAGCCCAGCTCCTCTTCCCATAGACATTCCCATTATATTTCACTGAATCCATTTGTGCTATCTGCTGGGATGTTGAATGACTGTTGGATTGATCATATACAGGGACCGTGAGAATCCTCAAGCATCATAGAATCAGGTGTGTACTTCATAGTTAGCAAGTCCTACCCTCACAAGTCACTGTGTGCAACTAGTTACATTCCACTACTTGAAGTAGTCACATTATGCCAGCTCCAACTAATGGGAGTTAAATCAATGAATTGGAAGCCATTTTAAAATATACCCCTAAACCAATCTTGGACAAAAGAAACCTGATAAGTAAGCTAACAGCTAAATAAAATGATAGTCTTATATCAAATAAGAAGTAAAAATGGCTACTAGGTTCACAGAGAAGATTTTTTTGCCTTAGTCATCCAACCCATCTTTCCACCGCTCTGAGTGGCAACATCCTACAGATATTTCTGCTTCCGTGGCTAACCAAGCTTCAAGGAGCTCTCTTTCTTCTTAAAGTAACCACTTAAAAGGAAATAAAGATTGGATACTATTTCCTAATGAGATTATAAATTTTAAAAAAAATGTCATTGCTATTCTACAATGATCAGAGCAGGTAAGGATAGAGCACAATAGTCAAGATTAAGCTCATAATGTCTCAATCCCTATTTCCTTGTTTGTTAATTTTGCAGACACCCCTCAACTGATCTCAGAGTCCACACTAAGTTAAAAAATACAAGCCTGAAATCCATCTGCAATACAGAATACAGTGGAATGCTGGCATTTCTATCTATTGTTCCTGTGGCTCACTGGTGGCTGTGGTGTGTTACCACCGCTCAGCTCCCAGGACAGCACCACCAGCAGCATCAGTGTCTATAAAAGGATTGAAATTCAAAGAATGGTTTCCTGAGTGCATATGCCTTCCACATCACCATAACATAGAAAACTCATAACTTTGTTATTTGTTTAAAATGGGGTCTTCCTATGTAGTTGAATGCATTTTAAATTATTTTTTCATTTAATTTATCATTCATATTCCAGCAGTATCCATTGATGCAATATTGGCTTTTTATCATTTCTCTCACTGAATGGAAGTGACTTTATGGGCAGGTTTTGCATTTGTCAGAGCTCTGGGCTTCTTTTAATCTAGCACAGCTTCACAGATTTTCCTTATCTTTTGGGATGCTGACAGAAGGATCCAATTCTCACTCATTTCCACAATCTCTAGTTATCTTGTGTTTTCTTGTGATTATACTTACTGGGTTATTTATTCTTGGGTAGGACATCACTTTTATGTCTTCCTGAATTATAGTCTCATACTCACAGCCACACAATGGTCATTTGTCGCCTACTGACAAGTGTTTGTTTGGTTAATTTGCTTGATTTTACTTTTGTTTTTTATTATGTTTTGAGAATTTCATTCATGTGAGCCAAAGTTGCACCCATTCCACTGGACATTCTTTTCATCCAATATCTCCCATGTTCTTGCAGATATATATATATATATATATATATATATATATATATATATATATATATATATATATATATATATCCATCATGCTGACTCCACTTAATATTGCTTATGCATCTATATGTATTTATGTCTGACTGTTTAGGATTAGATAATTTATTTGGAGCTTGCTCCTATAGGATACTAATTATGTCTCTCTTGGCAACCATTAATTGCCCATAGCTTTTCATCTGTCAGGGGAGCCTTGTGAGATTTTGCCCTCTTGCACTGCCATGTCAACTGGCAATGTTATTTTGCAAATCTTGTTTAGGTGACCCCATTGTTGACATTTCACAGGAGCAGCTCCCCAATATTATCGAAAAAATACATCTCAGCAGATGTGCTGGACTCCTGAATCTTACAGTTTTTCTATGATGTTCACAAAGCCTTAATGTGTAGGGAATGCATCATAGATATATCAGTTGGGGCTGGACACACCGATGGTCTTCTCCTCTCTGCCTTTTGAACAGTGGCAAATTTCTGTAATGAGCTCTGTTTGCTGAAAAAGAAGTCTTCCACGTGAGGCGAGAGCCACACTCATCTGTAGATAGAAGGATAGGTATGTAGAATGACTTTATAAATTATGCTGGCTTAGGAAAGTGGCAGTGGTAGGGTCTGTGACATCACCAGCCATGGGAAGTTGGTTAGGTTTACTGTATTGTGTATAAATTCCCTCCTACTGAGTGGACCTTAAGTCCAATTATATGGTTTTAGTTACAACCAAGATAAATGTGCTGCTATTGCACCACTGGGGATGTCTTGTCCAGCTTGGCGCTGTGATGTTTGCGGGTATTACAGTTGTGTAGAACTCTTAATTGCTATTTTCCCTTGGCAATATGTATTGTACCTTGTAATACTATGAGGCCTATTGCTCAAGGAGAAAACATACAGTTTAGCTCTAATTTGATTCTTCCAAGTCCTGTGTCTAAAAAGTGTGATGTCCGCAGTAATAGGTGGTCATCTTGATGTTCTGGAAGGCATCCAAGAGCAGTGCTGATGGTCTATTTTGATGTGCAAAGCTATTGGACTTTTCCAACAAACTACTAAAAGAAAGGCTTCCTGTGCTTAGTATTAGGAAATGTTAGATATTCTGGAGCTCTTTGATTCATTTTAACTGAATTTTTTCAAGGTAAGAGATACAGATCTATTTTCATTCTTCTACACAAAAATACCTAGTTGTCTCAGTACCAATTCTTTTAATTAATTTTTTTTTATTTATTCACTTTACATCCCATTCACTGCCCTCCTCCCAATTACATGCTCCCACAATAGTCCCTCCACCTCTACTTCTCCTCTGAGTAGGTAGGGGCCCCCCAGGTATCCCCTCACTCTAGCCTCAGTACCAATTTTTAAAGAGGCTATCTCCCCATTTGAGTGTGTATTTTTTGAAGTTTTCATCAAAGATTAAATGACTGTAAATGTCTGTACCTAATTCTGTTTTCTGTATTCTGTGTCATTTATCAGTTCGACTTTGCTTATACATTTCAATGATGGTTTTGTTAATATAGATGGTTTATATAATTTGAAATCATGTATTGTAATATCTAGCATTATTTGTCTTTAAAATACAGTATCTGAATTATTTTATGTATTTTATTGAATTTTAGGGTTGTTTTTCTACTTCAGCAGAGAATATCATGGGAAGTTTGATGGAGATTGGATTGAATCTATAAATCTACAAATCTATATTGCTTTTGATAATGCACCATTTTTACGATGTTAATTCCATAAATTCATGAGCTTAGAGAGTCTTTTCATATCTATTAAGTTCTTTAGTTTCTTCTGTGTTCTAAAATTTTTATTATGGAGAACTTGCACCTCCTCACAGGAGATAAATCTGAGGTACTCTCTGAATCTCTTGACAACAAGATTATTTTCCTGGACCCTTTCTCTACATGTTTATTAATGGTTTACAGAAATGTTATTGACTTTTCTACATTGATTTTTATATCCTGATCCTTTAATGAAAGTGTTTATCAGCTCCAAGAGTTTTTTTAAGCTGTTCTTACAATTTCTTATTTACAGAATCACATTGACCACTGCTAGGGATAATTTCACATCTTCCTTTCCTATATTTATGTATTCTATTTAGTTTTTGCTTTCAATCTCAGACTTCATATAGTACTTAAGAACTGAGAAAGTGGTCAGATTTATCTCATTCCTGGTTTTACTACAAAAGCTTTGGGCTTTTCTTCATTTAGTATGATGCGGGCTGTAGGTTCCTTGTACACAGTCATAATTGTAGTAACGTATGCTCCTTTTACTCCTTGATTTTGTTGCATTGGGTATATTTTTAATAAAAGAACATTTGACTTTGTCATGAGCCTTTTATGTTTCTATTGAAATGACTGTGTAGTTTCTGTACTTGTGTCTAGTAATGTGGTCTGTGTATCTTGAGTCATCCTTCCGCTGATGGAATAAAGCACACTTGGTCATAATGAATGATCTTTTTGATCTTTGGTTCAACTTCATCTGCAAATATTTTATCAAATATTTTTGCATTCAAGTTCATTAGGAAAATTGACTTATAAATTTGGTGTCTTTACCTGGCTTTCATATCAGAATAATACTAGATTAATAAAAAGAACTTGAGTCCATTCATCCTATTTTTGTTTTATGAAATGTTTTAGAAGCTTTGATCTTACTTCAAGGCATCCTGAAATTCAGCAATGTCTGAGCTTTGGATTGCTTTCAGATAGAACAATTTATTATTGTTTCTGTTTCATCCCTTGTTACATATACATTTAATTTACTTATATCATTTTTCTTTAATATTAGTTGATATATCATATGTTTCTAGAAATATATCTATTTATTTAGACTTCATAATGTACTGGAATATACTTTTTCAAAAAAGACCAAGTGACCTTCTGAATTTCATTGCTTTCTATTGTACTGACTCCTTTGTCAGCTCTAGTTTTATTACTATTCTCTCTGTATCTTCTCTCTCTGTCTCTGTCTCTGTCTCTGTCTCTGTCTCTGTCTCTGTCTCTGTCTCTCTCTCTCTCTCTCTCTCTCTCTCTCTCTCTCTCTCTT
>NC_034590.1:29892798-29902879 GCF_900095145.1 Mus pahari | reverse complement strand
TCTCTCTCTCTCTCTCTCTCTCTCTCTCTCTCTCTCTCTCTTTCTCTCTTCTTTCTCAGTTAACACATTTGACCAACATTCTGTTTCTTTGACTCTTAGCATTGTTCTTTTATTTTTCATTTCTGTTTCATAACTTTCACCCTTACCTCTGTTACTTTTTTAATCTACTGATTCATAGATTGGCACATTCTTGCTTTTCTAAGACCTTGAGATAAAGTGAACCATTTTATTATTTCTTTGATATTTATGATTTTTTTGAGTAGATATTTATAGATATAAGCTTCTCTTAAGTCTACTTTCTAAGTTCTAGTGTACTATAATTTCAGTTTCATTCCGTTCAAAAAGTTCTTCCACTTTTTTCAGTTACTCATTGATTATTTAGTAGTTTGTTTTTCCATCTTTGCAAGTTTATATATTTTTTGTAGTCCTTCCTGTTGGTTTCTAATTTTATTCCATTATGATAGGATAGAATAGAAAGATTTATTTCAATTGTCTGGCATTTGGTAAGATTTGTGCTTATCTCTTAAAAATCTGTTCTTGTTTATGAAATTGGGTGTGCTAGAACATTTGAATTGAAGCACCACCCTGATGGATTGTACCCTTAGCCAATATGGGGTGAGTGCTTCATTTTTTTCTGCCTGATTTTGGTTTCAACTTTCATTTTGTCAGAGTGTAGCTTTGCTGTATCTGCTTTCTTTCTAGTTTCACTTGCTTAGAAGGCATTTGTTTTTAGTTTTCATCCTTTGACCCAAAAATTATTCTTCTCTTTGCCACAGCAGTGGTTTTGTTTTCCAAAATCAATGAGTGTTATTTCAACCTTTTCTGCTGGCATTTGTCTTTTGACTAGAGAACTGAATCCAATAGTGTTCAGAGTTATTATGGAAGTCATGTATTAATTCTTGTCACTTCAGTGTTTCAATGTTTTTGGTACTTTTCTAATCCCTATTCAGTGTTTAATTTCTTTATTTATTTTCCTTGTGGCCTCACGGATATGACAAACCTTTCTCATCAGTGTATAGGGTTCCTTGAAATAGTGTCTATTGTTCTAGCCTAGCATAAATTCCTCTAGTTTATGTTTATTATCAAAAGCTTTTCTTTCTTCAGTTATGAAGAATATGCTAACATAGTTTGACAGTTATTTTTCTTTTAGAGTTTGGCATAAAAGGATACTTCAGAGTTTTAGAGTTTATGGTGAGAAATACTTTCCTATGAAATGTTTGCCTTTATGTGTTACTTATGTATTATTTGGCACCTTTCTCTTACAACTTTCAGTGTGCCCTGCTCTGTAACATATACATAATGTTTTAACTATAAAATGACCTGGAGAACTTCTTTTCTGGCTTTGTCTGCTTAGTCTTTGAAATAGCTCCTATAACTTGATGGCCATCATTTTTCCCTAGATTGGGGGAATTTTCTGTGATATTTTCTGTGATCATTTTGCTGAATACACTTTTTTGTTTTTAGTTTGAACTTATAATTTGTATATTTGGTCCTTAATGATGTTACACATTTCTTCTGTATTTTGTTCGTACATTTTTATTACTCCATCTTTGTCATTTCCTTGCTGTTCTAATTCCTCTTCCCCATTTTTTTTTTAGCCTGGCAGTCTATCTTCCATTTGATCCATTTTATTGTTAAAACCTTCTGTTAAATATTGATATAACTTATTTTGGTTTTCATTTCCAAAATTTTAATTACTTTTTTCAGTCCTTCTGAAGTTTATGTTACTTTTTATTTATTTGAACATTCTTGTCCTTTTGAATTCTTTGACATTTCATATAAATTACTCCCAGTAGAATCCATTATTTTAAAATTAGTAAATTTTTTGAGACTCCATTTTAGCTTGGTATATCATCTACCTTATGTTTCTGTATTGGGTCTTGTACAACTGCAGTTAAACAGTTGTTTGTATTTCTATTGTTTTCTTTTTAATTAACTTCTTGTGTATGGGGGTTTAGTGTGTATGCATTTCTGGACCCACATACATCTGTGATGCATGAGGAGTCCAGAAGAGAACATCAGATTTCCTGGGACTGGAGTTACAGATAAGTTTGAGCTTTCACGTGTGTTCATGAAATCAAACCCTAGCAGTCAGTTTTCATAAGCACTAAGTATCTATCCATCCCCTTATATTTTTTAAAGGTCACTGATATTCTTTTAGTGGAAATATTTTCAGGGTTCAAGCTTGCAATCCAGCTCAATGCAGAGAATAGAACATTAGCTAGAGAAGTAACCATAATAAATGGGTATGCCAGTTCTAAATATATGGTAATAGTCAATTATAAACAGAATTTTCCTTTAACTGAATAATTTGGGTTGGGGAAATAAAGTAATAAGTATCATAGAATGTCTTAAGATATTTGTTAGTAAGGCTAGGAGTTAAAAAAAAATAAGTATTAACACTACAAGTAACATTTAACACCAGAGCACCAAGAAACAGATGAGAAAGGGAAATAGAACGGGGGTCAATAGACATGAAGGAAGGGTGTAAGCTAGCTCTAACACAAGGTAAAATAAAGGAAAACAATTCCAGTACCTATGGGGTTGATGCAAGGAAACTCCAACACCACGGCAAGTCTGGAAAAAGTAAAAGAAATAGAAGGGCTGAACAAACCGGTTCCACTAAATTGAAATTAAATATTAAATAAAAAGTATAAAAGCAAAGGAGCAGAAATTAGGTGGTGATTCACAGGCTGTTCACAGTCCCCTGACTGGGCACAGGTGCTGAGTATGTCCATGCAATCACACCTATATTTACAGATGCTTTTGCTCCTGAGTGGCGAGTCTCTTTACTCATGTAGCTGTCTGTGCCAGGTTTGCCTCTATGTGGTCCAGTCTGGTCTATGGCTCAGAGAAGATTTCCATTTTTGGAAAACTCAGCAGTTCTAACTCAAAGCTTCCTTTGCTAAAATTTAGGGAGCTTCTGCAGGCTGTCTCTGAATATTGTCCTGTGAAACTTTTTCTCTTTACAGGAGTAAGCACTTCAAAGGTTGACCCTTGCCTCCAGTGCTGCTTAGCTGACTTAGCTCAAATTTTGCTTTTTAAGTCGTAAATAGCTCTACCCTTTGTCTAGTTTTGTTTTGTTGTTGTTGTTTTCAGAAGAAATACTTTCTTCTAATCAATCATATTATGCAAAATTTAGTAGCAATATTAGGCAAAACTGTGGGTATTAAAATTTGATTTATGAGTCATATTAAAATGTATGTTAGCATTGTTGCCAAATGTTGTGAGGTCACTGGTGACAAAGCTGAAAAAAGCCTTAGTAAGGCATAAAATAGTAGAGATATTTATTGTCTGCATTATGTCTAGACAGCACAGTGGTTATTTCCCAAGCTCTTCTCTAACAAAGGAAATACGAGGATTTTCTTCAGATAGCCTATAGAGTGGTGACCATATTCTATAGTATGTGCAGATACACAGCATATTTCTGAGCATGATAAGTTCAATATTATAATTTAATAAAGAAAGGCTAGAGACATATTTTGGAGGCATACTTAGCTCAAGTTCATAGGACATACAGATATTTATTTATTTATTTTGGTTTTTGGTTTTGTTTTTTCAGTTTTCTTTGTTAATTTTTGTATACTTATTCACTTTACATGCCACTTGCTGCCCCACTCCCAGTCACCCCTTCGCACAATCCTTCTCGTGAGAGGGTGGAGGTCCCTTAGGGTATCTCCTGACCCTGGCACATCAACTCTAAGAGGCTAGGCACATCCTCTCCCACTGAGGCCAGACAAGGCAGCCAAATTAGAAGAACATATCCCACATGCAGGCAACCGCTTTTGGGATAGCCCCTGCTCCAGTTGTTCGAGGCCCACATGAAACCAAGCTGCACATCTACTACATATGGTGAGAGGCCTAGGTCCAGCCCATATATGTTCTTCGGTTGGTGGGTTCAGACTCTGTAGTGGCTATTCCTGCTTGTCATCTTGACTATATTTGGAATGAACTACAATCCAGAATTGGAAGACTCACCAGTAACCCTAATCTGGAGGCTGGGAGATAGAAATTTCTGATCTGGATCTTGGTNTGGAGATCGTGAGACACAGTGGCTATTGATTCTAGAAGATTAAGACAGGGAGATCTCCAAGTTCAAGGTCATCTGGGATTAAAGGTGTGGTGGCACACACCTTTCATCTGGGCTACACCTTCTGCTGGAGACCATATAAAGACATTGGAAGAAGGGAGTCTGGTTTTCGCTCTTTCGCCTGCTTGCTGTGTGGGACTAAGCAACTGCTAGATCCTTGNACTTCCATTTACAGCTACTACTGAACCATTGTTGGGAATTGGACTGCAGACTGTAAGTCATCAATAAATTCCTTTACTATATAAAGTCTATCTGTAAGTTCTGTGACTCTAGAGAACCCTGACTAATACAGACTCTGAGAGTCCCAAGGGTCCAGGCTAGTTGGCTGTTGATTGGTCTTCCTGTGGAGTTCCTATCCACTTCAGGACCACAATACTACTTCCTATTCTTCCATAAGAAGTATATATTTTTTAAAGAAAAAATAACAGATATAGATGCCTCTGGTTATGCTATTTGCATCTTAATGCTTTAGCTACAAAGTAAAGGAGAAATTTAAGATGCATGGATAAAGGTGTTTGCTACTTAAGGTAACTGCTTCCCGTAGAAGACACCAGCTTCTACTATAAACACCAAGAATTTACTGGTTCCCATTTTCTCCATTTGCATAAGCTCAGTCTTGTTTCCAATCATGCTTCTGTAAACTTCTCCCCATTCCATCTATCATAAACATAAAAAAGATTATTCTTCCTTATGATGTTCATGTGTCATATAAAACTGTAATTGAGAGCTATAGAAATGGTCCAGCTCTTAAGAACATTGAATCCTCTTTCCAGAGGACCTGTGTTTAATTCCTAGAACCCAAATGGCAGCTACTCACAACCATCTGTAACTCCATCTCTAAGGGGTCTGATTCCCTCTTCTGGCTTCAACAGGCACCACAGACACATGATAGGTAGACACATATGCAGGCAAAACACCTATACATAAAATAATAATGATGATGATGATGATGATGATGATGATGAAGATAGATAGATAGATAGATAGATAGATAGATAGATAGATAGATAGATAGATAAAACAGGCAACTTAATGTACATACCCATATAAGAAAAGTTCTATATCAGTTTCTCCTGTTTAGGTTCAAATTAAATATTTGGAGAAAAATGCTTGACTGAATTTTTTGTGACTTTTCTCCACTACTAATCTATTTATTCCCAGTTTATGTCACCAGACTTAAAGACTACAGTCCTCAGAGATAAAGTTTAAATTATCCTCAAGAGAAAGACCCATGTGCTTGGGACAGCTAGATTGGCTGTGTTGAGTGCTTCCAAAAAAAAGTATGAATGATACTACTAGATAAAAATGATATGTATCTTCATTCAGGGGCTCAAGAGAGAACCAGGGAAAAGAAATAAAATAAGGAGTAGAGACTTGAGAAGAATCTGCCTTTGGGTCAACATATGCAGCTTCCCATTCCAACCACCTGGCCAGAATGAGACAGAGCTGTAACTTAGCCAAAAAGACCAAGGATCATCATGAGGCAGATTCATACAGTGTATTTTGTGGATGATGAAAGTAAAATTTCCTAAGGCAAGGATCCAGGGAATATCAGCCTATAGTCCTTCTAAGTATCGTATAATTAATGCCTTCTGGTATAATCTATCTACACTCACTGAAACATAGGTATATCTTTCCTTAAACATTAACCCAATGATATTTTGAGTCCTCTTGAAGATTTCCTCTACACTAAGATATATAGCAATGTTCTAAATTTGCAGTTTGCATATGCATGAACCCCATAACTCTAAACAGATCATACCTAACTCTGCAGTTTCTGGAGCAATGCAGACATGCATAAGCAATACCTTAGCAGATGTGTACGATATACCTTAGCAGATACAAGATTTTGCTATGTACCTTATAAAATAAGTGTTCACAAGATAATAAATTTAAACAAATCTGTGGCAACCTGCATATGCCTAACAATAAGGCTATAACTGTTGAGTCTTTACTAGGGTGAAATTTTCCTTTCTCCTATCATACCTCTAGATGTCCTAACTAGATAGTGGTATGCAGATAAATGACAGTTGGTATTCACTACCTCATTCTAAATCAGAAATGAACAGGTATGGGGTTGTTGGCCCACCTGCTGAAAGCCTCAGTTTCCCAGGTTATTTGGTAAAAAAACTTTTTTTTTTTACCATATTTATGATTATATGATATAATTAGAAGTGTTCCCAAGTCCTGCCGGTATCTTGGCAAAGCAGAGTGTGGTATGACACCTCCAAGAAAATATTTATTAGAGTTCTGAGCAAGTGCTTCAGCCTCAAGAGTCAAAATAGACAGAAATGTTTTGTCTAGTGGTGTCAGAACGCTAGGCTAAGAGATAAAGAGATAGCTAACCGTGGGGAAAAGGTCAGATGAAGGAAATCAGTGACTCCAAGTCCATTGTTGGGTCTTCGGGTGTACTAACAAGAACTTCAGACCCAAATATAGAGAATTGGGTCTAGAAGCACACATTATCAGTCAAACTGTGACCTGGTTCATCATAATTAATTCATTGTGTTTCTGAAAGATGTTTCAAAAAAAATTCCTTGCTTCCCCCCCAAAGAAACCAAACCAAACCAACCAACCAACCAACCAAACAAACAAACAAACAAAAACCAGGGAAGTTCCCATGCCATGATTAACAAAGAAAATCTCAGTTATTCTTGGAGTTCACAGTTTATTTCTTACTTTTTTCCTTGCTGTGACCAAATCCCAGACATGAAGAAATTTAAAAAGAAATAGTTTGATGGAGATAGTCCCAGTCTTGGAAAGAAAAGCATGATGACAGGTGGTCTCTTGGTGGTTGGTATGGAATGAGACTCTTCAGCTCACATTTTGGGAGAATAGAATCAGAGAGTGGATATGAAGTAGGACTGGACTATAAGACAGTAAGATCCATTCCTCTTGATCTTTTGGTGATTCTGTGTCTCTGAACGGTCCCACAGTCTTCCCAAAACAGCTCTACCAGCTGGAGGAACAAGTGCTCCAACAATTGACAGCCAAGCTATATCACCAAAGTAGAACAATATCAAGATGTCTGTCACCGTTTGTGAGTGTCTGGACATTTTGAAAGCTGATGCTAAAGTACCCAAGTCACTCTCATCTCTGTGCTGTCAGCCTTGAGGAAGGATCAAAGAGTCAGGCATCATTGCTTTTTTAGATACTCTGTGCATGATTGTGTGGGAGTAAGAAGCCTGACCTAACAAAAAAAAGATACTTAGAAAATGAACAGAGATGTCTTAGTGGCTTACAGAACAGTTAGTGTTTTTTAGAAGAAGCAGCTTCTAAGTGCCTGTTAGAGATGCTCTTTCATCTTTTCTCCTCTATCTTACTGCTCGAAAGAGAAATATGGCATTTGTAGCCATAGCAGCCACCTTGGAAGGAATGAGAGAACCACAGCTAGGGCAAAATAATGAGTTGATAGAACTCAGGGCAACCTATGTCCTCTTGTGCTTTTTTAAAAGAGAAAGACAATGCACCACTCTATTCTTACCCATTATCTGATGCTCCCTTTTCTACACTTTCAGGTACTGGTGACCAGCTAAGGTTGGAAAATATTAAATGTAAAATAGTAAAATGTTTTCAAAACAATCAGTTCATACGTTTTAAGCTGGATGCTGTTCTGAGTGCTTTGAAGCCCACTGTCTGAGAGAGAAAGATAGACAGAGGGGCCTGGGCAGACTAAGTGACTTTTGTCAGTGTGTTGTTAAAATTGTCCTATTTTGTCAATCACCATGCGAAGTTTATAAATTCAATTTAATTACATATTTAAGAAAACAGTCATCACAGTCATGAATCAACAGTGTTCATGATTTTAGAGAGCCACCTTTGTCTTGTAATCTTTCAGCTGCAGAAAACATAGAGCTATGGGAAATTTTCTCATCTTCTCAGCCAGATAATCTGGTCTTCTCCTCCATACACTCTTAAATGCGATGCTGACAAAATAATTTTATAAAATCTACTTCCTTGCTTGAATTTATATGTAATTATAGTGCAGTATAAGGCAGAATTCAAGTTTTGTCCCTGCAGTCCTCCAATCATGGATTAAGACACGTATGAAAGCACATGCGGGCAGCAAAATGGGTCCCAGTAGAGCTATGCTCACTCAGCCACAGCAGGTTAAAGTAGAAGTCATTTTAAAAAATACAAATATTTTTCCCATTGTGGACACTATCTCAGTTTAAAAACGTAAAACTAATCTTTCAAATTATTTTGGAGACTAAAGTCAGCTGGAGCCTGAGAGGCAGAGAAGGTAGAAAGTGGTCTGTTGTCTTATTTAAAATCTATGTGTAATCAGAACCGGAGCACTTGCTGGCTAACTTTATTATTTTATTTTAAAATTTTTATGCAGTATATCTTGACTGTTTTCTTTCTTCTTTCTCACATACCCCCTTTCCACAACTTTATGTTATTTATCTTGCTACAACCTAGGACTGCATGGAATGGGAGACCCAACTGAGTGGTTGCCTAGGTCCTAGACCCATACACCTTATGGATATGTTGGGTATTTATTGTCTTGATTTTTTAATTGCTGTGGGAATACCCAGGCATTTGTGGGTGGAATGTTTTCTAGTTTGAGGCCAGAGAGTGTATAGCAATAGAGAAGGCTATCTGAGTACTAAGTAATTAGCCAGGATGCTAGAATATGTTTATTCTCTTTTTACTTTTGAATGTGGATGTCATGTGATTAGCTGTTTGAAGTTTCTGCCTTGACTTGCTACTAATTGCCCCTAACAAAATCTAAATTCACATGTCAAATAAACCCTTCCATTACCTATATTTGCTTTTGATCAGGGCATTTGTCACAGCAACAGAAATGATACTAAGACCAAGTGTCAACCAACAGGTATGCTGTAGTCATAATATCCTAAAGCTTCTTTAAGAACCCTCAAGGTAGATACTAGAGAGGCTGTGATTTATAACCTTGAACTTGAAAGGGAAGGAAGCTGTGTCCACACTGTGCCTTGTGACTCCTGGCTAAACATCAACCCAAAATACTCCAATGCCACCTCTCTCCTTTTGTTTTGTTAAACCCTTGAAGATTCTACCTCATATGAAGATTCAAGGCCATTTTCATTACTCCAGATGTACATAGGCTGGAATTTCACATCACAGTCTTATTATTTACTCATATTCTGCCTTAGTGGTCTTACATTGTCTATGTGTATAATATCATATCTTATATCTTATAGCCCTTCTAATACTTAAAAGAGATCCTTTGAATATTCATTACACAATAAATGTTTCTTGGCAGACTAATTTTTACCTGAGTGCACTAAAGAAAAAATTCAATTCAGTGATACTTATTAAAGCACAAGAATAAAGACGTTGCTCAACACCATGATTCCAGGAATAAGGACTACTGTAATAAATTTCTGACACACTCAATAGAGAGCCCATACTCAACTCCCAAATACAGCATGGATATATGGGATATTTGAATTGAATAAGTTGTGGGAGACAGGTAAGTTACTACATGTATATAGTAATGTATGGTAAGTTATTACAAAGGACCAGGGGTATCATGAGTAGGCTAGCCTAAGTATAAGGTGTGGGTGATCATGTATTACCTGGGGTACGAGAAGATTCGGTTTCTGATCTTATAGAGTAAACACTAATCTGATATAACAGGACTTGTACTCAAACTAGATTTTAAAAGGTAATTTACCAAGACACTTGAGAAAATGTCCAGAAGCCCAGAGACCCAGTGAAATTAAAACAATATAAGTTTGACCAAGCAGAGACCCAGTGAAATTAAAACAATATATGAGATTAGCATAAAATTTATTATTAGGTATAGGAGAGAATTAAGAACTTTCAGGATGGCCACTGATTTGTTTAAGTTAATTTTATATCCAGCTACTGCACTGAAGCTGTTTATCAGGTTTTGGAGTTTTCTGGTGGACTTTTTAGGGTCATTTATGTATACCATCATATCATCTGCAAATAATGATATTTTGACTTCTTCCTTACCAATTTGTATCCCCTTGATCTCCTTTT
>NC_034590.1:29891348-29892421 GCF_900095145.1 Mus pahari | reverse complement strand
ATTACATTGGTGGATTTCCTTATATTAAACCATCCCTGCATCCCTGGGATGAAGCCTACTTGGTCATGATGGATGATCATTTTGATGTGTTCTTGGATTCTGTTTGCAAGGATTTTATTGAGTATTTTTGCATCGATATTCATAAGGGAAATTGGTCTGAAGTTCTCTTTCTTTGTTGGATCTTTGTGTGCTTTAGGTATGAGAGTAATTGAGGCTTCATAGAATGAATTGGGTAGAGCACCTTCTGTTTCTATTTTGTGGAATAGTTTGAGGAGAATAGGAATTAGTTCTTTGAAGGTCTGATAGAACTCTGTACTAAACCCTGGGCTTTTTTTTTTTTTTTTTTTTGATTGGGAGACTATTAATGACTGCTTCTATTTCTTTAGGAGATATGAGATCAGATTGTTAATCTGATCCTGATTTAACTTTTGTACCTGGTATCTGACTAGTAAATTGTTCATTTCATCCAGGTTTTCCAGTTTTGTTGAGTATAGCCTTTTGTTGTAGGATCTGATGATGTTTTGGATTTCCTTGGGTTCTGTTGTTATATCTAATTTTTTATTTATGATTTTGTTAATTAGGATACTGTCCCTGTGCCCTCCAGTTAGTCTGGCTAAGGGTTTATCTATCCTGTTGATTTTCAAAAAAAAAAAGAAGAAAACAGGTCTTGGTTTGGTTCATTCTTTGTATAGTTCCTTTTGTTTCCACTTGGTTGATTTCAGCTCTGAGTTTGATTATTTCCTGCCTTCTACTCTGCTTGGTGAATTTGCTTCTTTTTGTTCTAGATCTTTTAGGTGTGCTGTCAAGCTGCTAGTGTATCCTCTCTCGAGTTTCTTTTTGGCCTCACTCAGAACTATGAGGTTTCCTCTTAGGACTGCTTTCATTGTGTCCCATAAGTTTGGGTATGTTGTAGATTCATTTTCATTAAACTCTAAAAAATCTTTAATTTCTTTCTTTATTTATTTCTTTATTACTTCATTCCTCCTTAGAATAAGGAAGAAAATACCCATGAAAAGATATAAGTACAGAGACAAAATTTAGAGCGAAGATGAAAGGATGGACTATCCAGAGAC
>NC_034590.1:29860344-29891143 GCF_900095145.1 Mus pahari | reverse complement strand
AAGATGGCCTAATCAGCCATCATTGGGAAGAGAGGCCCCTTGGTCTTGCAAACTTTATATGACCCAGCACAAGGGAATGCCAGGGTCAAGAAGTGGGAGTGGGTGGGTAGGGGAACAGGGGCAGGGCGAGGGTATGGGGAACTTTCGGGATAGCATTTGAAATGTAAATATAGAAAATTAAAAAAAAAAACACTGCACAGACCTTCATTGGAGGCTTATACTAATTCTGAAGGACATGATATATGTTACACAGGCAGTTTTGGATTAGGGTAATTTGATAAAGAATTCCTCATTTTTTGTGATGTCTGAATAAATTAAAAGGTTAGATGCTTTATGAGTTGATTTTCTCACTGTTGTGGTAAAATAGCCTTATAAAAGCAATGCAAGGGATAACAGGTTTCTTTTCACTTGTGGTTTTTGGACATAGGACATCATGGCACGGAAATCACTGAGGCAGCTGCTCGTCAGTGTCCCCAACCAGAAAGAAGAAAATGATGAAAGTTTAGAATCTGCTAGCTTCCCCTTGTTTTGTAGTCCAGGACACAATCCTGGGGCCATGTCCTGTACATTGAATCCTTTACCTTAATTATATTAATCGAAATAAGCTCTTAAGCGTGTGCTCAGGGATAATGTAATCCAAATAATCCCTCACAGGCATGCATGGAGGCTTGTCTCATAAGTGATTCCAGGTTCTGTCAAGTTGACAATTAATATTAAGTATCAAAGTCCACCCTTTGTCAACTTGATATCCAAATATATCACTTTTAATCTAAAGTATTCCATTCTCTGTTATTTATCTTACAGTTTGAGTCTCAAATTAGATTTGGAGTTGGAATTTTAAAGTTTTTGAAACTATTAAAGATTATGAGGAATTTTAGTTTGAGTTGATATATTTTTCTATTATAATAGGTCACAATATTTCTACTCAAAGTTCAAAAGTCTTCATAGTCTTTAACTACTCAAATACTGTTTAAAATTCCAAGTCCAAATCTCATTTTAGAGTTGGAATGCAATCTCCTAACTGTGAATTTCTATGAAATAAAATTCACTCTACACTTCCAACACAAAATGGCACAGAGTAAATATTTCTACTCCAAAACAGAGGAGTAGAGGTATATCAAAGAATTATTAGACCAACCCAACAGGGCAAGTAACAAATCTTGAAGATTTTTATCTGGCCTATGATGGAATATTTTGGGCTTTTTTATTTTTTGAAGTTAGTAAGGTTTTGGCCCATAATTACAAATAAACTGTCATCTTCACTTTCTTCATACACTTTTAACTTTGGTTACACATTCTTTTTGGCCAACCTTTATTTTTTAACCTTCCTTTCCTTCTATTTCATGCTAAATGAGAGCATGTTTCAATAACCATGTCATATTCCTCTGTGAACCAAATTAGCTTACTGTATCTTCACTCAGATTCACTCAGGTTCTCAGGACATGGGTAGAATGCAGCCAAGTTCTTTTCCAGAATATAAAATATATGGTCTCTAGTCTGGCTCTGAAGAGCCTTTTGAAAACCTCACAAGCCAGGTGTCCACTGTATGTTTCTCTCAGAATTCTTGCCTTTCAATCTCCCACAAGAATGACCCATTTATCTCTACGTGCAGTATTTGAGAGCTCTTCAAGCCCAAAGTTACATAGCCTTTCATATTCCTCTCACAGAGGCCTGAAATACACTTGGTGAAGTTTGCCACAACCTGCCAATTTTATGCATCAAACATCTGTCTTTACTATGATAAAATATCCTGACAAAACAATTTAAGTGAGAATGAATAATGATTTATTTTGACTCACAAATCCAGAGCATACTTTTTTATGACAGGGACATTGTTGCAATAGTTGATCACACTGTCTGCAATCTTGAAGGAGAGTGGAGAGAATGTCTTACTCAGTGAAGTTCTTGCTTTTTGATGCAATTCAAGACCCCAGGCCAGGTAACAGTGCCACTGTTCATTATGGTGGTTAGTCATACATCAACAGGCTCATGGTGATTCTTCACATGTGTGTCCAGATGCTAACCTAGTCTTGTCTTTTCTTTTTCTTTCTTTCTTTTCTTTTCTTTTCTTTTCTTTTCTTTTCTTTTCTTTTCTTTTCTTTTCTTTCTTTCTTTTTTTTTTATTTGAAATTAGTCTAGTGGTTCCTCAGAAAATTGGACATAGTACTACCGGAAGATCCAGCAATACCTCTCCTGGGCATATACCCAGAAGATGTTCCAACTGGTAATAAGGACACATGCTCCACTCTGTTCATAGCAACCTTATTTATAATCACTAGAAGCTGGGAAGAACCCAGATTTCCCTCAACAGAGGAATGGATACAGAAACTGTGGTACACTTACACAATGTAGTACTACTCAGCTATTAAAAATGGCGAGGCTAACCTAGTCTTAAACAATGCCAGTATAGTTGAAGATTTCTCCTAGCTCAGTATATATTCTGTCACCTTAACATTCAGTTAATCATCGCAGACGTGTTTGTAGATGCAGGGTTTTTTCCTTGCAATAGGAATCCTACTTCAGGGGACCCAGGATGAGGTGATGGGGCAGCTGACCACTCACCACTCACAATAGTCTACTTCATTAAACTCTTAAGTCGCCAGTTCTATCTCTCTTCACAATGCTCAAGCCGTCCAACATTTCTTTCTCTCCAACTCTTATGAGGAAAATTTCTTAATTAATATTTACTATTCTTTGATGACTACAACTAGACAAATGACCAGTGGTATTGTTATGGTTTGTATATGCTCTGCTCAGGGAGTGGCACTATTAGAAGGTTTGGCCCAGTTGGAGTAGATGTGGCCCGGTTGGATCAGTTGTGTTACTCTGGGTAGAGACTTTTAATGCCTTTATTCTAGCTGCCTGAAATTCAGTCTTCCAATAGCAACCTTCAGATGAAAATGTAGAACTCTCACCTCTTCCTGCACCATGTCTGCCCAGAAGCTGCCATGCTCCCACCTTGATGATAATGGACTAAACCTCTGAACCTGTAATCCAGCCCACAATTAAATGTTGTCTTTTATAAGACTTGCCTTGGTCATGGTGTCTCTTCACAGCAGTAAAATCCTAAGAAGTTGGTACTAGGGACTGAGGTATTGCTGTGATAGACCTGACCATGCTTTTGTTTGGAAGAATGTGGATTTGGGGAATTTGGATTTGAAAAACAGTGGAATGTTGTAAGTAGAACTTAATGGACTATCCTAGTAGGAATATGGAAGACCTTGTTACTGAGTGTGACTCGAATTACACTGGCCTGGCCCAAGAGGTTTCAGTGGAGAATATCAATATGTGTCATAGAGACTGTTTTGTATTAACAGCCCTTCAGTGACTAGAATGAAAGCCAATGGCTTGGTTTGATTTACATTGCTGATTACATCCCTAGTTCCTTACACACAGGAAACAGTCAGTAAACCATGTGGGAAGGAAAGAACAAACTAACAGTGAGTGGGTTGGCCAAGATGAGCATGAGTGGGACTAGGATGTACCATAGACTGGGATACAGAAGGAACACCACCACTACTGTGCCTTTGCATGACTTGAGTCTTGGAACACTATCTAACAGTGACAAGAGAATAAAGAAGTGACAGACATATAGATACACTAAAGCTGAAATTGGGTGGTCTGGACTCTAATGGAGAAAATACAGTACCCTGGAAGGTTATACACATTGAACAGGGAGATGAGGTTATTGACACAGCTGAAAAGAGGGCTCAGTTATTATGTAGAGATAAACAAGGAAGAAAGGTTATTATGCAGCTGATCAAGGAGACATCTTAGTTAATCTCAGTAGGAGATCTCTGTAGGGAGAAATCTCAGGCTATATGCCTTCCACAGGAGGAAACTATGGTTGATAGTTTTACTCACTGCCAATATTTAAACTTGGACAATAGAAAAACTTTATCATCTCCCTGAACCTCATCTAAAAAAGGGATTAACACTACCATGGATCTGAGGCATTTGGGGTCCCTGATGTGACTATGCCCATATCAAATAATATACATTTACTCACCCCCTACACAGCAACTCCTCTTCTCATTTTTCAGTTCCTCGATGAGCACCAAAAATATATATGAACCATATATATATATATATATATATATATATATATATATATATATATATAGTTTGTCTGCGTGCATGTATAGATACCATGTCCATGTCTGGTGCCTGCAGAGGTCAGAAGAGAGCATTAACTCTCATAGAACTGGAGTCACTGACGATTATAAGCCACAATATAAGTGCTGGAAACCAAACTTTGGTCCTCTGGAAGTACAATCACTGCTCTTAACTGTAGAGCCATCTGTTCAGCCCTGGAGGAGCCATTTAAATATTATCATATACTTCCTTTATAGACAATGCCCTTGAGTGGTTACTGCTCTATTATCTTAAACAGTTCTGGAACCCAGTTCTAGTACTTTCTTTACAACTAGAACAATGCATATGCTCTTTGATTACAATGACGCTTTGTCTTAATGAGCTCAGTATAAATTTACAGTATAAACTGGAAAATATCATAAGATGAATATTCATTTCAATCATCTAATCTACAAAACACTGTGGTTCAGCAACAACACATAGTGGTACTCACTGTTTCTCTTCAGGGTTGCTGCAGCTGTCCACTACTGCCCAACATCTCAAGAGACAGAAGCTGCAAATGACTAGTCCAGTCAAATATTAAGATCAAAATCTGAATGGCATCCTCTTCTTAATATGTGTCTCTTTTGTAATGTAGAAAGTGGGAAATTTTCTAAGTGCAATCACCCTAAGCCATTCTAAAATTTTTCTTCTTTTTTTCATTAGATATTTTCTTTATTTACATTTCAAATATTATCCCCTTTCTTAGTTTACCCTCTGAAAATCCCCTATCCCCTCCCCTTGCTCCCCATAAGTACTGAGAAGCACCAAAAGAAAAGTGTGCATCTTTCCCAGTGTTAGTGAGGGTGTAAAGAAACCATTAAACTGGGCTGCTCCATGGACAGAAAGAAAGGTTTATTTGCAGCAATTCAAAACTGCCATGGCTATCTCTTGTGGGGGCAGAGAGAATAGAAAACTAGAGGTGAGGCTTTGCCAGTTTTAAAAGGACAGATTGTAGAGGACGGGAGGCTACAAGCCAGAACAGCCTGAAAGATAACATGAGGACTTTGCCATGTATTGTAAGTATGTGTTAATAGGCAGCTAAATGCTCCATTGCCAGAGGTAGTCAGCTGTAGGGGCAAAAAAGGGAGGTAGTGGCTCTTCCTGATGAACAGAAACCCACTCCAACCAGATTCTGAGGAATGCTAATTTTGGACTTTTGGTTTCTATCCACCAATTCTTCTTTTTACACATCAGAATCCAGCCTGTGTTGAGCCAGATTGTCATTTTCAACATTGTCAATGACACTGCCATTCTTGGACGCCAATTCAAAGCAGACATGAAGTTCACAATCATGTTGTAATTTAACTCAGGAATAATAACCTGTACACCAATTCAAGTCCTTAATCCAATTAGGACAGACAAATTAATAGTACAGTCAGGGGGAATTTATTCAATGTGGCCACATTGGAAAGAGGGACAAAGAGATGCAATGAACCTGTGAGTCTGTCTTTCTGTTCTGAAATGAGAAGAATGTTTAAATAAAGTGCCAAAAATATGCACATCTAAGCAGTTTCAATCAAGGTATGGTCCAACCCACCACTGACCCATCATTAACTGGGATTAATCTTATCTCCTACTATGGCCTGACTAGGTAGGACTGTGTGAATTATTTTTCCAAGAGACAGTTCCCCTTCTGGCTTACATCCTTTCCTTCCCCCAATATGAGGATCCTATAAGGAACTCTCCTTTCTTTGGAGATCTTTGTTTTAATGATCTGAAAGGCAGATTGAGAGACACAATTGCCTTTTTAGAATACTTTTGTTTCTTCCAGGCTAGTTACAACATCACTTCCTTATTAAGCACCACCACTAACTTGTTAAGCTCATCATTGCTGCCTTTTTCTCGGTTTGGGAAATGAGTGGATGGTTATGAAGCCCATACGAGTAGTGTCCTGGTCAGAAGATGTTTATTTTAAGCATGTAAATATTTTTCTACTACCCTCATTTTTATGATGACTTTATGTCTGTTGATATCACCATCTTCCACTTAATATGCATGAAAATTTTGTTCCGCGAGCTTGGCAAAGCATCAATGATATGCTACAGACTCATCATATCCAAGCCTCATTACCATGATAGAAACCTGATATTCAAATTTTAAAGGCTTTATTTTTAATATTTTACACACAATATATTCTGGTCATATTTTCCCCTCCCCCAATCCAGATTCTCTATACTTACCCAAATTCATGTTTTTTTTTCCTCAGTCTCTCGATTAAAAAAAATAAACAAACAAACAAAGGCCAAAAGAACATAAAATAAATAAGACAAAATTACGAAATCAGGGTCTCTAGACTCCTTGACCCTCCTAAGACCTGCAGGCATGCAGCTGCAGCCTGCGGTTCCAGGTGGGTAGCAGGAAAACTGTTACTTATCCCAAGTCAAAAATTGGGGATGTTATTCCAGATATCATTTTTAAAAGTCTGTGTCTAATCAGGAATAACATATTTACAGTGTGGCATATCTTAATTAATGCAATTTAAGCTTGTTGACAGCATACATTTAGTACATGTCTTAAGAATAGAAGACATGAATATGTGACATGTTAAGTATTTGGAAGATATTTATACAGCCAGTTTAAAGCATTAAATTCTTTGCCAAATTAAAAGGGGGTGGCAGATATTTACATAATTGATCAGACCTTCAAGATTTTGTATTTGGCGATCTATTGGACAAGAGTTCCTGGGATGAATGTAAAGGAAATCTAAAGCTTAGAAAGGAGAAAGGTTAAGACTAAAGATAGTGATACACATGAGCATAAATTACAGTAAACTGAAAAATATAGTGCAGAATTTAAATCTCCAGGCAGTATGTCAAGAAGCCCAATGCCCCAAAATTGGAGAGTGTTGGGGAGGTGGAGGATATGTCACAGGCACAGCTACAATCATGTTGATGGGAGATACATATACAAAAGGTTGAACATTTTGTTCTGTTAAGACTGAAAGAAATCCCCCTCCATTAGATGCCAATGTGCCCTACAATATGCCCAATGCAACTGCAGAGTGGGATCTGGATTATGTTGATCTGACATCTGACAATCTAGATGATGTGCCTGACAGGGGAACTGAATGCATTTCCAAGACTGTGTCATGCTTAGATTTTGCTGAAGGGACCCTGATATAGCTGTCTCATATAAGGAAATGCCAATGCCTGGCAAATACAGAAGTGGATGCTCACAGTCAACTATAGGATGGGCTTCCAATGGAGGAGCTAGAGAAAGAACCCAAGGTGCTGAAGGAGTCTGCAACCCTATAGGTGGAACAACAATATGAACTAACCAGTACCCCCAGAGCTCATGTCTCTAGCTGCATATGTAGCAGAAGATGGCCTAGTAGGCCATCATTGGGAAGAGAGGCCCCTAGGTCTTGCAAACTTTATATGCCCCAATACAGGGGAATGCCAGGGCCAAGAAGTGGGAGTGGGTGGGTGGGGAGCAGGACGGGGGGAGGGTATAGGGAACTTTTGGGATAGCATTTGAAATGTAATTAAAGAAAATATCTAATAAAAAAGTTGGGGAAAACAAGGAAAGAAATCCAAGAATCTTCATAGAATGCCTCACTCCTGACTTCTGAGGAAATTGGAGAGCAACTGAAAAGGTCATTCTGTCAGGATTAGATGTGTGCACACATACTGTAAATACAGTTCCAGAATTACAGAGGTATTTGGCTGTGGTTTTATTAGACGTTCTCCATTATTCTGTGCCAAAGACTTACAAGAAGTTACAGTGAATAGCACCAAGCACACTGCTCCTGGACTGCAAACATTGCAGAGTGAAACTTCAATACAGTGTAGAAATACTTTGTAGGAAATAACTTGGCGAGACACCCAAATGTGTGTCATGGGTCCCCTCAGCCCTTAGGCTGCCAGCAGGAAGAAAGAGACACCCAAGTGCCAATCCTCCAGTCCACCCCAGCAGGTGCCCCTATGATGAGTAAGTGTGTGATGGAGAAATGGGAAGGAGAGAGTACCCAGTGGAGAGATGAGAGAGAAAGTGACAACTAGAGGTTAGTGCATTGAGAAGAGAGGTAGAACTGGAGAGAGGACAGTGATGAGAAACAGGCAGATTATAAGGAGCCTGTGCACCCACTTGGGGTGATAGAAAGGTATGGCCCAGGCTGCTACCAAGGGCCATGTCTGGGACCTTGCTGCTACTGCATCCAGGTTCTATACCTGTGACCTGGTTTGCCACCAAAGGCCATCCAAATGTCAGTGGTCTGGGATGCATCCTGATACCTTGTGAATGTCCAGGAGCCATACTGATGCTGAGAGCTTGCAGATCTGAGTGGCCTATGCTGTCACCTGAGACTATGGTGACATTCTGGCCTGAGCAGTAGCTGATGGTCATGTCTGGGTCCATGGTCCTGATGCAACTAGGGTCTGCGTTGATGTCCAAGAACCTGTGTATAGCAAAATATCATTAATAGTGTCAGGGGTGGACTTTCTCTTATGGGATGGGTCTCAAGCCGAACTAGCTATTCCCTGAATTTTTGCTCCAAGTTTACTCCTGCACATCTTGTAGGCAGAACAAATTGTGAATCAAAAGATTTGTGCCTGAGTTGGTGTTCCAGTCCCTCCATTGGAAGTCTTGCCTGGTTATAGGAAATGGTCATTCCAGGCTCCATATCCCCCAATTGCTAAGAGTCTTAACTAGTGTCACCCTCATAGATTCCTGGGACTTTTTATTTTCCTAGGTCTCTAGCTTGTCCCGGAAATACCCCTCCTCATTCCAGTTGTCTATCCACATACTCTCTCCTTCTGTCCTCCCTGAACCTGGTCCCTCCTGTACCCCTGCTGATCCCCTCCCCCACACAGTCCCCTCCCTCTATCCACTGAGTCCCATGTTTATTCTATTTTTTCCTTCTCAGTGAAATTCAAGATTCCCCTTTTGGCCCTCCTTGTTACAAAGCTTCTTTGGGTCTGTGGACTTTAACATGGTGATATGCTACCTTATGGCTCAGAAAACCAAACATGGTACGTACTCACTTATATGTGAATATTAGCTATAAAGTGAGTACTTTTCTTGATACTACAAAAGAGGATTTAAGTTCCCATTCTTTTAAAATAATTACAGTTTTCATTTAAAACACTGGGAACGAGTCAGTAACTGAGCTAGTACAACATTAATTACCCTAATGCAATGAAATAATGAAACCTTTGAAAGACGTTTACATCAGGTAAGACTAGAAGTGAGGAGGAACAAAAACTGACTCAACATGTTATTTAAAATTTTATACTCCCCCACTCAGTGAATCCAACAAGAGAGAGTTCGGATAAGAGATTCCTAACAAAGACATCATCTAAATAAAAATGCAAAGATAATTTTAAGAATTATTTGATATAAAGCTGCATGTAACCAATGCATGTGAGTTGATGATTTTAGATATAAACACATGCTCAATATATAATCACTACAATAATAGAAATAAACATACTTACACCTCCCAAAGTTTCCTTATCTTGTATTTTCTTCCTTCCTTCCTTCCTTCCTTCCTTCCTTCCTTCTTTCCTCCCTCACTCCCTCCCTACTTTCCTTCCTTCCTTCCTTTTCTTTCTTTCTTTTTTTAGGTTGTGGGTCCCAAACATTTGGAGCAGGGGCTATCCCAAAAGCTGTTGCCTGTATGTGGGAAATATTCTAGCTAGGTTGTGTTATTTGGTCCCAATGGGAGAGAAAGCACCCAATTTCACAGAGACCTGAGGTACCAGGGTAGGGGGAAACCCAGAGGGACCCTCACCCTCTCAGAAGATAAGTAGAAGAGGGAATGGGGGAAGGATTGTGGGCGGGGTGAGAAGAAGGTGGCAGACAGTAGGATGTAAAGTAATAAGTTCAAAAATAAATCATTAAAAAATATATGCAAGTATACATATATTTGTGTGTCCATACATATCTATATATGTATATCCATATCTACGCATATATGGAGGCTAGAAGTTTAGGAGGAACTGAGGTGGATATGTTGCTCCCCTATATGACATGTGGAAATTTGTAACTCCCAAGTACCTATTCTGATGGTATTCACAGGGTAGATTACTAAGTTTATTATGGTTAACTGGATTCATGAGAGTGAATCTTCTGTGACAAAAGAGGCCGAGGCTCCTGAGCTCACCAGTCTTCCCCTCAGCACATTGCCACCTTCATACAGTAATGTTGCTTAAATTTTCTCCCTTAACTTTGTTTTTTCCTACCTCTAAAACTGTGGAGAATAACCTTTTCTTTATCAATTACACATTGTGGTATTATGTTAAGGAAAATAAAGCAGGCTAGGGCACCCCCTCATTCAACATTATTGCAAACCAATGAAAAGATGTTTCTTCATCAGAATCCTAGGACTACAACTGATATTATTTGGCCAGAACCCTTGCCAGAGCAGGCATGGTGGGAAAAATATGTCTGGCTCTTATGGATGCAGAACTGGCCTAAGCTAGTTTTGACAGCAACATTATTACCAGCATTGACTAAATTGTTTCCCTCCCCACAAGTCCTATAATGAAACCCAAGCCCCAGGATGACTATGCAGTGACAACCTCTTTAAAGTGGTAATACTGTTTAAGTGGGATCGGTATAGTAAGTTTTAGTCTAATGTGAATGGTGTATTTTATGAAAGGAGACTGGACCAGATGCACATATGAAGTCAATGTGATGATATGGGAGAACAAGGTCTCCTTAAAGTGGAAGACAGAATCCTCAGAAGACATCACCCATGCAGCATTTGATGCTATAATGTTCAACCTGCCAAACTAGGAAAGTACATATCTGCTGAAGCCTCCAGTTTATAGCTCTTGTTTATAGTAGCTTAAGCAAACACTATTTCCAAAGCTGGATTTCCCCATCTGTGTATGCAGCTGGGGTCTGAAACACAAATTACAAGTTTATCTGTAATGGCAGAAACACATGTGTGGTGTACCCATCCCATATAAACTGCATGTATAGATGGTTTGGTACCTTGAAACATACAAGAGGTAAGCAGGGTTCCAGAAAGACACAGATGCACACACAGGACAAATGGATCAGTATCCAACAGAGAATGACAAAGTAGGGTAAGGGGAGAATAAAGCAAATCAGAGAACCTCAAAGGTGTGCTTCTAAACAGTTCTTGTGCCAGGAGTTAGCCAACTGATTGCTAAGCACCTACCTCCTAATCTGGGTGGAGCCACACTTTTATGCAGGTGTCGAGAGTCTTTTGTCATCTTCTGGTTGAGTGGTGAAATAAAGGTTGTTTTGGAACATGGACAGCAGCTGGTTCTCAAGTTCTAATTTTCTCTTCAGAGCAAAGAGAACATAAACATTGCTGCTATTTGAGCATCACTATTTGAGCAGCATACACCAACTGATATGAGGCCCCCAATACATATACAGCAGAGGACTACCAGGTCTGGATTCAGTCAGAGAAGATGTACCTAATCCTTAAGAGACTGGAGGCTCCAGTGAGTGGGGCATTTAGTGGGTTGGGGGAAGTGGGTGAGGATATCCTTGTAGAGATGGTGGAAGAGGAGGTATGGGATGTGTAACAGTCAGTGGGTGGATCAGGAGGGCTAATGGGTGGACCAGGAGGGTGATAAAGTCTGGACTATTTAAAAAATAAAATAAATAAATAAATAAATAAATAAATAAATAAATGTCTATCTGGCATCAAGGTGTAGAGTGGTGAGCATGTCTAACTATCATCACAGTCAAAGCAGCAAGTAAAGGGTGATCACCAGTGTGACACACCGAAGCCTCAGATGCTGGTGGCATCTTTTCCTCCTTTCTTTCTTCTTTACTTCCTTTCTTGAGATGATATCACAGAGGCCAAGGCATACCTATTTTCCACCCTCTTACTTCATTCTGGGAAGATTACAGATACATCTGGCTACATTTTCTTAACAAGCCATATTATAGTACACATGCCCTTTGAGAGGCCTATAATAAGGGTTATTTAAAGGATCTCATGCTTGCTGATAAAATGTCTTGTTGACTACAATTTACTAGAGTTACCTAAAGTTTTAGTTCTTGAGAAATCTCTTCCTTCTTTTTTCTCAGGCCAAGAATGCAGTTTGGGAGGATCTTCAACTTTCTTTGCTTCCGTATGATTGTTTTAGATAAAGGTACTAGGGAACCTGTGAAGATTTCATAGAAACCACCCTCCTTTTCTTTTCTTTTCTTTTCTTTTCTTTTCTTTTCTTTTCTTTTCTTTTCTTTTCTTCTCTTCTTTTCTTTCTTTCTTTCTTTTTCTTTTTCATTTATCCTGGGGAAACCATCTATAAGTTACTTCTCCTGTTGTCTTGGCTCAGATATCTCAAAAAGAAACAACTGACACTACGCAACTATGTGCTAAGCTGTGTGTGATTAAGTGCTGCTTAATCAGTCAGCTCTATTTGGTGCATGGATTTGCGCTGGGACAGGATGCTCAATGAACTAGTTGCATTAAATGAATTTTTGACTTGCAATGAATATATCAGGACATAACACCTTCATAAGTCAAAGAATATCTGAACTTCTTATGTCTGAACTTCTTATGTCTGTGTGAGTTTACCTTCCACGAGGAGGTAGTGACTAATGAATAATAAAGACTAATGAATAAAAACGTGTAAGGTATTGATAATAGCTCTCCCGACCAATACAGATGTGAATGTTCTCAGTCAACCATCAGACTAAGCACAGGAACCCCAATGGAGGAGTTAGGGGAAGGACTGAAGAACTTGAAGAGGTTTGCAGTTCCATAGGAAGGACAACATTATTTACCAGCCATATCACCCCAGAGCTCCCAGAGACTAAACCACCAACCAAAGAATACACATGGAGAGACCCATGGCTCAAGCTGCATATGTAGTAGAGGACTTATCTGGCATCAGTGGGAGGGGAGGCCCTTGGTCCTGTGAACAGTTGATTCCCCAGCATATGGTAATGCTAGGGCAGTGAGTCAGGAGTGAGTGTCTGGGTGAGGGGGCCCCCTGATAGAAGCAGAGGGAGGGGGATGGGATAGGGGGGTTGCAGAGGGGAAACTGAGAAGGGGGATAGCGTTTGAAGTGTAAATAAATAAAATTACCAATAAAAATATTCTCGGGAGACAAAACATGAAGCAATCATTTTGAAGAAAAATACTGAAACTTAATACAAGGAAAAGAAAAAGTGTTTGATCAAATCTCTCTGATTATCTGTCTTTGGGTTATTTATTGCCTATTGACCTCTTGAGTATGCTTATTCTTCTCTTCAGATTGAATTCTTCTCCTATTCAGTATAAATCTGGCTTAGTTTTTACATAATAGAAAAAGTTTTTTTTTACTCCTCACACAATTTTAAAGTATTGTTTTGTTGGGTATAATTGTCTGGGTTGACAATTGCAATATTTGAGAATTTAGAATATGCCTTTCCAGGTGGTTATTGCTTTCAAGTTTTCTGTCAATAAGGTACTTCTCTGATGACCTGTGATGTATAAATGACTTGAACTTTCCCTTTTGCAGCTTTCAACAACCTCTCTTTACTCTTAATTTTAATGTTTTAACTACAATAATGTCATTTCTAGCATTATTTCTATTTGGGTTTTCTTCAGCATTTCAAACATGATTCTAATTTCTTAGTTTGAGTTATGTCATTTATCTCTTTGGCTTTGAGTTATTTGAACAAATTATGCTTGTTCTTTTGCATTTTGTTTCTGAAATTTCTTCTGTGTCATTTTCATTGGGGCCATTACTATGGTGTTTACATTTTGGGGAAGTGACATGCTATCTTGGTTTTTCATTTTCGTGTGTGTGTGTGTGTGTGTGTGTGTGTGTGTGTGTGTGTGTGTTAGGATTTCCACATATGGATCTAGTTTCTTTGTTCAGGCTTGGGGTTTTTGTTTGTTTGTTTTGGAGTTTTTTGTTTGTTTTTGTTTCTGTTTTTAAATTGCCGGTAGAGTCTTTTCTTAATTTATCCTGGCCACAGTTCCCCTCCCCCCTCTCCTCCCAGTTCCCACGACCACATCCCATCTCGTCCAAATCCATATTCCTGGACTTCATACTCAGAAAAGAACAGGCCTCCAAAAGACAATGACAGTCAAACAGAATAATACAACATACAAGATGACCAAACAAAAGCTCTCATATCTAGGCCAGACAAGGAAACCCAACAGGAGGAAAACAGTCTCAAGAGTAGGCAAAAGAGTAAGATAAACATCCACTCCCAGTATTAGGAGCACCCCTCTCCCCTACCCACACATGCACAAACAAGCTAACGAGGATAATATATGCACAGCAAAATGGTGCTATTTTCCTGGTTACTTCCTGAGCCAATTTATCCTTTGTACATAAAAAGGTTACAAAGCTACTGATTTTTACTTATTTTCTTTTTAGTTAATATTCTATCCAGCCACTTAATTGAAAGTGTTTATCAGCTGTAGGAGTTTCCTGCTGGAATTATTGAGGTCACTTACATTTAGTATAATATAATCTGTGAAGAAAGATACTTTGACTTCTTCCTTTCCAATGTGTATTCCTTTGAACTCCTTCAGTTGTCTTATTACTCTAGCTAGCACTTCAAGTGTTATATTGAATAGATAATCGAGAGAGTTGACAGCTTTGTCTTGTTCCTCATTTTAGAGGAATTGCTTTGAGTTTCTATCCATTTAATTTGATGTGTTGTAGACTCTAAGAGACTACAGATATCAGCCCATATTGTTATACCCAGCAAAGCATTTCAATCAACAGGAGTGGAGAAAATAGATAATTTATGATAAAGTCAAGACTAAACAGTATATATCTAGCAATCTAGCCCAACATAAAATGCCAGAAAAATAACCAAACCAAGAATTTAAACTACACCCATGAAGCACAGGGAATAAATAACCTCACATCATCAAAACCAAAACTAGAAAAACACACACGCATACATATAAGTGCACACACACACCACACCACCACCACCACCAACAACAACAACAAGAAAATAAGAAACATTCATGCTCATTGATAGTTGATATCTCTCCATGTCAATGACCTCAATCCCACACTAAGACACATGTTAACAGAATGTTATGGAAAGAGGACCCATCATTCTCTTGCATACCAAAAAGACACATCACTGTGATTCCAGAGGCCACAGTGGCACCAGAAACCCTTGGTAATACCCTATCCCTATGCCCAAAATGTCCATTTTAGAAGCACACCAAACAGTTGTAAACTGTACCCCATTCCCAGCTTTATATTCAGACCCACTACTCTGGTTCCTTTTCTAGGGGCCGCTCTGGTACCTTGGACCCCAGGCAAGATCCTGTCCTATGCCTAACAACATCCCTTAAAGCACACCCAACAGCCATAAACTGTACCCTGTGCCCTGGGCTCCATATTCAAGTCCATGATTTCATGTGTTTGTCCTGAATGCCAGAGTCCCTGGATCACCAGGGACTCCAGGTCCTGGGGACCTCAGAGGCAATGTTGGCACTCAAAACCAGGCCATTCAGTCTACTAAAACCACAGTGGAGACACCCTACTAGACCTGAAGACTCACTGACCACCAGAACCCCAGGTCAATCAGGTCCTTTTCCCAGAGAAGGAAAAAAAAATCAAGGGAAAAATCATTTAAAAAAAAAAAAACCCTATGTAATAAAGATAAACACAGAAATCAGCAACTAAGCCTACAATAACCACAAACCCAAATGAATAAAGACCAGCTTAAGAAAACAGTCAACAACATCCAGGATAATATAGGACCACCAGAGCCTAGCTATCCTTCTACAGCAAGCCCTGGATGTTGTAGCACGGCTGAAATACAAGAAAATGGCCTTGCATCCAATCACATGAAGATGACAAAGGCCTTTAAAGAGAAAATGAATAAATCTCTTAAAGAAGTACAAGAAAATACAATCAAAACTGTGAAAATGAATAAAACTCTTCAAGAAAGCCCTGAAAATAGAAATAAAAGCAATGAAGAAAACACAAATGAGGCTATCCTGGAGATGGGAAACCTAGGGAAGAGAACAGGAAAAGCAGATGTAAGCATCATCAAAAGAATATAAGCCATGGAAATAATATTCCATGGTGTAAAGGAACCACATTTTCTTTGTCCATTTTTCAGTTGAGAGATATCTAGGTTGTTTCCAGTTTCTGGATATTACAAATAAAGCATCTATGAACATAGTTGAATAAGTGGCCTTGTGGTATGGTGGAGCATCCTTTTGCTGGTGTAGCTGGGTTTTGACCTAGATATATTGCCAATTTTCTGAGAAATTGGCAAATTGATTTGCAATGTGACTATAAGACTGCATTCCTATGAGGAAAGCAGAAATATTTCCTTTGATCCACATCATGGCCAGAATAAGATGTCATTTGAGTTATTTATCTTAGACATTATGACAGGTGTAAGATGGAATTTCAGAGGCCTTTTAATTTGAATTTTCCTGATGGCTAAGGATGTTCAACATTTCTTAAGTGTCACTGGACCATTAGAAATCCCTGTGTAGAGAATTCAGTACCCCATTAGATCTGTGCCCCATTGTTAATTGGGTTATTAGTTTGTTGATGTCTAGTTTCTTTAGTTCATACATTTTGAATATCAACCCTCTGTTATATGTGTAAATAATTAAGATCTTTTTCCATTCTGTAGGTTGCCATTTTGTCTTCTTGATGGTGTCCTATACCTTACAGATGCTTTTCAGTTTCATGAGGTCCTATTTATTAATTGTTGATCTTACTGCCAGAACTTTAATCCATGATGGTCTGATAAGATACAGGAAGTTATTTTAATTTTCTTGTATCTTTTGAGACTTGCTTTGTGACCTGACTACAGGAAAATGTGACATTTGTCTACATATCTCCAGCTGCTAGGAGTATCACCTAGAGTCACCTCTGTAGACCCCAAGGAGCCTTCCCCATTCCAGGTCTCTGGCTCTTCTCAAAGATACCCACCCTCACAGATTTTCATTTTCTCTCCTAGCCCTATGCTGTTTCCCATCCTGCTTTCCCCTCCATCTTCACCCCCATCCCCTTTGTTTTAAAAAGAAAGACATCATACAGTGTGTAGGCAAGTGGATGGTACTAGAAAAGATCATCCTGAGTGAGGTAACCCAGACCCAGAAAGACAAACATGACATGTACTCACTTATAAGTAGATATTAGCTATAAAGAGTAAAAATGTACAATCTGCAGTCCCAAAGAAGCTAAGTAACAAGCAGGGCTAAAGGGAGTGGGGAGAGTCTCATTGAGATGGGTAAAAACTACACATCATGGGTGGATAGAAGAGGGGACTAGACAGGGGTGGGAACATGTGAACAGGAGGGATCATGTTGGGGGAGGAAAACAAGAGAAAGTACTAGAAGAAACAACTGGAATCTGAGGGGACATACTTCTCTGGTGTAACATAGAAACCCAGGAAAATGGAAACTCTCAGGAACCTACAAGGTCACCCTAGCAAAGACTTCCATCATTGGGGCATATGGAGCCTGAACCACACATCCCCTGTTTTCAATGTAGAGATTGGAATATCAATTCAGTCACAAAATCTTCCAACTACGATCTGTCCTAACTACAAGATGTGCTGGAGAAAAGATTAGAAATTGATATTAGAATGGCTACTCAAGCTTGTTTCTTCGGACCATTTGCTTCTGGGCATATACCCAGAAGATCTTCCAACTGGTAATAAGGACACATGCTCCACTATGTTCATAGCAGCCTTATTTATAATAGCCAGAAGCTGGAAAGAACACAGATGTCCCTCAATAGAGGAATGGATACAGAAAATGTGGTACATTTACACAATGGAGTACTACTAAAAACAATGAATTTATGAAATTCTTGGGCAGATGGATGTATCTGGAGGATATCATCCTTAGTGAGGTAACCCAATCACAAAATAAGTCACTAGATATGCACTCACTGATAAGCGGATATTAGCCCAGAAACTTAGAATACCAAAGATACATTATGCAAAACAGAAGAAAACCAAGAAGGATGACCATTGTGTGGATACTTCATTCCTCCTTAGAATAAGGAACAAAATACTCATGAAAGGATATAGGTACAGAGACAAAATTTAGAGCTAAGATGAAAGGATGGACTATCCAGAGACTACCCCATCCGGGAATCCATCCCATCATCAGCCACCAAACCTAGATACTAAAGCTCATGCCAGCAAGATTCTGCTGAAGGGACCCTGATATTGCAGCCTCTTGTGAGGCTATGCCAGTGCCTGGCAAACACAGAAGTGGATGCTCACAGCCAGCTATTGGATGGAACATAGGGTCCCCAATGGAGGAGCTAGAGAAAGTACCCAAGGAACTGAAGGGGGCTGCAACCCTGTAGGTGGAACAAGAATATGAACTCACTAGTACCCCCTGAGCTTGTGTCTCTAGCTGCATATGTAGCAGAAGATGGCCTAATCGGCCATCACTGGGAAGAGAGGCCCCTTGGTCTTGCAAACTTTATATGACCCAGCACAAGGGAAGGCCTGGGCCAAGTAGTGGGAGTGGGTGGGTAGGGGAGCAGGGGCGGGGGGGGGGNATAGGGAACTTTCAGGGTAGCATTTGAAATGTAAATAAAGAAAATAATAATAATAAAAATTATTTGGGAAAAAAAAAAAGAAATTGAGGGAGTGGGTCAACCAATGACTGGTCTAGCTTGAGACCCATGTCATGCGAGAGAGCCCATTTCTGACACTGTTAATAATAACATGCTATAATTGCAGACAGGAGCGTAGCATAACTGTCATCATAGAGGCTTCAGCCAGAAACTGGTAGAAACACGCAGAAGACCCACAGCCAAACATTAAGTAGAGCAGAACTGGTGGAATACTGCAGGAGAGGGGTAGGAATGATTGTAAGAGCCAGGGAGATCAAGGATACCACAAGAAAATCTATAGAATTAACTAACCTGGGCTGATAAGGGCTCAGGGAGACTAAACTGCCAACCAGGGAGCATGTGTGTGACTGACCTAGACCCTCTGCACTTATTACATACATTGTGCAGTTTGGTGTTTATGTGGAATTTCTTTTTTTTTTTATTAGATATTTTCTTTATTTACATTTCAAATGCTATCCTGAAAGTTCCCTATACCCTCCCCCTGCCCTGCTCCCCTACCCACCCACTTCCACTTCTTGGCCCTGACTTTCCCCTGTACTGGGGCATATAAAGTTTGCAAGACCAAGGGGCCTCTCTTCCCAATGATGGCTAACTAGGCATAGTGAGAGCAAGGATCTTCTCTGACTCTGTTGCCTGCTTTTGGGAGCCTTTTCCTTTACAGGGTTTCTTCCTCTGCCTTCATTAGGAAAAGATGTGCTGAGTCTTACTGCAACTTATATGCCAAGGTTGGTTGATATCCATGGGTAACCTCTCCCTTTCTGAAAGAAATTGTAAGAGTGGATAGGAGGAGATGGGGGAAGAACTGGAAGGAGAGGAAACGGAAATTGTAGATAGGATATAAATTATTAATATATTATTTAATTTAAAATTTTTTACTCTTATAATTTTCAACCTTAAAATTAAAATTTAAAGGTTAAGATTTTGTATCAGGTTCCAAAAATAATTTAGAAATATTAAAGTAAGCATCACTTAACTAAAATAAATTATTTTATCAATAATAAATATAAAATAAACATTAGTTTAACATGTAAACAACTGTTTTAATGATTGTATTAAATCTTTATTAATGACATTCTTATATACACTTGTATTGAAATAGATCAATATTTTAATTCTAGTATCTAATGCTTCATTGTAATTGAGAACATAATTTTAATTAACAAACTCTATGATATTATTGTAATTTTTGTTCAGTTAATTGAATAATAGTGTGACCACAATTTTTCAATCTTTTGAGAAAAACAGTGAACTGTGTAATGAATAATGCTGGATTGCTTAAATATTGTGTCTTGAAATTTGAAAAGGAAGAAAGAAAGAAGAAAGGAAGAGAGAGAGAGAGAGAGAGAGAGAGAGAGAGAGAGAGAGAGAGAGAGGAAAAGAGAGAGAGAGAGAGGTCATGTGCAATCTACAGTCCCAAGACCTATGTACAGAAGGCTGTCTAGAGAGTCATTTCCTAGAGAAATATACCTCAATATCAAAGAAAGACTTTACCCCAGGGAGTTCACTGGGCTGAGACTCAGGTAGGCATCTTCATAATCCTTCCTATCCTACATTCTCTTTTTTTTTTTTTTTTTTTTGCCTGTAACAACTAGCTTACATGTGCCTCTCATCCCACTTTAACTCCATTTACTGGAAACTCCAACTCAGTTCAGATGTAGGGTACCCACAATCCAAATCCCTGACTCTAGATTATTATGCTTTGCCTACTGCAACCTACATGCAGGAATCCTCTTCCTACCACATCTCTAACCCCCAGGGGAACTCAGTCTCATGGTGTGACAGGATCCCTTTCGCTCTTCCTAAATACCTCTCAGCATTTTTTCCTAGTCCACCTATATTCTCTCTGTCACTCATTGGCCTGCACAAATACTCTCTGTGAGGCAAAAAACAGTGACCACACTTTCCAGATCCATAGAAAGCAACAAAATAACAAGGAGTGGACCAAACAAAGGAAAGACCATATTTCAACACTTGAACTAACCTTAATTATCCCAAGTTCAAATGCCTAAACATCAACACAAAGCACAAACATGAACAGCCAAAACAACATGCCTCCACTAGAAACCAGTAACCATACCACAATAGGCCTTGAGAAATGCAATATATCTGAAGCACAATACAAGGAATTCAAAACATTTATGAATATGTTCAAGAACCTGAAAGGTGATCTGAATAAATCTCCTAATAAAGTCTATGAAAGCCCAAATAACCACTGGAATGAAACAATGAAAACAGCTCATGATAGAATACATAGAATCAGTAATGAACGCCCAAACCGAAATAAAACAAGACAGAGAAATCAAGGAAGTCATTTACAAAACTCAGATATAATACTCCACAACATTGTATAAGACATGGAAGAAAGAATCTCGGGCAATTATTCTAAGGCATAAGAAATGGATACTTCAGTCAAAAAATGGTAAACCTAATAAAATCCAGGAACAAAACATTAAGAAAATCAGGTCCACCACGAAAAGATGCAATCTGTGAGATGAATGGAATAAAGAAAGGATGAGACCTAGGCTTAATGTACAAAAACTAATTTCAAAAAAGTCATAGAAAAATTTCCTAAATCCAAGAAGGGGTGCCAATTAAGGCACAAGAAGCTCACAGCATACCAAATACACAGAACCAGAGAAGGTATTTTGTACAACATACAATAATAAAAACATTAAACCTACAGAACAAAGAATAAATGTTAAAGATCTGCAAGGAAAAAAAAAGACAAAAATAACATATAAAGGCAGATACAGTAGGATATTATCTTTCTTCTCAATGGAGATTATAAAAGCAGAAGCACATGAACAGATGTTCTATAATCTCCAGGAAACCACAGATGCTAGCCCAGACTACTATCCCAACAAAACTATCAATCACAATTGGCAGAGGGGAAATTTTTCCATGATAAAACTAAATTTAAGCAGTATCTATCCACCCTGCTCTACAGTGGGCATTAAAAGTAATGCATCATTATGAATAGGTTAATGACAAACAAGAAAACAAAGAAATAAAACCAATCAAGGAAGTGGGGGCTGAAGACTCACCATAATAACAAAATAACAAGAAAAATAGTATCCTTCTTAAATATCAATCTTCATTTTCAAATAAAAAGACACAAATTAACAGATTGTATTAGAAAACAGAATTCGTCTTTCTGTGCCTCCAAGAAATATGCCTTACCATCAAGAATAGACATCACCTCAGGGTGAAAGAGTGGAAGAAGATATTCCAAGCAAATATTTTAAAGGACCAAGCCCATGTAGCCATTTTAATAGCTGACAAAATTAACTTCTAATGAAAACTAATGAGAAGAGATGGGAAGAACACTCTATATTTGTCAAGGGGAAATTCTACTGAAACATTATTATAACTTTAAACATTTATGAATCAAAAAAGAGGTACATAGAATAAACAATATGAGGTTCATAGAATGAACAATAATACTGCTAAGATTACATTGATCCTAACACAGTGGTACAGGATGACTTCAGTATCCCATTCCTATTAAAAGACATGTCATCAGACAAAACTAAACATAGAAATGATGGATTTGACAGATATTATAAACCAAATAGACCAAACAGATATTAATAGAACATTTCAGCAATGAGACAAACAAAACAAACACAAATATGTGTAGATGATGATATAGATATAGATGTAGATGTAGATGTAGATATAGATAGATAGATATGTACATATATGTATACATACATATATACATATTTACCAACAAGCATGCATACATATATATACATACATGTATATATGTATATATGCTTGCTGGTATATATAATATGTATATATATATATATATATATATATATATATATATATATATATATCTTCTTCTCAGTACTTCATGGTGAAAAAGTGTAACATAAAAACAAAAAGACTAGGCCTTTAGGCCCAGGCTTGAGAATGTGACTCCAAGGCATACCAACCATAAAACAGGTAGCAGCATTCCTCCACCCACCTGCTTCCTTGGTACAGGGAGTGTTTGTATAATAAAATAAAATAAAATAAAAGTCTCCCTGACCGGTCCTGGAACCTGCTATGCAAATGTACTATTGTTACATGCTCATAGAAACTGTCTTGAGAAATAACCACACAATTACCAGGTATTATTCCTTGTGACTTGTACTTCCTCATGACTCTTAACTAGTATTTTTGGTATTTTCCAATAACACCCTCCCCACCCCCTTGAGTAGTGTTTTTTTCCTTTATATAATCCCCTCCCCAGCTACTCGAAGCCCATTGTCCTCTAACGCTGCATGGTGTATGACTGTGGGCCCCAGAGCATGCCTGGAATAAAAGTCCTCTTGCGGTTTGCATCAAGGCTGTTTCTTTTGAGTGATTTGGGGTGTTGCCTCTCCTGAGTCAGAATGTAGGGGAGTGCTCATTTTGTGGGTGTTTCAGTGGAACTGTTTCAAAATTGGCCATATACCTGGACACAAAACAAGTCTTAACAGATACAAGAAAATTGCAATAACACACTGAATTTTATCTTACCCAAATGGATTAAAACTGGATATCAAGAACAATAGAAACAACAGAAAATATACAAATTCATGGAAATCAAACAACCCACAACTGAAGGAAAAATAGGCCAAATCATAAATTAAGAAAATAAAAAGGTACATAATGAAAACAGAAACAAATCTAGAGATATCCAAATATATTTGATATAAACAAATCTAGATATCCAAATCTAGAGGATACAATGAAGGCAGTTTTAAGAGGCAAGTTAATAGCACTATGTGCCGATGTTAAAAAATTTTTTGAGAGATTTCATATCAGCTACTTTTTTGTTTTATTTTGTTTTGTTTTGTTTTTTGAGACAGGGTTTCTCTGTATAGCCCTGGCTGTCCTGGAACTCACTCTGTAGACCAGGCTGGCCTTGAACTCAGAAATCNNCCTGCCTCTGCCTCCCAANTGCTGGGATTAAAGGCNTGTGCCACCACCACCCAGCTGATATTAGCAACTTAATGGCATACCTGAAAGAAAAAAATGACAACAAAAAGGAATACATGTTAAGAAATAAACAAATTTGGGGCTGCAATCAAAAGAATAGAAACAAAAAATAATAATATGAGGAACCAATGAAATAAAAAGTTGATTATTTGAAGAAATAAGCTTCATAAACCCTTAGCTAAATCAACTAAAAGATGGAAAAAGTTTATCAAAATCTACTTTATAAAATTAGAGACAAAAGCAGGGTTAACACAACAGACACTGAGGAAAATCAGAGAATAGTAATGCTATGCCCACTCCAGTGAAGTCTGCCTGACAAGCCGAAAGGTCTGAAGGCAGTCACAAGGCAAAGAGTTTCAAGGAAACTATGCCTCCTGGAACCCTGGCATTCTCATAGCCCATATTCTCAAACCCTGTCCCTGTGTTAGTCTGATGTATGGATCTGTGTGTTTTCTTGTATTATAAGTGCCTTTAAGAATTGATATTTTTTTTGACATAGCTAAGCCTCCGTCAGTGTTCCAATGGTTCCTAGATAATCGTTGAAGCTGACAGTGAGCTTGGAATTCAGTAAGAATGTTACCTATTCAGTAACATTCAAATTTACTTCTAGTAGAGACAGTGAAACTAATTAGGCATTACAAAGAACAGATATAGAAAAGCTCAGGGCTAGCCTGCATTGTGATTACTTAGGACAATAGCAGAGTCTCACCAAAACACGGGAATACACAATGGCCTAGGTGTTAACCATGAAAGAGTTAGTGGAGGGAATTCCCCTGGTACAGGTTTCTTCACTAGGCCCAAAGGAATAGCATAATCAGGTATTTACTAAAGAACCCCTAGTGATGGGTTTAACAATAGACTATCATTACATCAGAGCATTCACCTGGCTCCATTTTAAGTGGGAAATGTGGGCTGGTCCCCACCATCTTTTCATATATGCATTCCTTTTGTTTTGTGTCACTGTAACTTGTTGGATGTGTTCACCTGGCTTTTCTTGTTTTTCTTCTTTATAAAAAAGTCTGGTGTTCGTCTGGATATTACATTCAGATCCAGCACACTCCCTTGTGTCACATCTGTTTGTCACCCCAATCTCGCAGACTCTATGCCCATCTGTCCAAGACTCTGATTCCCACAAATTGAGGGGAGCTGACTGAGCCTGGTCCATGGCATTGTAAGACATACTCTTAAAAATCTAAATTCCCCAAAACTGGAAAACTTAAAGAAATGTAAACGTTTTTTTTGATATGTCCAACATACCTAAATTAAATCATGACCAGCTAAGCAACTTAAACTGAACCATAATCTCTAGTAAAATAGAAGCAATGATTAAAATCTCTCAACCAAGGAAATCTCACAGAATTCAAGGAAAAAATCATGCTAATATTATTCAAATTATTCCACAAAATAGAAACAGAAAGATGACAGGGTCTTGCCCAACATTAATATTCCTGATAAAAGGCAGCAAGGGGAATGGTGGTTGAGGGGTTATGGCCAAAAGCTGATGGCTTCTGGCAATTTAACTCTCTCTTGTTATTCAGGGGCCAAAAGCTGATAGTTTCTATTAATTAACTCCTGCTGATAGCAGCAGGAGAAAGAAACTTATTTATTTTTCTCTTTGACTTAGGGACCTCTTGCCAGCCAGTCCAGAGGCTCTTTTCATTAACTCTTCATGATTCAGAAAGAAAAGGGGAGAAAAAAGACAAAGACAAAAGAAAAAGTCAGACACACACATACTGAATGAAGCAGGAAAAAAAGCTACATCACCTCTTTATTGTTATTCTTAGTTTTTTATACCTTCTCAAGATCACATGGATTTTGTTGTTGTTGTTGTTGTTTTTTTTTTTTTCTTTTCAAGACAGGGTTTCTCTTTATACCCCTGGCTGTCCTGGAACTCACTTTGTAGATCAGGCTGGCCTCAAACTCAGAAATCCTCCTGCCTCTGCCTCCCAAGTGCTGGGATTAAAGGCATGTACCACAACGCCCAGCTTTACATGGATTTTTGAAGGGAAATGAAATTTAAGATAAAATGTGAGGCCTGATTTATGTAACTTATATCAAATAGTCCAAAAAAAAAGTTGTTTGTAAGCTTAGAAGCCTGAGGTGGAGAACACAGTGGAACAGGCCCGGGCTCGCCCGGGCAGGCCCATTGTTAAAATGTTAACCAAATATTCTGCTGACCTAGATAAGCGTCTGTCCCTCAGGTCTCCTGACATCCTGACTTGCACGTACTATTCTGCTGATGTGTAATTGTTTTCTGCTGATGTTTAAAAGAGCCAATTGTGTGAAACCACGCCAATTCCTCCTTGCCCCAGACCCTCTCCCTATAAAAACCCCTAGCTTTCAGGCCTCGTGGTCGATTCGTCTGTCTCCTGCATGAGATACGTATCGGCCCAGAGCTCTGTTATTAAACTACCTTGTGTTTTTACAACAAGATGGTCTATTCGTGGTTTTTGGGTGCCGCCATCTCGAGACTAGAGTGGGGAGGGCTCCCCACGGGGGTCTTTCATTTTTAAAAGCATTTTTACATTCCATAAGTTCATACTAGTTTAAGGCAATAGTTCATGTCATAGGCCAATAAGACTTAAATAATAATTAAATCAGAATTGTTTATATATCTTTCCATTAAGACTAGTACCTGACTGAACATTCATTATTTGTTTCTAGCCCCCATAAGTATATTATAAGTTTAAAGCAATAGTTTTTATGTCATAAATTAGCATTATTTTTGTCAAGAGACAAATCATCTACCTTGTGTCTTATTATTTTCAAGTCTTTTATAGATAAACTAGTCCATCATTTATTTTCTGTCATTGCACCTATAATAAATTTCCCATTTCCAATTTATGATCTTTAGTTACCAGATAATGACCTCACTCCTAACCTGGAAGGAAAGTTTTTCTCGATTATAAATTTGTTCCAAGCTTGTTTTCTTTTCCTAGTACTATTAGCCAGTGGCACATGAAGGTTTACAGAATCCATTTGCAGCTTTTATTCTACAGGGAGCTTGGAATTACTTGTATCAATTTGAGACTTTTATAAAATCATCAGTAATTATGAAATCACCACATCCTCTAGATATTTTCATATACCTTCTGCAAGAGATTTGTCCAATAGTGTGGGCTAATGCTCAGAAATCACTAGGCTATGTAATAGTGTTAGGAAAGGCACATCAACAGTGAGAAGCAATCCTTGGATGAAGTCTCTGCGGACCCTGCACCCATCACAGCCATGCAAAACATGGGGGCCATCTTCAGAAAACTTGTTTACTTGCCATAGCTTTTCCTAGAAGGCTTCTGACAGAGAAAACATTGTAGGACTCTTTTTACAAGGTCACAATTTACATGATCCCTAAACTATGCAAAGACCCCTTCCTAAAGTAAATTACCCACCATTACCTTTAGAACATAGATACAAGAGTTATTAATAAAATACTTGCAAACCAAATTCAAGAACATAGCAAAATCATCCTACTCCATGAACAAGTAGGTTTCATCCTGAAAATGCATGGATGGTTCAACATATGTAAATCAATAAATGTATTCTATTGTACAAACATGCTGCTAGAAAACATACACATACACACACACACACACACACACACACACATGATCATCTAATTAGATGTATAAAATTCCTTTGATAAAATCCAACTTTATGGAAAAAGTTCTGAAGAGACTAGAGATACATGGGAAATCCTTCAATATATAGTCAGTCCAGAGCCATCATAAACACAAATAGAAATTTAGAGAATGTAAAATTAGGAATAAGACAAGGATATCTGTTACAGGAGATTTAATTACTCTGAACCCTAACAGTTTCTCAATTGCCTCCTCTGATGATTAAAGCTTGTGTCAAGTTATCATAAGCTAGTCAGTACACATCTCCACACATGTTTGCATACCCACACACATAGGCACATAATTTAAAATAATAGTATTGTCTGACTATTTCTGAAAAGACTTTAGGAGCTACACTGACCCTAATTTGTTGAGTAGGTTATAGAATAGAACAGGATTCTCTGGTGTGTAGCATTTTATGAGGTGGCTCAAAAGTAATTTTTAATATGAATCCTTCATATAACTGTTTGAAGGTATTTTCTTACATTAATGAAAATAAAAACCAAAATATAATTAAATAATTCTAATGCCTTGTAGTAGTTTCTACACAATGCATATGGAAGCCATCAGGCATACTAAAAGAAGAGATGAAATCATTTTTTCCAGCAGTGGTCCAGCTAGAGACCATGTAGGACTGTGAAAGGCAGCCTGGTTCCTGGTTGAACTAAGGTTGGAAACCCTGGTGATCCTGAGAATCTGCAGGTGTTTTGCCTGATTACCAGACACTAGGCTCCTGACCTGAGACTGCAGCCCTCCACAGATTTGTGCCATCAGTCACATAAGGACAATACCCCAAGCTCCTCCACAGTTAGAGGCCTTGACCTGTGGTAACCTCAAGACAGATCTCCATTTTAATGAGGTTCCTAAAGGCCTGGAGGCTTAGTTAATAAACTCTCCTTCTCAGATACTCTTCCCTGCAAAAGCTATTTAACTCAGGCTGCCCTGAGAACTGGGCTATGGTTTTATTTCTCTACTTTCTGCCATGACAATAAATGTCTTAAAACCATGGACAGTTTCTTTTCATCGGAATCCACGATGGAGAACAATGGAGCAGGCCTTTGCCTAAAGAGCCAGCCGCCTAATCTCCCACAGAAGGCCTCATAGCACTCCCAGTCATGGCTTCCACCAAGCCAAGCCACCCATCTTGGACAAACCAAGTATACTATCACAGCAGGGCCCAGCCAGAGCTCTCCCCTCTTTTCCACTTTGGCCCCAGCCTAGAACCAACTTGTGGGTCCCCACTCTATTCTCAGCTCTTCTGTGGAAATGAGAGGCTCCTGGGGTGCCCAAGAGCCTGATAACCAGATGACCCTGGTCTTTGTACAGGCCCAGGGACACCTCAGCCAGCTCAGGTGTCCCCAGGGACCTCAGACTGCGCTCCCCAACCCCTGGAGCAATGTCCATGGCTTCCCATAGCCTGACACCCTGGCACCATGCACAGTCAAAACTCCTGCTTACTCCTTCCTCCGAGCAGCCCAAGCCCAGTGGCAGGGCAGACACAGAACACCACAAACCCTATAAGACCACCTGAGGGTGCTTCTGTGCTTTCATACCACATCAGTTCCCAAATCCTAGAAGGATAGCCAGAACACAATTAATGAATTGCTACTTGCAGAAGATACAATTAGAATCCCATGATGACCATTGCTATTCTACCAAATCTCTTTTTTAGTGAGTACATTCATTTCCTCAAACTTCAGAATTACACAGAGTCATTGCAGGTATTCTGAACAAGAAATAGGAGAACAAGAATAGGAAAGTGCTGCTTTCAATAATGGCTTGTGTTTGTCAATCAAAATGGGTAAAGTTTGCACTGCTATAACAAACAGCCCAACAATCTTAATGCCTTAACATACAACTAAAAAAGTTTATTTTTATACAAAATGCTATTCCAAGGAAGAAATAAAATTAAATAATATAAAAAGTAGTAAAAACAAAAAAGGTTTTACAACTTTAGTACAAAAATTTTCCTTTCAATACTAGAGAATTAATGTAGCCATTGTTTTGTACAAACTACAATGCTCTTCTCTTGCCATATACCTAGGGATGTATTGTAGGTTATGATACTGAAGTTGAAACTGCCGTAAAAGAACATAGCCATAGCTAAAACAATACATTGGCTTTACTGTATTTCAGATGCTGTGACACAATTAATCAAGACAATATGACTTAAATGCCAGGAATTCAATCTCAATAAAAAAGTAAAGAAAAAAGTCACTCATGTTTACTACCTCCCCCACCTCACCAGGCAGTGAAAAGGAAAGGCCCCAGTAATGTTTGTAATGTCGAATGTCCACAGGCTTGGGGTTTGGGATGAGTCTGTCATTCTTCCACTTCCCTACTATTCTGTAGCTGTGAGTTTAGCGACACCACTTTGTGCTCCCATTGGGTCATGTGCTTGCAGGAACCAGCACAGGAACTCTTTGGATCCATGAATGATAGAGACACACACATTAGCTTGTTTTTGAAATGTCATGATTAGCTCAAAGTCTGGGCAGTTCTAATCTTTTGCTTGCTATCCCAGACTCAATCAGGGAAGTGGCCAGTGGCCACTGAATTCTTACATGGCCTGTTGGCTCTCTGTTCTGCAGCTTTAAATGTGATCGGTCTCCCACCACATTATGGCAATCCTCCATCTCCTTTTTCCCAGTTCTTAACCTGAATAAATCTAAATGTCCCACCCCATCTCCCTTTGCCCAGCCATTGGCAACTGGCATCTTTAGTTGTTGATCAAAAACCAATTGTGGACAAGGAGCTTCAGCTTTGGACACACAGATTCCCAATTAAATCCATTCTGCAACACTATTATATACTATGACTAGCCAGAAAACAGTGATAAAATATCCCCACAATGATAAAATGTAAAGCAGATGTAAAGTAAATATTAAAATAAAATCACCATAATTCCTGTCTGTATCATATTTATTTGAAAGGCCTGATGAATTCATGCAGTATTATAAAATGCATGTTTTGACAAATCCCTTCCGGTCTGCGCCAGCACCAGGTCACCTAGGGCACGGAGTGGGCAGACACACTGACGGTCCCTAGAGGACTTCCCACAGGATCTTAGGATCACTGGAGAGTGGAACACAACATCTGCTCCAATCCAATTGTGCACAGGACCTGAGACAGCACTAGGGCAACAGAAAACCGACCTGACCAGGGGCACAAGTCCCTTCAGGTCTGCACCAGCACCGGATCACCTAGGGCGAGGATTCAGCGAACACCCCCATGGTCCCTAGCGGACTGCCCAAGTGATCTTAGGATCATTGGTGAGTGGAACACAACAGCTGCTCCAATCCAATAGTGGCAGGCCTGTGACAGCAGGAACAAGGACACAAGAGCCTTTCCTGACCAGAGGCTCAGGTTCCTTTTAATCAGTTCAGATTTACCTTGGTTTCAAACAGACCAGACAACTCCATGGTCCTCAAAGGAGACACCACTTCCATGCACTGTAACACGCCCAGGATCTTAGGACAACAGGATCCCAGGATAACAGGAGCTGGGTCACACTAGTATTTGAGAGTCTCAGAGGAGCTTGACTGC
>NC_034590.1:29859245-29860333 GCF_900095145.1 Mus pahari | reverse complement strand
ACAGGTAGACCAATGGAATAGAACTGAAGACCCAGAAGTGAACCCACATACCTATGGTCACTTGATCTTTGACAAAGGAGCTAAAACCATCCAGTGGAAAATGACAGCATTTTCAACAAATGGTGCTGGCACAACTGGCTGTTATCATGTAGAAGAATGAGAATTGATCCATTCATATCTCCTTGTACTAAGGTCAAATCTAAGTGGATAAAGGAACTCCACATAAAACCAGAGACATTGAAACTTATAGAGGAGAAATTGGGGAAAAGCCTTGAAGATATGGGCACAGGGAAAAATTCCTTAACAAAACAGCAATGACCTATGCTGTAAGATCAAGATTCGACAAATGGGACCTCATAAAATTGCAAAGCTTCTGTAAGGTAAAAGACACTATCAATAAGACAAAAAGGCCACCAACAGATTGGGAAAGGATCTTTACCAATACTAAATCAGATATGGGATTAATATCCATTATATATAAAGAACTCAAGAAGACGGACTCCAGAAAACCAAATATCCCCATTAAAAAAATGGGGCACAGAACTAAACAAAGAATTCTCAACTGAGGAATATCAAATGGCTGAGAAACACCTCAAAAAACGTTCAACATCCTTAATCATCAGGGAAATGCAAATCAAAACAACCTTGAGATTCCACCTCACACCAGTCAGAATGGCTAAGATCAAAAATTCAGATGACAGCAGATGCTGGCGAGAATGTGGAGAAAGAGGAACTCTCCTCCACTGTTGGTGGGACTGCAAGCTTTTAAAACCACTCTGGAAATCAGTCTGGAGGTTCCTCAGAAAATTGTACATAGTACTACCAGAGGATCCAGCAATTCCTCTCCTGGGCATATGTCCAGAAGATGTTCCAATTGGTAATAAGAACACATGTTCCACTGTGTCCATAGCAGCCTTATTTATAATAGCCAGAAGCTGGAAAGAACTGTGATGTCCCTCAACAGAGGAATGGATACAGAAAATCTAGGAATTTACACAATGGAATACTACTCAGCTATTAAAAACAATGAATTTATGAAATTCTTCAGCAAATGGATGGATCTGGAGGGCATCATCCTGAGTTAGGTA
>NC_034590.1:29843570-29858755 GCF_900095145.1 Mus pahari | reverse complement strand
CCCTTGGTCTTGCAAACTTTGTAAGCCCCAGTACAGGGGAATACCAGGGCCAAGAAGGGGGAGTGGGTGGGTAAGGGAGCAGGGGGGAGGGTATAGGGGACTTTGGGGGATAGCATTTAAAATGTAAATGAAGTAAATAGCTAATAAAAATTGGAAACAAATAAAAATAAAAAAAGAAAAATTAAAAAAAGTAAAAAAATAAAATGCATGTTTTATTTAATTAAACATAAGTAGCACTAGACAGACATAATTATATGTACCTGAGATATCAGTCATAGAAAAGCTGAAGAAGGAAGGTTGCTATGATTTCAAGCCGACTCTGGGGTACACAGAAAATTATCAGGCCAAACAGAGCTACAAAGCAAGACTCTCCTTCAAACAACCAAAAACAAGATATTCTTTGTGGGAAACTTTTAAAGAATAAAAATCATTTTGTAAATTGTATATATTTCTAAACACTAGAAATATATAAATATGTATGTATATAATAAATATATATTATAGATATGAAATTATCATATAATATATTATAAATATATAATCATATATAAGAAAAAATATATATTTATATGGAAAAGAAAGCTAAAAGCAAACCCTAAAAGAGATCCGATTTAAACTGATGGCGGGTACATGGACTTTGTCCTTTTTTCCTGCTTTCTACATTGGTGTACTAACAGAAATGGGCTCTTGGGAAGCAGGTTTGGCATTTCTCATTCACATGGAGCCAGACACAGTGTTGGACCTTTGCCAAAACTGATGACCAGCACCAGAAGCTCTTTGTCTTCTGTCTCACCAGCTACTGCCTTTCTGATATTTATAGGAGCATTTCAGATTAGTTGTTCTTGAAATTGCCATGGCGATGGTTTTAAATGATGAGTGCCTTGGTAGACAGGCATATAACTCTAAGGGAAAAAAAACCAACTCATTTGAAGTCTCACTGATAGCTAACGCTGTAAACACATTTAGTTTTAACAGGAGAATTTCGAGACTAGAAAGTCATGTACTTGATTTCCTGTGAAAAGAGTCCTTGGTTGCTATTCAATTTTTCATTCTCTTTAATTCAATTTTCTCAGCAAAGGACCCAGTGGAATTAGGGGTATGATATCTCCATTGCAATTAAGCCATATTGTTTGCTACCACATTTATTTTTCACTATACATCCAACTTCTTCTGCTATAAGAAAACATCTTTGTGTGTTATCAATACAAAGGCCACATTAACCCAAGGCAGACCAGCTCTGTCTTGTCATCTTACCTACAGAGATTCTCTCCTACATGTTGTCATCACACTGATGCTAGTGTGTCTCAGTGTGTGTCATATCAATGGATGTTGATAGAACTGTCAGAGGAAAGAAATGTTGTTTACAGACAAATAAACTTGAGAGTCAATGTAACATGAAGTTGATAAGCATTCTCCTGTCCATACCCAAATCCCCCCTGAAGCAGAACTTATTCACAGCTCCGAATAACTCCATGTTTCCCCTGACTATATCATTAGACTTTTGATCCACATTGGCTCTATATTTTCTCTGGCATATTCAGGACTAAGACAGTAAGAGATGGAGGAGATATAGCTAAAGGACATCACATGTTTTGAGACACAATTCTCCCTCTCAAAAAAACCAACAAAAAATAAAACAAACAAACAAAAACCCTCAGATGCACAGAAGGCATGAGCAGCATTTAAAGATAAAGCTTCCTGCCAAGTAGTGCAGGAAATTGATTTTATAATGAGGAAGGCACTTCATGGGAAAGGGAGAAAGTAGCCTTAGCTGAGCTTTTACTCTTCAGTTCTGATCTTGTGTGGCAAATTATATATATATATATATATAATAAATATATATATATTTCTTGGCATTTTGTGATACTGCTGTTTAGAACTATTTATTACAAACTTACATGACAGCAAAAATCTGATGCCAAAGGCAGGAAATTCATAGTTACAGCTTTGTGCAATTATGAGCCCTAGGTATTCCTAGGTCAGGTCATATAATAAGCTTGGGTGACCTTTTATTCTAGACAGATGTGGCATTCACTGAGAAATATTGACATCTCTTGTGAATCCATCCTCTGTTTACATATAACATAAGACAAGCATGGGACTGAGACCCCAGTTTAGTATACCACAAACTAGAAGCCTTTGGTGACATCTCCTGACTTATTAGTAACATGCCTGTCAATATCTAGAAACGTTCAAGTTTATTAAAGTGCTAGAAGAAGAGTTTGTCAACTTATCTCCATGATCTCCAAGAATTTATTCAAGCTATAGTGAAGGTTTCACAACAAATATATACACTAGGTCATTTTTGGTAAGATTCTGTCAGCAAACTCAGCTGAAACTACATATAAAGGAAAGTAAGTAAGTAGCAGTCAATTGACCATAAAATCTTTTTTTGTTATCATAGGCAAGCATTTCCACCTTTCATTTTTCATTACTCATAGCATGGGAGAGATAATTATTACAAATATGGCTCCTGGGGTGGAGCTGAAAGAATGCTGGGACCAACACACTGTGTATCTATCTCTAGGAATCATGTGATACTATCAGGGAAAGTTAGAGCAAAAGAAAGTGAGCTAAACACTGGACGCAGTCCTGATGTTCTTTATTACAGCTTCCTCCTAGTAGATTTGAGTGGTATTGAGCAGTATAGATGTAGATAAAGAACAAAGGACCTCAAATTCCCTGTTGATGGACATGGAATTTGAAGAATACATGTCTAATAGCCTAGAAGAGTCCTGAGCACATCCCGCTGGTGACAGGTCATAACAGTGCACACTTATTTGCACCCACCATAAAATAACAAAGTAAAATACAATGGACCCATGGGAGAAACAAACAAATGAACAAGCAGCAACAAAACCCTGACCATCATCAATGGACCTAGAGCTCAACAGGGAAACCTATCATCAACACCAACCTTCCAAAATGTTATTGGATCCACAGAAACCCATAGACTCGGCTTAGATCTAAAATGAAGTCACCCGGATCTTTGGGAAGATGGTACAGATAGCCAAGGCCTCATTTGCTCAAGAGCACCTGGGGTGAGGCCTTGACATCCTTAGTGTTCTGGTGGAGGTTACCAAGAGAAGGAATTATAAGGGATCCTGATTGTCAAAATAAAAACAGCTGAACCCAGGTCAAAGAAGTACAGACTGGGAACCTAACAGGTTAAATGATGGGATCTTAAGTGCAACATTGCATGCCAAAGCAACCACTACAAAGCAGGGCGTACTTCCTAGAAGGTTGCTAAAAATAGAAATATGGGGAAATCCAAACCAATGATAGAGACTGCATTGAGAGAGAGACACTACTGACCAGAAGGCAGAGGAGAGAATGGTGGTCTATACAAGACCTTCCAGGAGGACTTTTTCTACAATGACTGGTTTTCAACCAAAGGTTATAAGATAAATCAGAAAGTATGAGCATGGACAGGAAATAAACAGCACTTGAACAAACATGACCAGGCGCTAAAGAGAACTGTTTACAAAATAAAGACTGTCACAAAGGAAGTAGAGGCCACAGAAATGGTTCAGCCATTAAGAGCACTGGCTCCTCTTCCAAAAATGTTAGGTCCAGTTCTCAGCACCCAGATGGCAGCTAACATCACCCTGTAATTTCGGTTTCAGGATGTCCAATGCCCTCTTCTGGCCTCTATAGGCACTGCAGACATGTGGTGTACTGATACACATGCAGAAAAATCACCTATATACATTAAATATCATTTTAGGAGATGGTAATTTAAAAGGTTCTTCAATGACCTTGGGTTGGAACATTTAGTAACTCAGATGAAATATTTACTGAGAACTTGCACAGCAGTTTCTGACTGACAGCTCATCACAAGTATCATTGCAGAAACAGCAAAACACAAGGGAAGAAGAATATGAAAAGCTGGGGGAAAATTACAAGAGTACTGCTCTCTTAGCTTTTTGTTGCCCTGATAAACACCATAACCCAAAGGAACTTGGGGAAGAACGTGTTTATTTCAACTTATAGCTTACAGTCCACCATGGATAAATGCCAACCCATAAACTCAAGGCAATAAACTAGAGGCAGAAACTGAAGTAGAGACTATAGAGGGACTCTGCTTACTGCCTGCGTCTGTTCCATGAACTGCCCATCCTCTCTCATACAAGTCAAGACTACCTGCTTCAGGGCATCGCCACCCACAGGACTTTGGCCCTCTCATATTAAAACATGATTTAATTACTAATTATTAATATTTAAATTAATCTCATATTAATCAAGAAAATACTCCACAGACATACCTGCAGAGCAATCTGATGGGAGGCACTGCTTCATTTGAAGTTTCCCTTTTTAAGGATAGTCTAGTTTGTGTCAAAATGACAAAAACTAACTGCACAGAGATAGGTAAAACTAACAAATGAAGAGACCTCCAGCATTGTTCTGCCTGTTGTGGCTCTACTTGGGCTGTGCCAGATCTCTGCTTCCTCGTGAATTTTGATGAAAGAAGTCATTGGAACTTTGGTGGGGATTTTAAACTGTTCCTTATATGGATAAATTAAAATCTGAAAACTTTTTGCCTGTTCTGTACTGACATATTTGCTCCTTTTGTAGCCTTCTCTGGGTTTAACTGAGTGCTTTATATAGTTCTATTTTATTATACTGGTTATGCTGATTAAAAAGAAATCACTGTTGCCCGGGAGTTGGTACCACACACCATCAGTCCAGCCTTAAACTGCACTGTAGTACTTCATATGTACCCCTCAAACCTCAGAGATGCACACCATAGTCTTCCCCCTTGTCCCTCTTTTTGGTGCTGTCATTCATTCCACAAAGCCAGATTCTATGCTCCCCGGTATGTCCCGAGGGCTTCTATTTCAGCAGCTGTCTGTTTAAGACTGTAAAGGGAAAGGCACCATCTCATTGTCACTCATTCCATCTACAACGTGCTTGCTTTGTTCAGACAGATCCATTTTCTTTCTTTCTTTCTTTCTTTCTTTCTTTCTTTCTTTCTTTCTTTCTTTCTTTCTTTCTTTTTTTCTCATATTAGTTTTTTATCTGTTTGGGGGAATTTTAACCCTTGCCTCAGAGGAAATCTGACTGTGGACAGTTCTTTCACTTTGGATTTGACAAAAGAGCATTGTGATTTCCCCTCCTCTCTTGAAGGTGTATGTTTTTTTCATTCCCTAGTTATCAACACTTTCCTTTTTTTCTTGCTTCTGACAAATTATCACTTATAATTGTAATCCTTGCTCTTCAGCAAAATAACTCCACTCTCCCAGCTCACCCTTTCCCCCCAGAGTTTTTCAAATGGTTTATTTTCTGCACATTCAATATGGTTATATTCTTGATGTTGGTTTCATAAATGATAGTCCTCCTTGCCTGTGGACCTCCTGACTTAGCTTCTGACTTCACACTGGGAAGCCTCTCAGTGACTAGTGCATTCACTCCCTGTCTTCTCTTTATGGATTCCAATAATATGAGTTTTTACACCTCTTGAAATTGCTCTACAGTTTGGGATTTTTTTTTGACAAATTTGGACAGTAGTTGGAATTGGTGTACAATTTTTGGTCTCATTATTTTTGCTTTTGCATTTCATGTTCCTCCACTTTGAATATTAGTTTGGGATGGTTCTGATGACTTATGGTTAAGTCCTCTAATTCTTCCTTTGGTTGCATCCACTCTGCTAATGAGGCTCAAAGGGATTCCTTTCTGTTGTCTCTTTCCTCCTGAACTTTTACTGGAACAGATTTGCTGTACATAGTAAAGGGTTTCCTTTTTGTTTCTACTTGTTTGATATCAGTCCCAAGTTTGATTATTCCCTGCCACCTGCTCCTCTTATATGTATTTGCTTCTTTTTGTTCTAGGGCTTTCAGGTGTGCTGTTAAACTGCTAGTGTATGCTCTCTCCAGTTTTTTTTTTTTTTGAGGCACTCAGAGCTATGAGTTTTCTTATTAGCACTGCTTTCATTGTGTCCCATAAGTTTGGGTATGTTGTTCCTTCATTTTCATTAAATTCTAATAAGTTTTTAATTTCCTTTTAAATTTTTTTATTAGATATTTTCTTTATTTACATTTCAAATGCTATCCCAAAAGTCCCCTATACCCTCCCCCTGCCCTGCTCCCCTACCCACTCACTCCCACTTCTTGGCCCTGGTATTCCCCTGTACTGGGGCATATAAAGTTTGTAAGACCAAGGGGCCTCTCTTCCCAATGATGGCCGACTAGGCCATCTTCTGCTACATATGCAGCTAGAGACACAAGCTCTGGGGGTACTGGTTAGTTCACATTGTTGTTCCACGTACAGGGTTGCAGACCCCTTCAGCTCCCTGGGTAATTTCTCTAGTTCCTACATTGGGGGCCCTGTGTTCCATCCTATAGATGACTGTGAGCATCCACTTCTGTATTTGCCAGGCACTGGCATAGCCTCACAGGAGACAACTATATTAGGGTCCTTTCAGCAAAATCTTGCTGGCATATGCAATAGTGTCTGCGTTTGGTGGCTGATTATGAGATGAACCCCCAGTAGGGCAGTCTCTGGATGGTCCATCCTTTCGTTTTAGCTCCAAACTTTGTCTCTGCAACTCCTTCCATGGGTGTTTTATTCCCTATTTTAGGGAGGAATGAAGTGTCCATGCATTGGTCTTCCTTCTTGATTTTCTTGTGTTTTTTAAAATTTGTATCGTGTATTCTAGGTTTCTTTATATATGTCTTCCTTGACCATGTAATCATTGAGTAGAACCTTCTTCAGCATCCATGTGTATGTGGGCTTTCTGTTGTTGTTGTTGTTGCTGTTGAAGACCAGCCTTAATTTATAGTGATCTGATATGAGGCATGGAATTATTTCAATCTTCTCATATCTGTTGAGGTCTGATTTGTGAAAGATTATATGATCAATTTTGGAGAAGGTACCATGAGATGCTGAGAAGAAGGTATATTCTTTTGACTTAGGATGAAAGGTTCTATAGATATCTGTTAAATCCATTTGGTCCATAAGTTCTGTTAGTTTCACTGTGTCTCTGTTTAGTTTGTGTTCCCCTGATCTGTCCATTTTTGAGAGTGGGGAGTTGAAGTCCCTCACAATTATTGTGTGAGGTGCAATGTGTGATTTTAGCTTTAGTAAAGTTTCTTTTTATGAATGTAGGTGCCCTAGCATTTGGAGCATTACTGTTTAGAATTAAGAGTTCATCTTGGTAGATTTTTTTCCTTTGATGAGTATGAAGTATCCTTACTTTTCTTTTTTGATGAGTTTTGGTTGAAAGTAGATTTTTATCTGATATTAGAATGGCTACTGCTGCTTGTTTCTTGGGATCATTTCTTGGAAAATTGTTTTCCAGCCTTCTACTCTGAGGTAGTGTCTGTCCTTGACACTGTAGTGCATTTCCTGCATGCAGCAAAATGCTAGGACTTGTTTACGTATCCAATCTATTAGTCTATGTCTTTTTATTGAGGAATAGAGTCCATTGATGTTAAGAGGTAATAGTGATTGTTGCTCCTGTTATTTTTGATGTTATTTTTATGTTTGTGTGGTTATCTTCCTTTGGGTGTATTGAAAGAAGATTTCTTGCTTTTTCGAGGGTGTAATTTCCCTCCATATGTTGGTGTTTTCCCTCTATTATCCTTTGTAGGGCTGGATTTGTGGAAAGATATTGTGTAAATTTGGTTTTGTCATAGAATTTCTTGGTTTCTCCATCTATGGTAATTGAGAGCTTTTCTTGGTATAGTAGCCTGGGCTGGCATTTGTCTTTTCTTAGGGTCTTTATAACATCTAGCCAGCATCTTTTAGCTTTCATAGTCTCTGATGAGAAATCTGGTGTATTACTGATAGGTCTGCCTTTATATGTTACTTGACATTTTTTCCTTAGTGCTTTTAATATGCTTTTTTGTTTTGTGCATTTGGTGTTTTGATTATTATGTGACAGGAAGAATTTCTTTTGTGGTGTAATCTATTTTGAGTTCTGTAGACTTCTTATATGTTCATGGGCATCTCTTTCTTTATGTTTGGGAAGTTTTCTTCTATAATATTGTTGAAGATATTTACTTGCCCTTTAGGTTGGGAATCTTCACTCTCTTCTATACCTGTTATGCTTAGATTTGGTCTTCTCATTGTGTCCTGGGTTTACAGGATGTTTTTGGTTAGGATCTTTTTGCATTTTACATTTTCTTTGATTGTTGTGTCAATGTTTTCTATGGTATATTCTGCACCTTAGATTCTCTTTTCTATCTCTTGTAGTACATTGGTGATGCTTGCATCTATGACTCCTAATCTTTTCCCTAGGTTTTCTATCTCCAGTGTTTTCTCCCATTGTGATTTCTTTATTGTTTCTGTCTCCATTTTTAGATCCTGAATGGTTTTGTTCAGTTCCATCACCTGTTTGGTTGTGTTTTCCTGTTATTCTTTAAGGGATTTTTTGTGTTTCCTCTTTAAGGTCTTCTATCTGTATAACTCTATTTAAGGAAGTTGTTTATGTCCTTCTTAAATTCCTCTATCATCATGAGATGTGATTTTAAATCAGAGTCAAGCTTTTCTGGTGTGTTTGGGGAACCAGGGTTTGCTGTGGTGGGAGAACTGGTTTCTGATGATGCCAAGTAGCCTTGGTTTCTATTGCTTATGTTCTTGCACTTGCCTTTTACCATGTGGTTATCTCTGGTGTTATCTGTTCTTGCTGTCTTTGACTGTGGCTTGTCCATTCTGAAAGCCTGTGTGTCAGTACTCCTGGGAGACCAGTTCTCTTCGGGAGGAATTTAGGTATGGAGAGCTGTGGTATAGGGTCAGTTCTGGAATGAATGCAGACAGACAAGAAGGATCCTGTTCCCTGCTGATCCTTGGTTCCTGTGTCTTGATGGCTCCATGAGGGTCCCTCTTGGGTCAGGAATTTGAAGAGAAGTGGTGGTCTTACCTTTGCTCACAGGTGTGTAGGCACTCCTGGGAAACCAGCTGTCTCCTGTCAGTATTTGTGTATGTAGCTCTGTGGCACAGGATCAGCTCTGGGTGTAGACAGGAAACTGGAAGACTCCTTTCCATGGCAGCTCCTTAGTTCCTGTGTTCTGAGGGTTCTGGGAAGTTTCTTCATAGCAGCAGTGGTGGTCCTTCCTGTGTTTACAGGCCTGTCCACACTCCTGACAGACTTATTCCCTCCAGGTGCTATTTGGGTATGGAACCCTGTGGCAGAGGATCTGTTCCAGGTGCTGATGGAAAATAGAAGGCATACAGTCGTTTTAGAAAGAACCTTTGCTCTCTGTCCATCTTAAAACATATTTCCATTATGGTTTTCTCTAACAGTTTCACAAATTTCCAGTATTACGTTAAGGTTGTTTATCTATTTGGAGTTCATTTTTTAATGCAGGGTGAAAGAGGTGTATTTCCTTCTGCTACACACAGATTTTTATTTTTCCTAGTACTGTTTGCTGAATGGTTTTTGATAACATTGTCAAAAAATTACCTTAGTTAACTATGTGGATTTATATCTTAGAACTCCATTCTATTCCTTTAATCTATGTATGTTTCAGAGGTAGTATCATGTTGCTTTTTTTAAAAAAACTATAATTTTCAAGTATAAATGGAAATCAGCTACTACCAGCATTTTCTTTTTTCTCATAATTGATTTGGTGATCCCATCTTGCCTTAGGGTATTTTTTGTTATTACATATATTTTTACTGCTTTAATATCATTACTTATTTACAGAACTATGTAACTTCTTTATGTCCTCCTTATTTAAATATGGTAGGGAATAAGCATCTATAAATTCATATTATTTTAGGCTTATGTTTTAAAAATATTTTTAAGTATCCTCTGAATTTTGTCCATCTCTAATTTTATTAACTAGGTCTTCTTTGCCATTCTTTTGGCTAGTTTGTATAAGAGTCAAACTTGCTTGCATTTTCAGGGAAACAAGTCAGTCTCTGTTTAACTCTTTGTGCTTTTTCCATTTCCATTTAATCAATTTCTACACAAATATTTATTTCTTCCTTCAATCTACTAGATATTCACTTATACTGTTCTTGTTTTTCTAGGACACTGATGTGCACCATTAATTTATTTGAGCTGTCTCTGACATTTTATAATAAGCACGTATGGTTATAACCTTCCCATTCAGAGATGCTTCATTTTGTCTTATAGTTTCTGATATGTTGTGCCTCCATTTTTGATCACTCCTGGAAATTTTTAAATGTTTGTCCTAATTTCTTAAATGGCACACTCGTCAATTAATAATGAGTTCATGATCTTGTGTCCCGGATCTTTCAGAGACCAGTCCACACAGGAGAGTGTGCAGGCCACAGAAGCAACTTGGACAGAGTCCCTTTGGGCCTTCATCTTCAGCCAGGAGGCAGAACTGAGCTCCAGAACTCTGTGCACCTTCTCTGATAGAGGAAAGCTTGCCTGCAGAGAGTGCTCTGACCACTGGGACTCAGGAGACAGTTGGACTCCCAGGAGTGCTGACAGAGACTACCAGAAACAGGAGAAACAAGCTCCACCCAGAGACAACTAGAACATCTAACACCAGAGATTACCAGATGGAGAAAGGCAAATCTTACTAACAGAAACCAAGACCAGTCATCACCATCGGAACCCAGTGCTCCCACCACAGCGAGTCCTGGATACCCCAACACACCCAAAAAGCAAGATTTGGATTTAAAATCATATCTCATGATGCTGGTAGAGGATTTTAAGAAGGGCATTAATAACTGACTTAAAGAAATAAAGGAGAACATTGCTAAACAGGTAGAAGTACTTAAAGAAGATGCACAAAAATCTCTAAAAGAATTACAGGAAAACACTGCTAAACAGGTGATAGAACTGAACAAAATCATCCAGGATCTAAAAATGGAAGTAGAAACAGTGAAGAAATCCCAAAGGGAGAAAACTCTGGAGATAGAAATCCTAGGAAAAAAATCAGGAACCATCAGCAACAGAATACAAGAAATGGAAGAGAATCTCAGGTGCAGAAGATTCTATAGAGAAAGTGAATACAACAATCAAAGGAAATGCAAAATGCAAAAAGATCCTAAATCAAAACATCCAGAAAATCCAGGACACAACAAAAAGACCAAACCTAAGGATAATAGGTATAGATAAGAATGAAGATTTTCAACTTAAAGGGCCAGTAAATATCTTCAACAAAATTATAGAAGAAAACTTCTCCAACCTAAAGAAAGAGATGCCCATGAATATAGAAGAAGCCTACAGAATTCCAAATAGACTGGACAAGAAAAGAAATTCTTCCCAACACATACTAATCAGAACAACAAATACACTAAATAAAGACAGAATATTAAAGGCAGTAAGGGAAAAAGGTCAAGTAACATATAAAGGCAGACCTATTAGAATTATACCAGACCTCTCACCAGAGACTATGAAAGCCAGAAGATCCTGGTCTGGATGTTATACGGACCCTAAGAGAACACAAATGCCAGTCTAGGCTACTATACCCAGCAAAACTCTCAATTATCATAGATGGAGAAACCAAAGTATTCCATAAAAAAAATTCACACAATATCTTTCCATTAATCCCACCCTTCAAAGGCTATTAAAGGGAAAACTCCAACACAAGGAGGGAAATTACACCCTAGAAAAAACAAGAAAGTAATCCTTCAACANACCTAAAACAAGATAGCCACAAGAACAGAATCCCAACTCTAACAACAAATATAACAGGAAGTAACAATTACTTTTCCTTAGTACATAGAACTCAAGAAGCTGGACTCAAGAAAAATCAAATAACTCTATTAAAAAATGTGGTACAGAGCTAAACAAGGAATTCTCGACTGAGGAATACCAAATGGCTGAGAAACACTTGAAAAAATGTTCAACATCATTAATTATCAGGGAAATGCAAATCAAAACAACCCTAAGATTCCACCTTACACCAGTCACAATGGCTAAGATAAAAAATTCAGGTAACAGCAGATGCTGACAAGGATGTGGAGAAAGAGGAACACTCCTCCATTGCTGGTGGGATTGCAAGCTTGTACGACCACTCTGGAAATCTGTCTGGTGGTTCCTCAGAAAATTGGACATAGTACTACCAGAAGATCCAGCAATACCTCTCCTGGGCATATACCCAGAAGATGTTCCAACTTGTAATAATGACACATGCTCTACTATGTTCATAACAGCCTTATTTAAAATGTGGTGCATTTATGCAATGGAGTACTACTCAGCTTTTAAAAACAATGACTTCGTGAAGTTCTTTGGCAAATGGATGGAACTAGAAAATATCATTCTGAGTGAGGTAACTCAACCACAAAAGAACACACATGATATGTACTCACTGATAAATGGGTAGTAGCTCAGAAACTTAGAATACCCAAGATACAATGTGCATAACACATGAAACTCAAGATGAAGGAAGACCAAAGTGTGGATACTTTGTTCCTTCTTAGAATGGGAAACAAAATCCCCAAGGGAGGAGTTACAGAAACAAAGTTCAGAGCTGAGACAGAAGGAAGAATCATCCAGAGACTGCCCCATTCTGGGGATCCATTCCATAAACAACCACCAAACCCAGACACTATTGCATAAGCCAGCAAAGTTTTGCTGATAGGACCCTGATATACCTATCTCTTGTGAGGCTGTGCCAGTGCCAGACAAATACAGAATTGGATGCTCATATTTATGTATTGGATTAAACAACACAGGGCCCCCAATGAAGGAGATAGAGAACGTACCCAAGGAGCTAAAGGGGTCTGCAACCCTATAGGAGGAACAACAATATGAACTAACCAGTACCCCCCAGACTTGTGTCTCTAGTTGCATATGTAGCAGAGGATGGCCTAGTAGGCCATCAATGGGAATAGAGGCCCTTGGTCTTGCGAAGATTATATGCTCTAGTACAAGGGAATGCCAGGGCCAGGAAGCAGAAGTGGGTGAGGTGAAGAGCAGGGCAGGGAGAGGGTGTAGGTGGCTTTCCAGATAGCATTTGAAATGTAAATGAAGAGAATATCTAATAAAAAGATAATGAGTTCATTTTCCATGAGTTTGTGTATTTTCTATAGTTTCTCTTACTCTCAACTTTGTTTTTATTTCACAATGAGTAAATATAATAAAAATGTTTTACATTTATGATATTTGTTAAGACTTCCTTTGTGTCTTAAAATGTGTTCTCTATTCTTCTTTATTTGGGTACAATATTACAATATTATATAGATGACACTTAAGTCCAATTGTTCTATAATGCATTTTGTTTACTTGCTTTTGGATGTGTTACCTATTGGTGTAACTGAGTTACTGTAGTAGCCTGTCTTTGTTGTACTGAGATCAGCATGTATTTTTACATCTGTTGTGAAATGAGTATACTAGTGGTTAAAACATTCATTCTTCAAGCTGTTCCATCCTCTTGATGGGGGTTTCCCTTATTCACTATGAATTGATGTCATTTGATTCTTCTAACTTGGGTTTGAAGTTTGCTTTATCATATTTTAGCATAAGACACCTTCATTTTGCCTAGTTCCACCTAATTGGAATGCGTTTGTCACACTTTTCACCCTAAGGCTGTGTTTGTCTTGACCAGTGGCATATATTTTCACAGACAAGTAGATGGCACTGGTTTTCTAATATTCTAAGACTTTTTAAATTGGAGAATGGAAGCCATTAACATTCAGAGCTATTATTTAAAGACATGTATGAATTCATCTCATCTTGCTGTTCTGTAATGTTTGATGTTTACTTACCCTCATTTGTTTAGCAACTGTTCCAGAGCAACCTGTTCTTTTCTGTGACCTCATGGATGTATTTTAGTGTGTAGGATAAGTATCTTATGCAGTTTTAGCTTAGAAATCATTGATTTTCTTCTTCAGTGTTTAGCACAAATATTTCAGTTCTCTTTCAATTATAAATATTATATTCAATTAAGAATAAAACATTGAATATTGTAATTTGTATTGGCAGTTGTCTTTCAGAGCTTATGATATACTGCTCTATGTCCTCCTGACTCTACAGAGTTCCTGATCAGGAATCTGCTGCTATTATCATATGTTTGTCTTTATATTTGACCTCATGTTTCTTCTCTTTTCATTATTTTTGCTTTGTCCTGTATACTTAATATTTTAACTGTAATATAACTTGGAGAGTCTGTATTTATCTTTTTTCTTGACATTAGAGTTGCTTTCTCTATATGACTAGTTATTTCTTTCCCTAGATATGAAATTTTTTTCAGTTTTTATTGAACATATTTTTTCTGTCTTTAATTTAAACTTTTCTCTTTCTGATGCTCATAACTTATAAATTTGATCTTTTGTGTGTCACATAGATTTATAACGCTCTTTCACATGTTGAACACATTGCCTAAGTACTGTAATTCATCTACTTTGTTTTCAAGACATAATATTCTGTCTTCCACAGGCTCTATTTATTGGTGAGGATTTCTAGAGGGTGTTTTTCCCTTAAAGTTTCCTGTCTGTAAGCATACCATAACATCAGTGGTCATGTCAGACCTTGGTGTCTCCTCATGAAATGAACCCCCAGTTTACTTGGTTACTGGACCACCTTTCCCTCAGTCTCTTCTCTATTTTTATCCCTGAAGTTCCTTTAGACAGGAACACTTATGGTCACAAATTTTGACTGTGAGTTGGTAACACCATCCCTCCTCTTGAGGACCTGTCTGTCTACTGGATGTGGACTTTTTGAGTTCCTTCTTCCCACCGTTGGGCACTACATCAAAGATTCCATTTGTCCTTTTTCACCGTTTGCTGACTACTGAATTCCTTGTTCAGACCCTATATTGACTTTTCTTTCATTCATCTAGTACTTATTTATCTTTTAATTCATCTAGGTTACTGTATCGGTTTGTTATTCTTTTTGTCTCTTTAGATATGCATTTTGTCCATATACTTTTATTTGTGTCCATTTCTGTGGAATTGACAGTTTTCTCTCCATTATAAAAAGCACAGATTAGTTGATATAGTGTTCAAGATTGTAGTAGAGTAAAAATTCCCCTCTCTCTATTAGACTAGGCATGTAGTTGTGTACCACAATCTCATTCAAAGTACTCTGGACACTTGGTACGATCTTCATTAACCTGCTTACATTCTTTACCCATTTTTCTATAGGGTCTATGGTGGGACTGTTATAGGAGCCTCTTTTGGTTGAATGGGGCTTGCTCCACAGACCCAGTAGAGAACTCTACAAGGGACCTCATGTTTCTTCTCTTTTCATTATTTTTGCTTTGTCCTGTATACTTAATATTTTAACTGTAATATAACTTGGAGAGTCTGTATTTATCTTT
>NC_034590.1:29836516-29843432 GCF_900095145.1 Mus pahari | reverse complement strand
CTCTCTCTCTCTCTCTCTCTCTCTCTCTCTCTCTCTCTCTCTCTCTCTCTCTCTCTCTCTCCCCTTTCTCCCCTCTCTCCACTTGGCCATGGCAGGCCTCTCACTTCCTACCTTCTCTCTTTGCCCTGCCTTTCTACAATAAAGCTCTAAAACCATAGACTGTCTCTGTTCATCAAGGCCTGCTGTTCTTGAATACTGGGATAGGCTTTCCACTAATGAGCCTTGTCTAACCTGCAGGAAGGCCTTCCAGCCATGGACTGGACCAAGGACTCTCGCCCACATGGGAAACACCCAGCACCCTGTCCCCCTGCCCCTCATCCCTTCGGCCCCGGGGCTCAGTGCTGCCCCAGGACCCCCATTCTGTTCTCATCTCCTCCCAATGTACCCAATGTGGGATGCCAGAGGAGGTTGGGAACTTAGTACCTAGGGCTGCCCCCTTGTCCACCCCTCACCGAGCTGGGATTTTGTGGCTTCCCACAGCCATACACCCACCTGGGGCCATGTGGAAAGCATGTGGCAGTTCTCCAGCATCTGCCTGCCCAGAGCACCAGAAATTTGCTGAGACATGGGTTCTCTCCCACTCTCCTCTTTCCCCCACACCCATGGGCCCGCAGTCTACTTTTCTCAATAGAATATTTATTATATTAACTCACTACTTTTTGATTTGTCTGAGTACATTTTTTTCTAACAATTTTTTCCTGCATATTGTGGCATTGTTTTAAAAAAATACTACATAATGGATAAATAGGTTTTATAGTTTAGCATACAAATTTGTGAAGCTGGCTAGGAGTTGTTCTGTATTTAATATTGACAGCGTCTATTGTCCATTTTTCCTCAAAAGCTTTTCTTTCCATTTTTTTTCTCTTGAATTTCAACTTTTCTAAGAACTTTTCCTTAGAAAGAAAGAGTTTATGTCTTGAAGGTTTTACTTGTATTCCATTGTTACTACACTAGAATAATTTGTTACAGTAATAGGTTGTGATTTGGGAAGGGAGTGGTCAAATTGCAGTTTATATGTGAAACAGGAAGACTGAATGGAGCTGGAGCAAGAAGACTCTTGTTCCTCTGCTGAGATACACCTCACAGCATCATTTCCCAGAGGACAGATGCCAATTATGGAGAAGTGTTGGGTTTTTTGGTTTGTGCTTACATGGGAATTTGCATGTCCAATGTAGGTCCCTGCCAACAATTGGTTTTTTTGACTGATTAATAAAGAGCCATTAGCTAATGGCTGGGCAGGAGAATAGAGGCAGGACTTTGAGGAAACAAAGGAAAGGAGAAGGGCAGAAGGGCTGTGACAGTGAAGCAGAGAGATCAGATTTAAGAGCCCGATGGACATATAAGAGTCAGGGAAATAACCCCAAGGATCACTCCCCCCAATTGGGTCTGAAAGAGCAAAGTAGATTTAACAAATATTAACTCAGAAATATCGGAGCAGAGTGTGCTAGCCACGTGGAGGTTCTGGAAAGGGCCAACTTTTGAGATAGCAAGGCATATTAAAAATAACACTGCACATGTGTGTCTTTCATTCATAAATCCAGAGCTCTTGGGAAGGTGCAGAGAGCCATGCAACACCCACTAAGAGCATATAGCAGCTTTTAACGATTTACCACTACCGAGAAGTACATGGATACATATCCCAGAGTTACTAAGGACTCTTTCAGATGTTCACCAAAAGAAAACAAACCCAACTGGTTAAGTTTTCTAGGTATGGTTGACCCTCAAAATATGGAATCCCAAAACACGTGTCACTGGCGTTTTTCACATTCAACTTTATCACTTAAAAATTTGCCATCTAATAAGTTTCTGCACTAGTCTAAAGCAACCTCTGCTTCAGGTGAGAACATGTTGCCATGCCTCTCCAAACCCAGATTTTTTATTTTTCTTTGATCTGTGATCCTAGAGTTCTGGTGTATTCAAGAAAGGACAGCTGTTTTCAGTATTTCAAAGGAAGTCAATACAACTAACTTCCAAGCTCTTTCCATGAACTTGCAGATAATAGTGTGTGCCTGTACTTTCTAATATGCTGGTTTAGAATGAAACATTAGTAGTTATTGATCATGCTAATTGAAGGATCTAGAAAAATATTATTGAGCACGTATTTTGGAAGTGCTCATCCCAGGAGGCAGAAACACTAGAACAAGCTGTATCAGGGCTCCAGAACTAAGTAGGCACCTAGACCTTGGCACAACTGACTCTATGATGCAAGTGTCATTCAGGCAATAAAACTCAGCATGTAGACAGCACCACCAACCAAAATGAAAACAAAGACCTAATCTGTTAACATCTATACTTCTGGAAAAGACTATAAATGAACCTACCTTGCTCTTTGGATTTTTTTAGTTATTTTGAACTAAACTGTTCTTTTGACTAACTATTCTTGCTAACTAAAGTATGTCAATTCAGGACAAAGATTTTGTGCTTAAAAGTTCATCCTGAGAACGGCTCAGGGCTACATTGATAACCTGAACACTCAAGATAGTCATGGACTTGACTTTTGGCTAAAACCCAAGAAGCCTTTTCCTTTTCGATGGAAAACCGATAGAAAAGTGAGCCTCAAAGTGCTAATTAATTAAAACACATAAAGTCACATGTGAAAATATAGGTGGTTATTTGAATTACAGAAAATTAAAATTAGTAAATGACTATAATCTGTATTTCTTTTTGACTGGTTATACTTATATTGACAATGTATTAAGGAGATAAAATTCAATGGGAGAAACTTGTATTTTCACTTGTTAATTCTAGATAGACCATAAGAGACAAATTATTCCATGAAGCACTTTAAGAGATGGTTGCAAGCTAAGCACACCCATAGGATTCAAAGAGATTATACTTCCCATATTCAAGGCTTGTTTTCCATGAGAAGGCTGAACACTCTGCTATGAATTTCAGTTGAATCTCAATTCTACTCCTATGTTCTCACTAGCAATTATTCTATTTTCTGATACTGAGATGGGAAATATGGGGAGGTGTTAGTCAACTAGTTCAAATGAAGCCCAGGTTAGAGTCCCACAAGAGTAAGAACCTATCCATTAGCCATAGAGTTCTTCTGGAAAATCTGCTGGGGTTGCTATACAGGGAGTACTAGAACTTAGATGTGCTAATCTCAGGTTTATTTTGGCAGGACATGGCGATTTTTTTTAGTACAAATATAACTTGGAATCTGTGAAATTCTGAGGACAAAATCAAGTCAATTTACTGAATGAAGCTTTATCCCAATTTTGTTCAATATGTATTAATCATTTGCTTGGGATTGTTTTGTTTTTGTTTTGTTTTGTTTGTTTGGTTTTGGTTTTGGGTTTTTTATTTATTTATTTATTTTTTGCTTTCATGTTGGGGCTACTGGGCTGCATGCCAAGTCCTTACATTGTTATATTATCACAAACTTCTGTTCACAGAGGAAAGTCACTGCACTTTTATTATAAATATTTGGTTCTAGGAAAGAAAACTGATGAGCATAGAATTTGGATATTCTCATTCCCATCTTTTTATGAGATCTAAATTTTTAAATGGGCGAGGAACTAAATGGATCATCTTCTAATGCTACTTAATTAAATCACTTCTAATTTAAAAAGTTAGACTATTTAATGAAGAAGACTGAAGATTTGTGTTCTTATGACCTTTCATGATATTTGGGCATCCATCTTTTCAGATCAACTAATCACCATACTAATTAAAAGCACATAATGTTTTCAAATGCCAAAGTTGTCATCTACATTGTCAATGTTACAGTCACATTAAGATTAAAGAAACAGACTATATATCGTCAGCAAGATTTCTGGCATAAAAGTATCTAAGGAGAGTGTCAATAACAAAAAGCCTTGTCCTCCAGAGTATGTTATAAACTCAAGGTGGCTTAACATGCATGTACAGAATATCATTAGACTGAAGACATTGGCCAATCTACACAGCTAACTACCTATTTAGGCATGAAAAGTGCTACCATGTAGTCAGAACTCCTAAAGAATTGTCAAAAGTCTTGTGGAACGCTTCCTTAAGACACCCTGTTTAGTAGGTCCAGTTAGGAATGTGGAGGTTACATCAATGGGCTCCTGTTGCATAAATTGAAGGTATTAATTCATAGTGATGTTCCCTTAGGCAGAGGGCCTTTGTCATGAATGATGTTTTTTCCTTAGGTCTATATAGATTTCAGGAATCAAACTTAGGTCTCCAGGTTTGCTGAGCAAGTGCCTTTGTTCACTGAGAGCCATCTTGCTGGCCTGTGCACATTCTTTCTAAGGAATTCTGGTAATTGTTTTGTTGTTTTTATAGAAAATAGACTTGGAAAATATAAGTAATGCACTCTGAGATAGATAACGTATTTGTTTCCTACAAAGGATAAAGTAACTGCAACGTGAAAAGTTCTTGTCTACCATTCACGAGAGCCCAAGTTTGATAGGGTCCTGTGCTAGGGTGGTCTTTATGACCCTGAAGTTTCTCCATATAACACACTTCAGGAGACAACAATTGTCCTATGAACCAAGCAAACATCATCTTGGTAAGTTCAGTTACACTTCCTTGCAAAAGAATTATTCCAGATAGGTTTGTTGACTGTTTTAAAGGAGTAGACATGGTCTTAAAAAAAAAATAGTGCTTAAATATCTAGCCCTTTCTGCTGCCTGTTTTGTGCAACCCTGTCTCAATTGCATGTGACCTTAGTGGGAGCCTAGAGTATATAGGCAAGGAAGACTAGTGGATGTATAAACTGACAATATGAATGCTCCATGGTATGTTTAAGGGAAAGGATTTTATTGTAGATATGAGAGAGAGAATTGTCAGAGGCATCTTGCAACATCCAGAGCCGAGAGTGAAAGAAATAAACTGAACATGACCAACTGACTAGACGTGGCCAGGGCTATTGGTGTCAGAAGGGAGAATTGCAGGGAGAATAGAGACGACATAGTAAGAGAAGCATATGTAGAGCATAGGTGGGGGATGTGCATCACAAGAATAGCAGGGTTATAAAGAGAATGAGTAGCTATGCAAAGAGAATCCTGGTAGCAGGAGGGAGTTTAGGGTAGGGGAAGAGATGAGAAGGGCTAGGCAGCATGAGCTTTCAAATGCTTAATAGGGCTTTGTAAAACTGAGGGAGCCTGGAGGCCAGGATGAAGTTTGATATGCTTATAGACACCACAGCTAGCCATATTCTTTTTTCTGCCAGAGGTACTGGAAATGACTCCTTTTGGTTGAGAGGAACTGGTTTTGCAAGTTCCTGAGAAATGCTGGCTATTAACTAGCTACCAGAAGTCCTCCTAAAGCCAATGTTGAACTCATGCCTTTTAGAATTTGGGGAATTGGAGGTCCCTTTGGACCAGACAGTTGAGAGTAGGGGATCCATACAGGAGAGTGAAGGGAAGCCTTGTCCCTTCTGTATAAGGCTGTCAAGGTGTAGTAATTAGAGCCAGAGAACCCACATCCCTATGAATAATAACACTTCATCTGACTACTAAGGAAGCTTAATAAACTCATTGGTTCTTCAGAGTAAACTGGTACAATCATGCCTTGGTTTATCCTTAGGAACCTTAGGATAAGCAGTAGATACTGTTTACATACCTTTCCCTAAGGAATTTTAGCAACACAGACCCATTACTTGCATCAGCACAATACATGACCCTGAATCAACTAAGATCTACAAGGCAAAGGAAAGTACACACATGCACTGTGACTCTGGATTCCTTTTCAAGTCAGTGGCTGCTGCATAATGTGAAAGTGAAGGTGCTGTTAACTGCAAACTGAATATTGTCCTAATCATTTAGGTAGTCTTTAATTTTTTTTTCTCTGAAGAAATGAATTGTTGGAGCACCCATTTATGTACTGAATACAAGGCAACAGACTCTGTTCTGTATCACACACATAAGAAAAAATACTGCAGGAAGCCCTTGTGTATGCACACTGCCTTAGGATATTGCCATCTGTGCAACCGTAATCTCTAGCCTTCTAATTACACAGGAACAAATAAATAATTAGGACATCAATCACCTTTTACTCATGAGCAACATCTAATTCATTCCAGATCCAAACTTTCTCAAGGTCTGCAACTCCTCTGCACATTTGGCAAAGCAGCTACAGGTTTATTTGACAAAGGAAGCTAATATAATGCTTATCTCCCATAATTGCTCTAAGAATTTCAGAGGACAAATAAAAATACATATGAAGGCCCCAGCAGAGTGGCAAGTCTGCAGAAGAATACCTTGACTATTTTCAAAATTGCTACTTGACTGTTTTTGTAACAGATTCAAGAATGATATATAAGACGACGAAGAGCTTCTTGAATACATTAGAGGTGGTCACATTGGAAGCACTTACATAAACTCTGGGGTCTGAGTTGGTCTCTAATGTAATGAAGAAACATAAGATACCCCCAAATCTTCTAGAAAAACAGACTCCATTACCATTGTTCTTCGGGGTGGGAACCACTGGGGAGAACGAATGTCCCCGACAACATGTAGGGAGTCTTTTTTTGTACAGTTGCTTTTTGCCTTCTGAAGTGAGGGCATGGGGGATGCTCAGTCTCTTCTTGGTGCTAATCTTTCCCATGGAGAAAAAATTGCATCTAGGACATCCGTTTTTATTTACTGTGGTAAATAAAGTCCTGTAAACAGACATTTGTCCCACCTCTTGCCCAGAACTCCAGTGGTTAAAGCTATGGAGAGGTATCTCATAAGTTCTTTTCATGTTATAGAACAAGAACAGACTCAAGCAACAGGCTAGAAAGGATCATAGACTGTAACAGGGGGTGACCAACTGTAACAAGCCACTCCCTAACCATTCACACCTTGTTCTGCATCAGTGATCAGAAAGTGAATTTTCAAAATATGTCCTCATTCCTTTTTTTTTCCTTTTAGTTATTTTATTAGATGTTTTCTTCATTTACATTTCAAATGCTATCCTGAATGTCCCCTATCCCCTCCCC
>NC_034590.1:29825663-29836505 GCF_900095145.1 Mus pahari | reverse complement strand
GATCTCTGGAGTTAGTTGTTATAGTTGTCTCTGGTTGGAGCTTGTTCCTCCTGTGATTCTGTTAGCCTCTGTCAGCAGTCCTGGGAGTCCAGCTTTCTCCTGAGTCTCAGTGGTCCGATTACTCTCTGTAGGGAAGCTTTCCTCTTGCAGGGAAGGTGCACAGAGGCCTGGAGTTCAGATCTGCCTCCTTGCTGAATATGTAGGCCCAAAACGGGGCCTGTCCTAGAAGATGTGTTGCCTCTGCAGTTTGCACACTCACCTGCACAGGCTAGACTCCGAGGGAACCTGGACACAATATGTCTCTCTCACCTGCTCTGGCAGACAGAGCCCTCCTGGGTGGCCACCTTTCCTCTGGCGGGAAAGGTGCCCAGATGTCTGGAGCCCAAAACAGGGTCTGTTCCAGAAGCTAGATTGTTTCTGTCTGTTCCAAAGCTGTGTAGCTTCTGTATTCCACACTCTTGCCAGTGCAGACTGAAGCCTGAGCGAACTGGAGCAAAGATGGCTCCCTTACCAGCTCATGCAGTGAGAGTGCTCCTGGGCGGACACTTCTCCTCTGGTCGGGAAGGTGCCCGGATGTCTGGAGCCAAAAACGGGGTCTGTCCCAGAAGCTGTGTTGCTTCTGCAGTCGTGCTCTCCCCAGCAATTACTGGAGCCTGGGCATACTGGAGCAAAGATGGCTCCCTTACCAGCTCAGGCAGTGAGAGAGCTCCCAGGCGGACACCTCTCCTCAGGAGGGGATGATATGTCCTCATTCTTTCAGTCATCCGTCTACACAGAAGAACATCCTTTCATCAATTCACTACCACCTCAGAAACGCAGTACCCTCACAACAGAGTCTCTCTGAAGCCAAATGCTCAATATTAGCTCATGCTTTGGGACCATCCAAGTGATGGATAGGGTAAAGTGTGAGTGGAAACCATAGTGCAACCAGAGTGGATATAGCTTCACTAGTAGATATTTTCTTACTATTCTTGTTGTGTGCTTCTGGAGAAATACCTACTGAAATTCTCCTATCTTGCAAATGCCAGATAGAAAGTGAAGCAGGAGGGTCTGGTCCATCTCTTTGTTTGAAACACTGATATCATTCAAGTTCAGTGCAGCAGAGCCTCAGAACCGGCAGAACAGGAAAAGAAGCCCTCATGAGACATGCAGGTCAAGATCATAGGGGCTCTTCTCATCCCAGATAATGAGTCATCAAGAGTGTCTCAATATGGCTAAAGAAGTGTAATTCTGCCTGTAAGTCAAGGTCTTTGTAGCAGGAGCCACTCTTCTTTCATTATCAAACAAGTTCCCTTCCCCAATGCTTTCTTCCTTGATAGTCCTCTTTATTCTCTTCTGTAGCTGGAATGTTCCCACAAGTATCATTGTTTGGGGGACCTTGTACATTGCTCGTGGTTACCATGACAACTGAAGCTTTGTACGCAGAGCTGCAATGAGAATGCTGCTGTACTCTCATGGTCATATTTCCCTAAGATACATGACAAAATCTTGGCCCTCTGTCTGACAGTGTTGAAGGCGAGGTCTTTGGGAGGTTACTAGGTACAAGAGACTTGCCTCATCACTTTAACAAGTGAGAATATCACTATGGTAACCAAATTATGGCTCTGAAAACATCCTGCATATTGAGGAAGAGGTTTAGGTCTGTGGTAAAGCACTTCACAATATATCCAGGGCCCTTGGTTAAACCTACTTCTATCACCATAACAGTGAACAGGTCTTCAATGTGCCAGACACTTGTTCTTAGATTTCCCAACTTCCTTTGCTGAAAGTAATAGATTTCTGTATTTTATCAGTTATATTATTTATGATATTATATTGTAGAATCCCAAACAGAGTATAGTGAAAAATTAATATGATCAGGTTACTACTTTACAAGATATCAATAATGTATTAATAATGCAAGGTCACATTTCCATTTCATCTTTGAGGAAGAACACCAGCTAATGCTACATGCAGAGAGCACTGCATAGCTTCTATACCTTCACTGATATAGATGCTTGAGTGGCTGTCAGGGCTAGTTATAGTGGACACATCTGGCCAGGCTGTGACCTTACAATGTTTCATTTCTCCACACACAAATCAGGTTCAAACAGACCCAAGCAAGACCCTGATGTGGTGCTAGGGCCAGCCTCTTATGCCAAGAGCCAGTCTCGGTCAACTTGGAGCAGGGTTTTAAGGAAGAGATATCTGGGAGAGGTGATTCAAATGACTTGAAGTCAAACTGTGGGTCCATGCTGATGAACTATGTTCTGCCCAAGACAGCTTTCCAGATAGCTTTCTCTAAGTTCTGCTGTCTCTGGAGATTCCAGACAGGCCTCTCTATGTTCTGCTCATGCTCATTCTCCAAACAGTTCTCTCTTTTCATTATAAAACCTCTCTGGATAGCTCATTTCTTACAGCTCATAAGCCTAGTCTCTATTTTACAAATTAATCCAGCCACTTACTCCATGTATCTTTTGATTATCCTGTGACTTAGCATCCCATGACACTAGCCCTTTAATTCTGAAGAGACAGAAAGGACACATTTTCTTTTAACATTGCAAAAAATTCAGATATCTGCCTGCATCTGCTAAGCACAGACAATAAACTAGTTGGGTGGGAACCTGCCCTGAAATTACCATTTCTATCACACCTGGGCTTAATCTTTCTCTGTCCAAGGCTCACCCTGAACTCAGGAATATGTCTGGCTTAGTAAACACAAACAAGCCAACAAACAAACAACTGGGTGGGATAGCGTATGATCACCACTCCCTAAATCTCCTTTTTCAGTTATCTTTCTAACAGGTTGGAACACATTATATGATTTGTGAAGCCCCTCATATAATTATATTGCATCCTTATATTTTTGAGAAAGTATGCATTTTTAAACCCATGTTTTTAGAGTTCTTTCCCACAGCCTTAAGGGATGTATTGAAGTTCTCAGCATTTATCATTTTGCTGAGACCTTAGCCATGCCTTTGTCTCACACACTCCTGCTTCTGTGATTTGCATGGAGTCATTAACTTTAACAAAGAGGACATTTCTTTTTTTTTATTTTTTTTTTTATTATTATTATTTATTTTTTTTTTTTTAGGTTTTTTGAGACAGGGTTTCTCTGTATAGCCCTGGCTGTCCTGGAACTCACTTTGTAGACCAGGCTGGCCTCGAACTCAGAAATCCACCTGCCTCCCGAGTGCTGGGATTAAAGGCATACGCCACCATGCCTGGCTTAAGAGGACATTTCTTGAAGGAGGAATGTAAAATATGTATTTTATTATACAAACAAGCCTAGTACCCACAACAGCCATTGACACCTGTGGAGACCCATTTCTTCTGGTCCTGTACCAGGGCCAGGAACCATGTCACTCTGTCCCTACCATGGCCATGCCAGATGCGGTGCCCTTCCTTTCAGGTTCCAGCATGAAGCAGTCAGTGAGGTAGAAGCCAGCCTCAGCTGAAAACCACTCATGTCCCTTTCACCTGGGTGTCTTTGTAGCTAATAGCAAGCTTTGCTTCCATGACCTAAAACAAGTCCATCTAACATTTAATAAAACTGAATCTCAGTGTTCGAAGATTTTGTTTCCTTTTGTTGATGATTGTTCTTCTATTTTTAAATATTTTTTCTTTTATTTTTGAGATTACAATATAAGTATATTATTTCCCTCTCTGTTTACTTATACTAACTAATTCTGAAACTTGGGCAGCTGGAAGACAAGACTGTAATTTTTCAGCAAAATAGTGCCATGGTTTGGAAAATGATGCTCCCAATTTTTAGCTTTCGGTTGGCCCATAAGCCTGTTCATGAGAACATGCTTCAAGAAAATCATCTCTGTGGATCATCGTATATAGTACAAAGTAGATTTCATGTTTCTGTGTGCAATCACACCACAACAATTCATATGCTTGAATTCTAAATGTCACAAAGGTCATTTTTCAGTTGTACTCAGTAGCACATCCAGACTACATAGACACTTACTTTCTGTGACCTACCACAGAACAGATCTCTTCACATAGTCTTCCTCATATCTTTTGAGTGGGAATGTGGTTATTTTGACTCTTCACACTTCTCCTGGACCAGAGTAAACAAAGCTCCTGTTCATTACAACAAACTACTTAATTAGGAACAGTTGTTGAAATGTGAATAAATATTCAAAGGGAAGCTTTCTGGAGATCATTTAAAATTCTAATGATCTGGCTATGATAAATGAAAGCTGAGGGTAGGAGATTATTAGTCTACCACCTGAATTCACTTATGAGTACCACTGTACCACAGAAAGAGAGATGGGACAAAGCAAAGCCCTTGAGAGGCTATCCCAGACAAGTGGACAGAGAGAAAGAGAATCAGACTGCTGTATTCTTAGCCTGTTCAGTTGTAAGGTTTCTGGGTGCTTTCATGAACTGAATCAATTAATGCCTTAATTTCCGTTCTGAGTTGTTCATTATGTATATAGAAAGGCAGTTTTCCTGCATTCTTTATTAGTTCAGTATCTCTGTAGTGAAAGTAAATTCCTTAGATTTGGCACATATAACAAAGTCATCAACACATAAGAATATTTTAAACTATTTTCTAGTGTGTGTGTTTTTTTATTCCTTCTTCTTATCTGACTGCTAAAACCTTCATCAGAGTGTTGAATCAAAGTGGAGAGAAAACCTTCAGGGCTACTGCTAATTGTCCAGGGAAGTACTTCTTCCTTCACTACTGAATGTAACGTTGTATGTGAGTGTTTGAAGAGCCTCCTCATTGGTTGAAGAACTTTCCTCCTATACCCAGTGTGCTGGTGTGGGCTGTTTGTTCCTTTTACCATGAGTATTGTATTTTGTTAAATGCTTTTCTGAATTTATTGGAATGAACTTCTGGCTTTTGAAATGAATGTGTGGTTTTTGGTTTCTATTTTATTAATATAATGTATCATTTATTTATGCACGTATCATTTTTTCACTTTACAGTACCTTGGTTATTTTAAAGTGTTTTAGTTATATATTTTTATCATATTCTTTCTCCTCCTCCAATTCTGGCCAAATCCTCTGTACATCCTATTCTGCTAAACTTTACAATCTCTCTCTCTCTCTCTCTCTCTCTCTCTCTCTCTCTCTCTCTCTCTCTCTCTTTCTCTCTGTCTGTCCGTCTCTCTCTGTCACTCTCTCATTCTCTCTCTCAACAAAAAGTATAAAATAGGAGTCAAACTAAACAAATAAACACCAATAAGGCAAAAGTAACAAAACAAAAAGCAGGCAAACATAATAAATCTGTTTTATGTTGGTCAACTTGTCCTCAGCATGGAGCATGCTCTGAAGTATGGCTGAGACACTGAGTTACATTCCACTGGAGAAAACTGATTTGCCCTTGCCCAGCAGATACCAGATGCAACTAGCTTCCTGGTTAGAGGGGGACTTTACATATACTTCCCCTTCTCCATTTTGTCGGGTTTGAACTTGTGCAGCTCGTGTGCCTGCTTCTCACAGTTTCTGTGAGCTTCTAATATGAACCAAGCCTGCTGTGTCTACTTCAGTGCATCATTCAACCTTCATCAGAAAGTTTTGCCTATTGAGATGTCTCCACAAATAATTAGTTTTGTTTTTAATAGATGGGACTGAGAAGCAGAACATAGGCTATTAGTGGCCAAGGTTTATAAGTTTCTCTTTAGTTAATGCTTCTCTATTATTTGAAAACAATGGTATTGGTTTTTATGATGATAATTTATATATGAATCTTCTAAATAATCTTAGAGAATAAATCCCGCAAAAATGATTCTTCCCCTTCAATTGAGAAGTTCATTCTTTCATGAGAGAAGCATCATAAGTAAGGGAGTTCAACAGTGATTTAAAGACATTTAGGTAAATTAACTTTGATTTGATGTTATATTATTAGATAATTATCCATGGTTTATTTTAATTCTAAGATCAAGTTTTTATTTTTTAAGTCTCACTACAAAATTATCTTCTAAAAGAGAGTTTGGTTGCTTAAAAGATAATCTCTAAGCCTATCACTTTTTATGTATTACATGTATACTTATATATTTATATTTTTTATATTTTGTATACTTACAATGCTTCTACAACTTTACTGTGTTCAATCTATAATACTGAAAATATGAATATTTCAAGAGAAAAACATTGGGAGCTCAAGATTACACTGTCATTTTATATATGAAGCCAACTTGTTTCTGGTTACAGGTCCACCTAAGAAGTTGTCTGTACAAGTCAAAATATAATGTTGGATATTTTATAAGCCATGCAATTTCTGCCACACTTTCAACTTTGCCTTGATAATATGAAAGCAGATGTAGAAATTATGTAGCTGGGTACATCTCTGTTCCAATCAATACTAAATGTCAAAATCTGGTACTGGTAATTTGTCTTACTGGTTGATGTTTGGCAAGCCCTAAATTAGAAGAACATGTAACCAAGATTATCTTAGTGTTTCTATTGCTGTGAGAAAAACCATGGCCAAAAACAACACAAGAAGGAAAGGGTGTATTTGAACTTACAACAGTAATTTAGCATGAAAGGACGTTAGGTGCAAAACTCAAGCAGAAAAGAAACCTGAAAATAGGAGCCAATGCAGAAGCCATAGAAGGGTGCTGCTTATTGGCTTGTTCAGTATCCTTTCTTAGAACACCAAGGACCAACAGCTCAGGGGTGGTGTGGAACAAAGTGTGCTGGCTTTCCCACATAAATTATCAAACATTGGTTGAGAAATGCATCACAGGTTTGCCCATAGGTCATATTGGTAGAAACATTTTCTCAGCTAAGATTCCCTTTTCCAAAATGACACTAGCTTCTGTCAAGCTGACATAAAACTAGCAGGTACAAGGACAAGTACTGAAATAAACTGTGACTCGTGGGATGACTTTCTCATTTTTTTGAGAGTATACCCATTATGCACTTAAACGCACATAGGCATTTTAGTATTTGATTCCCCCCACCATAAGAAAGAATATCAGAAAGACTATAAGCATTGAGGTAAAGTAAATTATAGACTTCATTCAGACAATTAAAGGAGAAAAGTAGATGGCATCCCATTAAAAAATGAAAAAAGAAAAAGGAAAACTTACTTGCAAAATGTAAATAGCAGAGATTTTAGTCAGTAAGAGAATGTTATCATCCAAGCTTGTTCAGAAAGGATGATAGCAGATGAGGAAGTCATGTGCAACAAGCTGAGATATTACTGGAAACACGTATTAAAAGCTATTATTCTTGTTTTCTGAATTGGCAAATTAGCAAAATTCTCCCCTTCTCTCTTCACCCCATGTGCTATGCATTTTATAACCAGGATAAAACTAAGTTACAGATGTATCTGTAGAACAGCAAAAAATATTTACTGTCTTTTTTCAATATAGAAAGAGTTTCCTTAGGAGGGCTCCTGCAGACCTGAAAGAATGTTTTTTTCCCTGACATTTATGGTCCTCATATCTAAGTTAGCATTCTCTTTACCGAAAATAAAACATTTCTACTAAAATCCCCAAAACATATCCAGACATATTGTCAGAGGATAAAATACAACTGTCAGAGAAATAAGCTTTTGAATGTTTAGTATTCTTAGCCATCAGAAAAATATAATTTAAAATAGCTTGAGATTTCATCTTAAAGATATTAAGATCAAAACCACTACAACAAATGAAGTGAAATCCTGACCCATTTTCATGGGTTGGGGGACAGAACACTTATTCATTATTAGTGGGAGAGCAAGCTGGTGCAGCCACTTGGAAATCAGTGTGGAGGTTCTTTTACAAAACTAAAAATAGATCTACCATATGATCCAGCTATATTATTTTTGGTATATATCCAAAACGTGATATCTTACTGGAGAGATAACTGGTTATTCATTTACACAGATGTTCTGTTTGTATAACTGGGGAGATAGAAACAACATATATACCCACCAACCACTGAGTGGACAATAAAAATGTGGCACATACATTCAACAGAATCTTACCAAGCTGTAAGAATGATGAAATTTCCAGGCAAACAGATGGAACTGGTAATAATTCCTTTGGATGAAGTAATTCAAACCTAAAAAGGCAAACCCAGTACCTTATGTCCCTTATATTGATCCTAGTTTTAAGTCTTCAAATATTTGTATTTAAAATGGAGTACCAATTGATGACAGTAAAATTGTAAGGGGCCATACTGGTGAATGTCTACCCACTGGGAATAGAATGTTAACAAGGGAGACAGGGGAATGATGGAGCAAGAAAAATTAAATAGGAGATAAGAAGGTAGGGTGGAGAACAGTGTATGGAAAGGGTTAACTAACACTAAATACCTTTGGAAAAGAAAGGAAAACACACTAGCTTAGAAGTATACTTAACACACTTAGTACAGTTACTTACCTAAAAACATACCTAAAATTATACATATACTACATATGCATATATTTACATATGTTAGTGTAGTGTAGTTTCTCTGTGTGTGTGTGTGTGTGTGGGGGGGTGTATTATTTAATTCAAGGTAATTACTCCATGACAGGAAGACAATGCCCTTCCCAGACAACATAGGTTGTTGAATGAAAAACCCAGTACTAGGTACTTGTCATCTCTTTTGGAGATTTTTGTCAGTGGTATCACATAAACCTTCCAAAAGTACAGGTTATTTCCATTGCTTTTAGTTACCTTTTAGAATGATGATAAGATCCTATTCCTGAGGATGCCACATATTTGAGTCATAGAACATGGGAAAAAACAAGCTGTAACAACTGGTCTAGAAGTTCCATCCTTAATGGCTGGCTTTTTTAGTGATGGAAGGTATTATTATCACTACCAGGCTAGAAAAGTAATCACTGAATCTATGAATCCTCCAAGCTACAATTGGCATATTAAGATAGGCCCACTGATTCAATAGTGGAATGAAGATTATGCAAGTAACCAAAGATTTCCTGATTGATTTAAGGTTGGCCTAATAAGCATCAACTGGGCCAAAACCCACCCAAACAATCAAACAAACAAACAAACAAACACTCTATGACTGGATCGATCAGAGGTCTTTGAGGAGAACTCATTACTCTTTGATAAATGAGCATATTATTAAACTGTCCTCAAAATATTTATCATTATACCCATAGATTACTGTATCTCTGAAGCCTCATCAGAAAAACTTCTTTTTCCAGCATATTACTGTTAATACAAAGATGCCCAAATGCTCTATGTGCAAAACTAAGAGAATAGGGTGTAATCAACCCTAAGTGAGACATCTATGCTATACCCCTTCCTCCTAAGACTCAAGTACCATCATGGCAGTGGAGGTGAAAAGATTAGAAGAGTCAAAACTTCTGCAAAAATAGCATTTTTTAAACACCAGAGGACTGTTGCTTGCATGAGCTCACGGTAGTCACAAGTACATGCAAAGACTTCCACAAGATCAACTCAATGTCCAAGTATGGATCAGGGAAGTTCATCAATCCCTACCCCTAGCTGAAGATCTATTGACAACTGATGGTTGCTGAAGGAGGGATGGTCAATTGAAGGATGTGGTATCCATGAGGCTATCCATGCTTCAAGAAGTCTATATGTTCTATGGCCCTGTACATGCCCTCAGTATTAAAGTAAGAACCCAGAGGGATTTTATTTTAACAAAATTAACACATGGTATTGGGAAGAAATAGCAGTGGGTGTATGGGGAGGAATTGAAGGGAGATAAATGTGGATTTGATGACTCATATTTTTAAAAAATGGAAGTGAAATTTTAAAAGTTTAAAATAAAGCAAAATTGAAACAAAAGAAGATAGTGGCATACACCATGTGGAGAGACTAATATTTTTAAAACTGACCATACAATATGTTGAAAAATATGTTTAAGAATTGAAATTATTATATGCAGATGTAATTGCACAATGGCAAAAAGCATTTTGAGGAACCTTTGATAGTTTCACAAAGTTGAACATTTACTACTATAATATCTACTCTCAAGTATTTACTTAAGCAAAGTGAAGACATAGTCAAATGTAAAGGCTGGTATGTGCATGCTCATGGTTGCTTCATAGGTAAGATTAAAAAATAAAAAAAAATGCGAAGAGCTATCAAGAAATGAATGGATGAACACATTGTATACACATGCAATGGAGTACTGTCCAACAATAAAATGAAGGAACTCCTGAAGGACACATGAGAAAGAATTTCATATTATGTAGGAAAAGTAGAGAAAACTCATATTGTTTGATTCCATTAATGCAGCAGATTGGAGAATTCAGACAAATGTTTTGTCTATTGGTAATCGAGAGTACATTAGCTATTTCTTGGATAATGGGAATATGTTCACAATTTAGATGCTGATGGTTTTTCACATTCCAAATTTTATTCAAGTCCATAGTTTAAATAACTGTAATTTTTCACATTATTTATAATTCTAAAATGATACTCAGGAAATGGAATAGAATTGCTAAAAGGCAAAGTAAATTTCTCAGCAAACATTACTCGTAAACAATCTCTCTCCCATATAAAACAGTAACAAAAGACTTAGAACAAATCAGAAGCATTATACATTAGAAGCTGCTATCCTCTGAACAAGGATTCTGCTTCCCAAGCTCCAGCTGAGTTAGTTCTTCAGGGTGTGGAGGTAGGGTGGGAGCTGTTGAGATTGGCTTTCCTTGTGGAAGTGTGGGAGCTGCTGGGATTGGCTGTCTTTGTGGAGGGTGGGGGGATGCTGGCTGTCCTTGGTGAGTGGTGGGAGCTTCTGGGAGTTGTTTTCCTGGTGGAGAAATGGGAGCTATGGGAAGTGGTTTTTCTTCTGGAATTAGAGGTAGATTATGTTTTGCCTCCAGGACTTGAATAAAGCACTTTGGAATCTTTCTCCTTTGTTTATTTTTCTCTGGTGCCTACTTCCTTTTCCTTTCCTCCTCCTCCTCCTCCTCCTCCTCCTCCTCCTCCT
>NC_034590.1:29760951-29824153 GCF_900095145.1 Mus pahari | reverse complement strand
ATAGGGGACATTTGGGATAGCATTTAAAATGTAAATGAAGAAAATATCTACTAAAATAATTTTTAAAATCCTTAGGTATGCCAGGCATGGTGGTGCATGCCTTTAATCCCAGAACTTGGGAGGCAGAGGCAGGCGAATTTCTGAGTTCGAGGCCAGCCTGGTCTACAGAGTGAGTTCCACAACAGCCTCAGGACTACACAGAGAAACCCTGTCTTAAAAAAAAAACCCAAAAACCAAAAACAAAACAACAACAACAACAACAACAACAACAAAAAACCCCAAAACCTTAGGTATTCCATTATGTCAACAGGAAATTCAGGAAACAACTATAGAACTGGTAATAATCAAAATATAACCAGCAGCATTAGAAGAGGAAAATTTTGTAAAATAATAGAAGAACACTGTTCAAAGCTAAGAGACACAGGCCTTTAGATTGAGGTTTGCCTAAGATTCAATGGAGTAATTAAAGTTTTATAATAAATATCAACCCTGAGAAACTGGACAGATAGTCCTTGGACTAGAAGCAGTTGTGTTGGGCATGGAATCAGTAATAAATAGATCACATGAAGTACTAACATCAAGGCTGTTTGAAAAAGCCATAGGAATAGTATTGCACTGTGAAGGTGTGCTATATTTTCTTTATCCATTCTTCAGTTGAGTGATATCTAGGTTGTTTCCAGTTTCTGGCTACTAAAATCAAGCCACTGTGAACATAGCTGAGCAACTATCCCTGTGGTATAATGGTGTCTTTTGGGTATATGCCCAGGAGTGGCACAGCTGTGTCTTGAGTAGATTAATTTTCAACTCCTATTGCTGACGAACACCTAGATATCCCTCAACTGAAGAATGGATAATGAAAATGTGATATATGTACACAATGGTATACTATTCAGCTACTATAAAGAAACAAAGACAACATGAAATTTGCAAGCAAATGGATGGAATCTGAGAATATAGTTCTGAGAGAGGTAACAGAAACCCAGAAAGACATAAATGGTATATACTCACTTATAAGTGGGCATTAGCTATAAAATTCTGAATGACCATGCTACAATCCAGACCCAAAGAATCTGGGAAATAAGGAGGGCCCATGAGTGGATATGTGAATCTCAATCAGAAGGGGAAGCAAAATAGTCATTAGAGTTGGATGTAGAGAAGGAACTGTGTGGAAGAGGGAATGAAAGGGTTCGTTGGTGGAGGAAGGGTGTTGGGGGAGTCCAGACAGGAGAAGCCTGGGAGTGAGAATAGAAATTGGAGGCGGGGAGGGCATCTCTGAGACTAAGTGGAGACCTGGTTTAGGAAAGGCTCCAGGGAGTCTATGGGGTAACCCTAGCTGAGATTCCTACCAGAGGGGGATATAGAGAATGAAGTGGCTGTCTCCTGTAGCCAGACAGAACTTGCAGTGGAAGGAGGGGAACATCAACCCACAAAACCTTCAACCCAAAATTTGTCCTGCTTACAAGGTAGAAATGGTGCAGAGACTGAAGGACTAATGACTGGCCCAAACGGAGACCCATACCATGGCAGAGATCCAAATCTGACACTATTATTTAATTAATGGTATTAATTAATGGTATTCTGTTATACTTGCAGACAGGAATCTACCACAGCTGTCGCCTGAGAGGCTTTATCCTGCATTGGGATGTAAACATATACAGAGACCCATAGCCAAATATCAAACTGAGGTTCTTGTGGAAGAAGGGAGGAGCTAGATTGAGGGAGCTGGAGGGGCCAAGGACACCACAAGAAGACATACAGAATCAATTAACCTCAATCTATGGGGGCTCACAGAGACTGAACCACTAACCAGAGAACATGAAGGGACTGGACATAGACCCTCACATTTATAACAGATATGCAACTTGATATTCACGTCGATCCCCTAAAAATTGGAGTGGAGGCTGTCTCTGACCCTGTTGCCTGTCATTGATACCCTTCCCCTAGCTGAACTGCCTGATAGGACTTTGGTGGGAGAGGAGGTGCTTAATCCTGCTGGGACTAGATGTCTCAGAGTGGGGCTGGACACAAGAGAGGCTTGCCCTTCTCCGAAGAGAAGGTGAGGGGGTAACGGTGGGAGGAATTTTTAAGGGCAGGACTGGTAGGAGAGGGGTGAGGGAGCTGTGATTGGGATTTAATTTGAATAAAAAATAAATTATGAAACAAGGAAAAACCATATTGGTATCTATTTTATAAACTTTCTGATTATATATTCATATAGAAGAGTTCAGCTGGAGTTCATGTTACACAAAGGAAAGGCCCCCAAGGGGCCACAGACTGACAATAAAGAAGTTCAGTGGAGATATCTTTCCCTTATTTCTTTCTCAGAGATTTTTATTTTTTGTAATCGTTGCTTTTATTTGCCCACCAAAACCAAACGGTAAGACCCTACTGCTGAAGACAACACACAATCTGGTCACAGGACATGGAGAAATGTACTTGGAAATGAGCAGGAAGCTTCCACTGTGCTGGCCAGCTTTCAAAGTAGGCTACTAGAGAAAAACTGAACCCTACAAACATCAATAACAACTCGACTGCATAGAAAAATATGCCCACGAGTGAAGCAGTGACATGAAAGTTAAGGGATTCATCACACTTTATTAAATATTTTACCTAATATTCATACCCATAACCTCTTTCTGATTAGATTTAAGGCCCACTCAACAAGAGTAAACACATAACTTTTTCTGTAAGTCTGGTTACACACAATAGTTAAAGAGCCCAGAAGGTACAGTGATGAATTTATTATTATGTAGCTAAATGGACATAGTGTCAACCTGTCCTCTAAATATGAATCTCTATCCACCAATTAGTGCAGCTGTATATCTCATCAGAGTTTATGCACTGGATTATGGTTAGAGTGGAAACTCACAGCTGGCTGAAATACAAGAAATAACTGTCAGCAGAGAAATCATCTCTCTCCAGGGCTTTGGAACCATTGAGGTAGAATGTGGACAGACTAAAAGAGCCAGAGTTTTGGGGGAAGATCACTAGCAAGAAAAACATTCCTTTGACCATTCTTTTGACAGATCTCCGCACTCAGAAGTTCAGCAGCTGCGGTTGCCCAGATAAGATCTACCTAAACTAAAGCCAGTCAACATTCTAGCATGGATGAGGAGGAACTTCTGACTGAGGAGCTATTCTTGGAGGAGAAGGAGTTTTCTTCGTTCAAGTGGCACCTGTATGCAGACCACTCTCCAGGGGGTGGGCACACATCCTTGAGTAAGTGGGCAGCACAACTTGGACTCTATGTGTCATTTTTTTTTTTTTTAAAGATGACACAAAGTTGGGAACTTTGTGGGGGAGATGGAGGAAGATTAGGGAATACATGAGGATGGATATGATCACAATATGCTATAAGAAATTACCAAGGATTAATATTTGTGTCTTAAAGAGAATGCCTGGTATCACAATTATTATCAGCCTCACTCCATAACAAATACAGCAGAACAGAAGCATTCACAAGCTAGGGGAAATTCTCATCCATGAGTCAGTGCCAATCACAAGTGAACATAACCAAACACTCATGAAAATAAGTAGGAAGAAAAAGCCAGGTATAAGAAGCCCTGAAACCTAGAATACCCAAGACACAATTTGTAAAACACATGAAACTCAAGAAGAAGGAAGACCAAAATGTGGAGACTTCGCCCCTTCTTAGAATTGGGAACAAAACTTCCATGGAAGGGGTTACAGAGACAAAGTTTGGAGCTGAGACAAAAGGATGGACCATCCAAAAACTGCCCCACCCAGGGGTCCATCCCATAATCAGCCACCAAACCCAGACAATATTGCATACACCAGCAAGATTTTGCTGAAAGGACCCTGATATACCTGTCTCTTGTGAGGCTATGCCAGTGCCTGGCAAACACAGAAGTGGATGCTCACAGTCAGCTATTGGATGGAACACAGGGCCCCCAATGGAGGAGCTAGAGAAAGTACCCAAGGAGCTGAAGGGGTCTGCAACGCTATAGATGGAACAATATGAACTAACCAGGACCCCCAGAGCTTGTGTCTCTAGCTGCATATGTAGCAGAAGATGGCCTAGTCAGCCATCATTGGGAAGAGAGACCCCCTGATCTTGCAAACTTTATATGCCCCAGTACAGGGGAACTCCAGGGCCAAGAAGGGGGAGTGGGTGGGTAGGTGAGGGGGGGCAATGGTATAGGGGACTTTGGTGATAGCATTTACAATGTAAATGAAGTATATACCTAATAAAAATTGGAAAAATATACAAAAGAGAAATCATTCAGGGATAAATAAAAATGATAAAATAGCCATATTTTGGTAATTATTTAGGTCTTGTGGAGACAGGTTACGCTGTACACTAGACGTCTGAAAGGGAAACAGAACATAGCGAGGCCACAGTTTTCCCTCAGACCTGCCTGACTACAGTCCAAGGTTGCACAAAGAAAATATCCTTAAAAAAAAAAAAAGAAGAAGTGTCATATAACACTTTCCTGGGACATTCCCTGCATATGAACAGAGGAATGATGATGGATAGTACCAGGAATGAGAGAAGTCAAAACATCATCAAATTACTCTAAGGGTTAAATAGAAGGAAATAACCAAACCTGAGTTTTGTATCCAGTCTCTCCAAATAAGCAGATTTAAATAGTATGGGAAATCATCAGTCCGCAAAAGGATAAGTTCATGGAGAAAACTGGAGAATATCTTGATATTCAGTCGCTGAAGTGATAGACAGGAGTAGGTTCTTAATCAAAAAATGTCTTTCTTCATTAAAAAAGTAAGATGCAGAGTGAGCATTGTGGTTCATACAAAGAGGACTACGAAGTTCACTCTGAGCTATGTACTGAATTTATGCCAGCCTGAGATTAATAAGGAAAAGTCCCCAAAATAAAAAAAAGGGAAAGACAGAGAAAAGGGGGAAGGGAAGGAAGACAAGGAAAGGAGGTAAGTAAAAACCTAAAACCCAGTGGTCCCAGAGCCCATATGCATATATGATGAGAAGTAATTCAGCCTAGGAAAGCCATGATATACTCTGAAGTTTAGATCAATTGGAAAAATATTTAAAAAATATTGAAATAGTAACCCATTTATTTGAACCTTAGTTATGTCTATTTTCCTTTTATTTGAGGTTAAGACATGAGACTTAAAAAGATTTAAAGGAAACCAAGCTAACCAGATAACTCTGTTTCAAATAATATTTGTAAGATTTTTGCGATCTCTAAGTTGGTGATTGCTTTCATCTTTTAGAGTTCAATTTCTAATGAAGATTCTCCAGGATGGAGTCCAGGGAGATGCAGCCTGTGCATGCTCTCAGCTTGTCTTGGGCCATCAACTAATCTCACTTTTTAGACAGAAGATTACAATGCTTAGAGTGATTCTCTTTTTTTGTCATTAATGATTTTTTAAAACACATTTAACAGGAATAATAAAACTTTAACTGTACTAACAAAGTGCAGTTCAAAAATGTGAGTGTTCATTAGTTCTCAACTTTCAGGAGAAGTTTGTAAACATAATATTAAACATTGACATCTTGTGATTTCAGGCAGAGTATAAATATTTTTGACCTTGATAATATAAAATTACAGATACAGCTCACAAAAGATTGGAGGCAGAACAGAAGAAAGAGAGAGCCACTTAAGGATGGAAATGTGAGTTTTTTTGCCTAAAAACTAGTGTCTTTATTCTGTACCATCCATAGAAGCAACGGATGAATGGCTAAAGAGTGTCTTATACTAATTACTTAGCCAGAAAAACAGTGATGTACTATCTTTCCATCAAAAATGGATTTGGAACTGGAGGATTCTGAAATGACATCAATAAGACGTAGAAGAACAAATACCATGTGCTCTCTCTCACAAGTGGAAGCTACAAAACTGATCTTAGAATACAAAAGAGAATAGTGAATGCCAGCTGGGAAGAGTAGTAGAAAGATAGATGGCAAAAGGCTAGCCAACCAGCATAAGTTTCAGTGGTCAGCCGCACAGTGGGCAAGAGCATTTCACAGTATCCTGTCACACACTTTAGGAAATACTAGCAGAGAGGAATAAGCAGGCCCTAAATGAGGTTAATGCACTTGGTATACAAGGTAACACTGCACTGTAAAAATTATTACGTGTTAAGTTTGAAAGCAAAACGACAGCAAATTAATTAGATATAGAAAGCTAGAGGCAAAGACATAAACCAAGTGTAGCAAGACATAGAGATTTAACTTATTTGAGATGTTTTTAATCACCTAGTAGAGTCATTGATCTGTTTCAAGAAGCACAGGGCCACTAGGTTGTGTTCTCCCATTTCGTTGCATTGCTTGTTTCATTCTCTATCTTTATTTTGTTTCTTATGGACACTAGAGACTGACAGAATTCAGGGTCTGTTGTATGCATGTACCATACTTCTGCCCAGCATTTGTGGTTTTTCTGTTGCTGCCTACTGCTTCTGAGTTGAACCTACTTATCCATCAGCAAGGGGGCAAGGAGTATGTCTATCTAACACTAGAAACATCTTCGTCAGTAATAACTGCTGCTTTATTCTACCTGGTACAAGTCCCTACCTTAAAACTGTTGCAGCTTTTAAAGAGTCAGTCTTCTCTGAAGTTTATCTCTATGGCAAGAAGCACTGATAAGCCTCATCTTTTATAAAGTAAGGGAATACTAAGCAAGAACTGTGAAGCAAACACATGTGAATGCAGGCCGTGTCAGGAGTGGGTTGGGGAGTGAATAGTCTGGGTGACGGTTCCCTTGGGGGACGCTGGACCCACTGGAGACCAAAATAGGTACTTAGTGGTATTTATTGCTCTTTAAAGTTTTTCACAAATCCTGGCCCAGTGACCTAGGTGAGACGAGATGTTCTCATCTCAGTTAACAACTTAATTTAAGCCATGCCCAAGTCATAACCCCAGAGAAGACCTGGAATATAAAAGACTTGTTTATAGACCAGAACACTGGATCAAATGTCCTTTGTATCATTCCTGGCTCCTTTACTTCCAGTTGCTATGCATGGATGTACACTTGCTGAGCTGATCAGCCCCACCTTGCTAAGAGCATTATGAGACCCTTGGGATCCTCTGGAACAGTACATGGCTCTCAGTAACCCGTCTGCATGGAAATGTCCATAGTCTGCATGCATTCGTTCATTTGCTCGCTCAGTTGTTCATTCCATGATATCATCTCACTTTCACACTAGAAAGGCAACAAGAGATTGTTCCATAGCTTTTAATATAAAAATGTGTAGTCCCTAAAACACTAGAGTAGACTATATCTGTATGGTTAGTTGTTCTCTGAAGTTCCAAGCTAAAATTGTGACCTTTTTTTTTTCTTTAGTACTAGGAAGTGAACCTAGATCCTCACATAAAATTACATAAATTGTGGTTTATTTTTTCCTTTTTAAAAAGAAACAGTTTGGGGCTGGAGAGATGGCTCAGTGGTTAAGAGCACTGACTGCTCTTCTGAAGGTCCTGAGTTCAAATCCCAGCAACCACATGGTGGCTCACAACCATCCGTAATGAGACCTGATGCCCTCTTCTGGTGTGTCTGAAGACAGCTACAGTGTACTTAGATATAATAATAAATAAATCTTAAAAAAAAAAAAAAAATGTGTGTATGGGCCGGGCAGTGGTAGCACATGCCTTTAAAAAAAAAATAATAATAATAAAAAGAAACAGTTTAACTGTTCTCTTAAGCCATCAGTTTGGGGCTCCAAATTCATTTTCCTTTCACACAACCTAAATGGACATGTGTTAGTTAAACAAGGTTGGATTAAAACAATGACAGTATTCATTAACAGATAGAAAGGAAGAGAAAAAAAAATCAGTCTTCACATTTATCAGTTAGTCCTTTTTTAATAAATTTGAATTCATTCAACAAGTTTCATATTGTATCTGTCACTCAATTTTGCTGTTTTTTTTTTTCATGTCAAATAATACCAAAAAATTACATCAATGTGCTTAAGCAAAACCGGGTTTAAGTTTATCTTTACAATGAAATGAAATCGACGGGAATATCAATCAGGACAGCAACCGCCTATTCCTACGAGAACAATCCTGTACTTACCTTGAACACATCTACTGACTTGGGAAGTAGAAAAATGAGTCACGAATGACATGTTTGTGGGCCGTCCCTAGGAGAGGTATGGTGCATGAGCCACTCTGGGAGGTCACTTACAAGGTGAGGGGAATTTAGTCATTCAGGAAAACATGGCACCTTTCAATGCAGTAGAAGAGGTAATCAGTCCAAGGCACACTCGCCAGTGTCCTGGGAAATTTACTCCACCAGGTCAGTTCTTTGCCCGAAGAGTCAATGTTACTCTGATGGAAAGTTCACACTGACATGGAAGTCAGAGTTCATTCCAAAAGTAACAAAATATTTTACCATTGGTTCAGTTGGCTTACAGAAAATGGCCAGAAATATGAACTCTTTTTTTTTTTTTTAGGTGAAGGTTAAATATGAATTATAGTAGGCTTATGCTTTTAAGCACGGAGATTCAACAATGGACACATCTTTTCAGAATGTGTTTCCGTGGTTCAAACACCTACAGCTACAATGTACCTGACCCCTCTGAGATGGTCTCATTGGTGAAATTGTCAACTCCAGGTTTCAAAACAAGAGAACTGCTTTTGATGGGAACAACCGGAAGATGTCCCCGTGTTGGCATCAAAACACACAATACTGCAGATGGACATGTCACTTAAAGCCTAGTGGGAACATTATCATGATATACTTTTTTAGTTCATCTGAGATTCAGGGGCAGTGAGGGGGTCATGGCATCGGCAGCACAACCCCTCAACCGTCCTGAGATTGGTGAGCAGGAGTGACTTTCGTTTTAAAGATAATTCCACTCTGGTGAGTCTTTTCTCTGCTGGGACTGATGGAGGAGGGCTATTGAACTGTCACAGACATATCTGGAAATGACTAATAAAGGGCCGGCATCAAGGCGTCAACACCATGAGCCCTCTGCGAAGCATTTCATTTTGGAAAGACAGTACTATTGAGAAAACTAATGGTTTATTGAATTGGTAAGAAGTTAAAATTTTCGGTTCTTAAGAGCTCTGGGCATGGGTAACAGCCACCTCCCATCAGAGGTCCTGGTGGAATCCCTCTGCACCCTCACTTTCTGGCTCAAATGGCTGCTGTAAAGTAACTAGAGGCTGCTTTCCTAGATAGGGATCAGAACGCACTCTTCTGCTAACACAGCCAGATTTCTCTTCTCAATACTTCTCCTAGCTTTAAAAAATAGAGAAGCCATAAAATAAGTTATTAGAAGAAAAATATTTTTCTTCTGAAATGGAATAAAGCAAACACATACCCAAGGATCTTAGAAAGGATTTTTTTTTTACAGAATACATGTATGTATTTGTATATGTGTGTGTATATGTATGTATGTATGTGTGTGTGTAATTACAAATACTACTTAGAGTCTAGCTACTATGGTAACTTCATTGCAGTGTCTATAAAGTTGTGGATCCCAGTCTTGGTGCCAAATGCATATAAAAAGCTCAACAGCTATTATGACTACACCATGCAAATTTTTATCCAGAGATTCCCCAGGAGTGCACTGCTGCTCTTCTGAGCCCTGTGGGGTCTCTGCCTTGATATGTGGGTATCTCAACTATGCATCAAAAAATCTCTGAGTCACTTCCCCAGAAAAAAGTCACAGTTCTGAGTATAATAAATTATCAGGCAATGACTGTTTCTGCCACACTGCTTGCATTTTGGAGTTCCTTGCCTATATGTGGCACTTACAACTTGAGTTACAGGATACAGAGAGAGATACCTGAAGTATTGAAAGGAATAAGGTCTTTGCAAACATTTGTATTCTTTTAACATGTTACAATGATAAGGCCACTTACAGAATTTTTTTTTTAAATCTGTTTAACTTTTTGTCTCCTCCCACTGTTACCCATGGGAAAAAAAAATTTCCAGAGAAAAGCCAAATGGCAAAATTCACAGGCTCATCTCCAGATAGAAAATAAAACAAAGGAGCAGTGATTTAAAGAAAACTTAGCAGATAAGAATGGGGGAGGCAAAGGGTAGAAAAATCAGTAACTGTTCCTCACAAGGATTTTGTGGATTTAGGTTTTATTTAATATTAGGTTTGAACAGTCAGACTCCCACGTATTAGAGATTGCAATGGCCACTGAAAAATCAAGTAGTGTCAGTCCATGGTGTCAGTCCACGCCACATGCCTCCTGGGGAGGGTGGTGGTGCTGCCTGCCTATGTGGAAAAACGATGGCGCCAGACTTGAAGGTGCCACATGTGTGGGATTTGGGGGTTATTAATTTAGCAGTTCTTTACCACTTGTTGTTTTTTATCCTGTCTTCCAAATGCTTCGCTGTGACACCCGTTTACATAACTGCAGTCGGTTTATGGATGCCTGTGATAGAAATAGTTTACAAAAAATATATCATCTTTGTTTTTCTTTAGAAAGAGCTCATCTAAATAGTAAGTTAAGGTTGCATCTATGAAACCGGTGCACCTTGTCTTGTTTCTACGAGCTTTAAAAGTCCAAATCCTGATGAGGCTGTGGATGAGAAGGAACCAAAAGAGACTATTTGTGTCAGGTTGCTCTCCTTGCCTCAGAAACGGTCATGGGCTGTTGTGTGATCGTGTATACTGGAAGTGTTCCTGCAGAATCCTAGTCAGTCTAGGAGGAGTTGGGTGTGCTTATGAGATATGTCAGTACAGAAATAAAGGCTGTGAAGAGGTTTCTTAAGTTTCCAAAAGTGAACAGTAGAAACATTTTTAGATTCAATCTAATTTCTAGATAACAGAAAATAGTTACATCACAGAATGAAAAATATGACGTTGCATGCTGCCATGATAGCAAGCAGAAGAAAAAAAATCTTGGTAATATATGTAGGTATGCATATTATGCAAATATATTTATATTAACATACAATGTTATAAGAATGGTAACATAACTGCAAGGGGGAACCACTCTACATGGTTTTACCTTAGAGTAACAAAGAACCTGAGACGTCTATGCTTCCAGTTAAATAGCAGACCTAGAAATCTGGATGAGATGTGGAGCACACTTCTAGTGATTGAACATCATTATCAAAATGTGCCACTGTGTTCCCACATGACAGTTAAGCTGGACCCACTTAATGTTAACAAAAATCTCCCATGTATATGGGAGGATGGAGTACTTAAAACGGGACACCGTTTACTCCCAGTGAGTTTTTAAAAGATGAATATTCAGACACGAGCGTAGGAGCTACCTACCAGTAAGAGTCAGGTAAGTGTACTGCCAGTGACTCATCTCATATGCCAACCCACTACAGAAAAACACACCAGATGAAACAAGCCCATCACAGAGAAGCCAACAAGCCTAGGTTGCAAACTGAGAGGGTATGAGGTGTAACACTACGGCTGTGGGAGTTCCCAAAGATTAACTAAGAATTCCTTTTGGATTTTTAAGCGAAAATATCTAACATGATAATAAAAGACACACTTTGGGATGACTGTGTTTCACGCCCTCATTCTTGAGGCATAATATTTAGATACTTGTCCCTTTCAATTAAAAAAGAAAGAAAAAGCCATTACTTTCTTTAATATGCATCCTGTGTTAAATTGTCCATAGTTGCAAAATGTATGGTATGTATGCGTATTTGTTTTATGTACACAGATACTCTTATCTGTGTACTTGAACATATACACATACATTCTCATATACACGTGTATTTTATATATATGCTGAGAAAGTTCACATATATATATACAATTGTGTGTGTGTGTCCGTGTGTGTGTGTGTGTGTGTGTGTGTGTGTGTTTGTGTATGTGTATGTGTACTGGTATAAAAACTTGACAGGCAGGGTAATATTTCACTCAGTGTTAAATGAAGTCTTTGAAAAATCAAGTACAGTCACTCAGTTAACATAATACAGCCAGTAAACTAAGTTGAAGAGAGAAAAGGTGAATGGAAACACGATCCGGGACCATCTGTCTATGGCATTCACATCGGTTAGATCAGGGATTTTGATTTTGAGCTGTGAAGACCTCCTCCGTAGATGGGTCTTCTTGTGCGGGATGCTTCTGTCTCCCATGTACCGCCCATGCCCTTCCTTGGGCATGCTCTGTTTCCTATACTGGATTCCTGAGTTGTCAAAGGATATTGCTGAATTCCTGGTGTCACCAACGCTGCCTGCAACCTCATTCATTTCATTGTGAACATCCATCGGTGCTAATAGGATATTCCCGTGAGCATCCACCTAATGGGAAGAAAATGTATACTCTTAGGAAGCTGAAATGCCTATCAAATTTTAATATGAAAGACCTGGACAGAATGATGCTACACAATCATGAAACATAGGTTATGAGAATCTGCATGTCAATTCCGTGCCTCATTTTATAGGAAAAATACTATTTTGGAAATTTAACTGCAGCTTTCAGAGTGCATTTCCTTTATCTGAAAGTTCTTATAGAGAAAGGAAAGGCAGCTTTACCAAATTGATATTTCACATTACAGAATCCCTACTGAAGAGAAAACTGAAGTGTGAATCCCTTACAGAATTTTACTTCTCTGTGAGTGATTGCTTATAATTGTGCATTGAATGGAAATCATATGGTACTCTCTGCCTTGTCTGCACTTCAACCCATATCATCTAGATTTGGCAATGGCACAATACCTGTGTCACTCAATCTCTCTTCCCAGTCACATGAGTATTGAATCACAAGACATCTCAACAGAAATGTAGTTGAGCACATGAAAGACTGTTGCGACAGAAGGCCTCAGGCATATAACTTTCATTGGGTTGCATTGTTAGGATTCCTCCATTTTTTTTTTTTTTAAACCATGCCCTGATGTTAATTTCTTACTTCACCTACTGATAACTTAAATTTTGTCTTAGGCATGAACTGTTAAACTGGCAGAGCACATGTAACATTTGCTGCCAGCTCTGGTTTCAAGTAGACCCAGGGTTTCCCTAGGAAGTTAGCTTGTTCTACTTTGAATGTTTGCATTGGATCCCTGGCCAACCTCTGCTAAGTATGCATATCCTAGCCTGCTAGCCCTTTTTCTGATGATTTAAATTGCCAGATTACTGTGGGGAAGCACAGGAACAATCATGACAGTGCTCATGGTGACGACTGAGGGAGATTCAGATGTGGGTCTCTGCCTAATGTGGCCCTAGCAGAAGTCCTCTTTTCCAAGAGCCACTTTTAAAGTAGCAAGTCTCTTTTCACAGTGAAGTCAACTTAAAAATAATAAAGTTTTATTCTTTGTTAAATATAGATTCAGACCTTCCATTGCAATGCCATTGATGCATGTGTCTATTGGTTTGTCACAGAATGCTTCAGCATCGTCCCTATGGCTGCAGGACTTGGGGAACCTGGACTGGGGTTCCTGTTAGAGTTGCAGTTGGGATCATACTGTAGTTGCTACAGCCTGGTTCTTTGAGCTCTGCATAATCCCATGTGTATCTATCCTTTTCCTGGAAGGCTGTACCCCTTTTCCATTCTTTCTCCCTGGCCAGCCTTCTCCTGTTAGCACTATATTGTTAGTTGATGGATTTTTCCGTAAACCATTAGTTGTTTTATACAAAGACTTATTGATACGCTAATTTGAGTTTCCAGTTTATAGATGGATATTCCTGTCTCTCACTAAAGGTGTTAAACTGAATGTGAAGGTTGTAAATCAGGCATGGAGGATTCCTGACCCTTATGCAGGAAGAGATAGGGAGCCACATGAAGAAACACTGAGCAGATTAAAGATTAAATTAAATAAGATTAATTTATGATTAAAATCATAGCTACCAACTGCAAAGTGTCTAAGCCTCAGGAAGGGATACATATAGTAGAGGCCACCCAGGCTCCTGCCAGTGAGTTGATCACTCTCTGATTTGAAAATACCTCTCAAGGTCACTTAACTATGTGCTAGTATTGGTCAATTTTCATGTGCCACAGCTTGTGAGCTGGTTACGGGGGGGACTTTGTAGATGTAATTAAGAGTACAGCTCTCAAGATAGTTCATTTTAAATTATTGGGTGGGCATAATATCATCATATATTTTCTCCTAAGTATAGTAGAGAACATTTCTAGCTAGAAGCAGAGGTCAGCAGACAAATATCTAGCCTAAAAGGTCAACTTGCTTTTTGTAGGAATGATCTGCAGGAACAGGTTCATTAAAGAGGGAATAAGGCAGCCCACAGGAGCCACGACTGAACCCAGATGACAGTCAAGCAAATTCTATAACACAAGGAGCTACTTGTCCAGCCACCTGATTGTGCAGTGCTAGCAGAACAACGTAGGTTTCAGTCTGTATGGTGGAGGCAGGCCTATCCTTCCCCTACTCCTCTGGTGCTTTTCACCTAGAAGATGTCTGCTAAAATTGAGCTCTATTTTACTCTGTTAAATTTGTTTTAATTTGCCATAGCAACTCTCAAAAAGAGAGAGAGAGGGGGGGGGAAGAAAGAAAGAAAGAAAGAAAGAAAGAAAGAAAGAAAGAAAGAAAGAAAGAAAGAAAGAAAGAAAGAAGAGAAAAACCCTATAGGATGAGGGAAAATATGAGATGTGCATTCGCTTACCATATAAAAGACCACAGGTGAAAAAAGAGATATTTTTCAGGCCAAAGTATGAAGCACATCAAAGTAAAGCATTTTGTGTAAGGTAAGCTAGCTGCATAAACTCAAGTTTTCAAGATAAGAAATCCAGCTAGTTTCTGATACATGCTCTGCCTGTTGGTGGGTGGAGTGTGTGCTGCTTTTTCTCTGTCATTGTCATGTTTCCACCATATAATGATAATAGTAGAGGACACTTGGTCATGAATGTGAAGATAGATGAGAGCCTGGGCTAAGTGAGGGCTTCTGTTTGTCATGCTAAGAAACTCCAACCCTATGATTTTAGAATAAAATATAAAACATGATCTCTAAGCACACACACAAAAAAATGATGTAGAGCACATGTCACCAGGATCAAGAAGAAAAGCTCAATGTGAGATGTGGCAAGGGAGTCCACCATATAGGTCTCCCTGGCCAATAGCAGTCAGAAAAGAGACACTAAAGGTCAGACAGATGGCCTTTTCCTGCTTTTGTTCTCTGGTGCTTACTGTGCCTGTAGCTGCAGGAGTTCTGTACTTTGTCGATTCTGTTTTGTGTTTGTTTTGTTTTCTATTTTTTGAAGCAGAGTCCCAGTCTAGCCCTGGCTAAGTATCAATTCAGTCTGGAGCATAAAATGGATTCGAACTCATGGTAGTACTTTTTCTTACTTCAGCCTCCTGTGTGCTTGAATTACAGGTTTGAGTCACTAAGCTTGCCTTTTATCTTGGAAGTTGTAACAAATGAGAGAGAGGAGAGACCCCACTTAGACTTGACAGCTGAGAGTTATATCTTAACCTTACAAGGACTGAGAAATCAAGATTGGAAAGGACTTTGTATTTTCTCTCTAAGTTTTCATTTTTCTTTCTATTTTTCCCTGGAATGATCAACAATAAACTCCTTTTAATGACAAGCTGTTTGTCTTCAGAACCAGGAAGACTTCCAGAGACTTCAGACTGAGTTGTTAGTGGTTAATTATTAGTTGTTAATGGTTCCAGCAGGAAGAGATAGTCAAAGTCACAGACGACAGACATGACATGGCTGAAACAGAAGTGAAGAGTAAAGGGCTGTGGCCCTCACTCCCACTGCAGCATCACCATAACAAGGTTCAGCAGTGGGAGAAACTTGGCCACACTAGCTCTACCTAAGAAAGGACACCTTGAACTACCTATGGCTGGGCAGGAAGGAGGTCATGAACAGATGACTGTGTTGATCTTTGCATACAGTTAAAAGCAAGTGTACGGGTCAGAGCCTGTGTCACTTGTGCTGACCTCTCTCCCCAATGCAGCCCACAGTGCTTTATGGTACTAAGCAGTGAGCAGAACAGGGATGAAAGGGCCAATGGCTCACAAAGCATCTTGATTTGGAAGCTGGCTGGGAAGGGACTCGGCCAGATGATCCTGCCATTTAATTTATTTCATTACTTCATTTGACTATAGTGAATTAGGATCATTCTACCTGGTACCTACCTCTCTTTACACCATAAAGATGGTGTACTCAGGCAGCCACATTAAATGTTTAATTTGATTCTTTTTCTATGTTCAACATTTTAAACAGATCTACCTTCATGGTAAGCTGACATTTTAAAAAATCTTTGTTCCTGAAATTGAGCCAGAGAATACCCTAAAGAAAGAGACACTGACTTTTTAAAGTACTAATGTAGAACTTGCTCTTTTTCATAATAATAATTCATCCATTACAGTAGTTACCATCCCAGAAAATTCAAAAATTTCCCTCCATGATAGAAAAGAACACAAACATTAGTAGCTATAATATTATATTCCTTATTGCCTATGTTATTTTTAAAGAGGAAAACAGAGAGATGACGGGCTTGTGGTTCACCACCGTGCCTCACTGGAGACATACACAAGGAGTCTACATCACTTGGGGTCATTCATGGAAATCATAAGTATACATCTGCTTCCCACTAAGGTCATTCATGATCTAAGCTATGAACCATGAAGATGAATGCAGGTATATTCCTTCTCTCAAGCAGTCTAGTATAATAATATAATCTTTTATAAAACAAATTTTAAAACATATTCCTACTTATCAAAAACATGATATGAAAAGTTCCTTTTTGTTTTTCTTTTATCAGAATCAACAGAATTCAAATGAAAAATCATGTGGCAGGGTACATCCTACCAGTCCAACAGGAGCAGATTTACAGTGATAAATGCCACCTGACATGAGCAGCTGCCACAATGGAGTCAGGCTCTAGGTATTTTAGGAGGAGCAAGAAACTAGGTGCAGTCTGAAAGGGGAAATAACTTAGGTGCCCTGCCATTGCATGCACAGAGAATGAGCTGGAAATGGAAAGAACAGCAACAAAAACAGTGGCTTTGACTAAAGCAAGATGTAAACACTGATAGGAAGAAATAAAGAAGACTATGAAGAGGAATATTTGACTCGGGTGTTGAAGAAAGAGAAGATGTAAGTCATGAGGTAAATTAACAGAATAAAGAAAAAGCAGACATGGTGTATGTAGCAATTCAGAATATATGGAGACTAAAGAAGATATAAAAAATAAGATTGATGTTCTCACATATAGGGAAAGATCTGTCAGGTAGCATCCTGTCTTTGCTAGTCCTTTATGGACACAGTTGTGTGTCTGGGAAATGATCTAGTGACAGCAGGAAATCTGTTTCTTTGAACTTCAGTGGAAAGCTTAGTCTGAGAAAGTCATGTTTTCTTAGAAACTTGGCTTGTAGCTTACAAATGAAAGAATAAAACCAGACCAGTTGGTCAATTTCACTTGGTTTCTGTGACTGTTGATGACAAGCCTGTAACTGTCTCGGGGCTCTGCTGAGACAGGACTCAAGAATCAATATAATTTTATACAATTCTATTTCAGACAAGTTGAAGCCCTGTAATGGAAACTCTATCACAAATAATGCTTATTCTGGTATGTAAAAGAACACAAACATGCATTGAATTGCGATCTTAAGTTTAAAATAGCTTGGCTGCTTTGCTTATGGATTTACATGGATCTCACAAGCATGAAGTAATATGCAGAAAATTACTTGCTTTTTTTGTCCAAAAAGCTTTACATGTATTACATTTATTAACTTTTAGAGATTTTTACAATCAATGTTTCTAAGAAAGAGAGTGACCTCTTTCTCTTGTCCTTACCTCTAGAATGTAGGTCTCAGAATAGAAATAAGTGACTAAAGGAGAACTCAGGTTGAAATGCTTTTTACAGAATGACAGGTGGCTTGTAATTTTTAAGTTGTTTCATGATTTATTATTATTTTGAAGGGTCTAGCTCACACTGACTATAAATAGAGCCAATGATTTCATTGTAGGTTTTTCTTCTGCTCTGAACCTAGACAGGTACAGCTATCCAAAATTAAAATCATCTCATCCAGAAAAGATCACATAAGAGTTTTTATTCTCTAGATTATGTCACTAGATTGGCACCAAGTGTATATCTCATTCTTTACTCACTTTCCACATTCTAGTTATGTTAACAATTCTAGTTTCACAAGAACAAGACAAGATTTGCAATTTGCTGGTGACATGAGATCTTCCTTCTTGTTAAGGATAATATTGAATCTGTGAATCTGATTCATTTACAAGAATATGTCTCTGCCTAGCACATTTTAGGTATATGACCAATTGCTGGCAAAACAATTACTGGTGTATTGTGTCATGACATTAAAATACCATGCCAAGTGGTCAGCCTTTCAGATATCACAAGATTTGCAAATGTAATGTGTTCCCCATGACCAAAGGCTTGCTCTTAGGTATAGAGAAAATCCCGTAACAAACAGGAACTATACATAGATGAATTAAGGCTTAGAGACTTACACTGTACCAAGAGGATAAACTGAAAGAATATATAAACATTCTGAACATTTATGTATCATTCGCTAAGCTCCAATATTGTATAACCACTAAGCATATGAGGGACCCACTTGTGGTTTTACAGCAGGGTCAATAATACCTTGGGTCTTATAGTCTTCCAGGGGTTGTTGGCAGCTGACTGCCTGCAATACCTCCAGGAAGCTCTCTGCCTATGGCATATCCCACGGGATAGGCAGCTTTCTTTCTTAGGAAAGACTATAAGAAGCAGGTTCCCTGCAGTAATCAGACAGTTTCCCTGGTAGAGAAAAATGGGGCGGTGGCTCATGACACTGATAACCAGAGTCAAGTGTCATGACTGAGAACTGAAGTGGGACTGTTTCAATGACTGTCACACTCATATCCCTCATTCCAAGCCTGTTCTGTCTGGTATGAGGCGTGTGGCTCTTGTTCTCATGTTCACCCTACATCCCTTTATACAAATGTTTTTAGGAAGTCCATTTCTACTTAAAATTCATCTCTAAATTCTTAAGTGAGGGAGGAATAATTTTTAATGACTAACTGTAAGAAAACCAAATAGAGGTAAAGATGAGAATACTTGATACTTATATGGTGCTTTTAAAATCTAAGAACTTAATGATATTCATATATTTTGAAAATACTACCATATAAAGGCACGACTGAAACTGCTCTGAAAAGAGAAACAAGATTTAAAATTCACTCAGGAGTCAACTTAAAATTTCCTCTACATCTAATTCATATTCTTTCTACATTCTTATAATTTTATTTGTGAATGTTACAGGTTTGAAGTTGTTCTTTTAATTTTGTACTTTACATTCAAAAAGATGTTCCTGAATAATGATGATTTGACTATTTGAAACAGTCTCATTTAGAGAAATGCAAACAAACTGCAGTAGTTAGAAAAATATTAATTGGGAAAGAACACAGTTCATGTATGCATTTGTATATGTGCTTGGCCACAGAGAAAATATGATGTGATTAATTCTAGTTTCCTTAGTAACAGAAAGGCCAAGACATATTGTGTATTCATAGTATGGTATGATCTCCATAGAAACATTAACAGTCTGGCACACAGTAGATTTTCCAGTAAGATATTACAGATAATTTTGTCTATGGAAAACCTATTTCTATTCAGAGATGAACTTCATTTATGTTTTATAGATAAGAAGAGGCCATTTCCACTCACTGACAGGTCTCCATCAATTCATGGACATTTGCCACCCGAGGTTAGGCAGCATTAGGGATCCACATTGGCACAAATGTTCAGGAGAATGAAAAGAGACTTTCAAAGGCTTGAAGAACATGTAAATTTGAAAAGATGGATTTGAACAGCATAACAAAAAAAGAAAGGAAGGAAGTTCGGTCTTTAAACTGGTAGAAATATATCCCTGAGAATTTTAGATGAAAGTGTAATAGAGCACTTCAAAAAATCTTTATATAAACTGTACTATTTCATTAATGTTTCATGATAATAAAATAACACATTTATGAGCAAATGTATGTATCCAAATGCCAAGTCCCCTTGTGACTGGAAGGTGAACATTCCACAGTTGGGCTATGGCTATCTGGTGGAGGGAGAAGCTGTGCTGTGCAGAGACCAAAGCTCAGCAGAACTTCTGAGCCTACAGTGCCTGAGGTGACTGCCTACTGTACTGTCTACCACGGAGGCCAGCTGGATGAGTGAACTGGTAATCTTATAACTAAGAGAATATTGAGTTCTTTTAGAAACTTTTCCCATGTCAGGTAACAGCCCAACATTCCTTATCCTCCTCTGTTTTTCTCAAAGGACAGTGAGAATGGAAGCTGAACTTCTCCATTATCTGCTCCAATGTGAGTTTGATAAGGAACCTGGAGATTGCTCTAGGAACCTGCCTAGCTCCCTGGACTTAGACTCAGCATGGTTGGAGTGTCCAGGCAGTGGAGAGCCTACCCGGTTTATTTCACTCTTAGAACGATCGTTCTTGGCCTTGGCTGTCTTCTCTGCAAGCTTCTTCTGCCTTTGGGGACCTCTTCCAAAGAAAATGTAGTTGACAAAGGCATACTCCAGAAGTGCCAGGAATACAAAGACAAAGCAGCCCATCAGGTACATGTCGATGGCTTTGACGTAGGGAATTTTGGGTAGAGTCTCCCGAAGGTGAGTGTTGATGGTTGTCATGGTGAGCACGGTGGTAATCCCTAAAATGCAAAGGCAGTGTGAGTACCTCAGCCCAGATCACAGTCATGTTCCCACTCCAATGTTCTATAAGACATTAACTGGACTGAATGTCACTGGAAGATCTATGAGTCTTATGGAAACGTATCACACTTTAGAGCAGCTAGTGAGTGTCCCCACTTGGAAAGCAAACCCGCAGAGACCTTAACCAGCCACTCCTATCACACAGTTCAGGGTGTCTAGAGAGAGTGAAAGGCAAGATATCTAGGCCATCTAAGAAGAATGTGCTCCCTTAGCATGTTAGAATGAATGCAAGAATTCCCAGAATGCAACATAAGCACCGAGTGCCTGGCCACAACACACCAGTGGTTTATTTCTGTAAGGATCTGGTCACCAGGTGGCTGTGTGTCCTATTTCAGGTCTTGCTGAGAGAAGAGGTGGAGGGTTTTTTTTATGGATTAATGCGAGACTTAGTTCTAAGCTGAAAGAGGGAGGGCCAAGTCCAGAGAGCAGATTCACTCTAGAACCATTTTCCTCAGGTAGGAAAGAATGCACACAATCTGGGTGGGGTGGCTAGGTTGGATAGAAGCATGAGAATTCTGAGAGTCTCTCAAATTCTGACACCAAGAAGCTCCTCTGTAAGTATTTTGTTGAGTTCTTTACATCGTTCTGCATAGACGGTGTATGTCCGTGTAGGGAAATTGGCTATAGTCCTTAAAGACCACGGGAGCATCATATTTTGCAACCTTACCTTCCACAGCAGGAGATAGAGTTCCTTATATACAGAGATTATAAATTAAGTGATCTGAGGCCACAGTGACCAGAGGGTATGCTGGGTAGAGACATGACACAGGGCTTGTTGAACAGAGAGAGGAAAGTTGTGTTTGGGTCACCAAGTAATAAGTGCCATAGCAAAAACAAGCTTTGAACCTTCCTGAGCCTGTTCTGTTGCAAATGTAAGATATTTGAAGGAAGTGCCCAGTTCTTAAGGTCAGGCTTTTCCTTGAATTCAAGCAACATCCTTGAATGTGGGCAAAAGAGTTCCCTTGCATTCCTGTGTTAGGATTTACTCCCCTAAGAAGGCACTCAAAAGGAAGAGTCTGGCAATGATTGTTTTCAACATCACTAACACACACACACACACACACACACACACACACACACACACACACACACACACACAAAATCAATGATGTGACTGAGGCTAAGAGGCAGCCACAGCAAGGTAAAGTTTCTGGGACAGAGGCAGGGCTGTGGGGGAAGGTTTATATTTTCATTCTCTTGTTTTTTAGCCATTTGGATGCCCTTTTGGTGTCGGAAGCATGTTTGTTCAACCTGTGTTTTCCAGAGCTAACCCTTCCTGGGCTGTGAAGCAATGTCCTCCATAGGGGAATGTAGCAGAGACACAAGGTGAAGACTCCATCTGTACTCTCTCCTGATCCTGACCCTAAGAGACTGCTAACAGCACAGAACATGGAAGAACCAAGAAACTATTTTTATGCATAATTGCAAACCACAGTTGCTTGTGAAACGTTTGGAAATCTCAGATGTCAGAATATTTTAAGACTCCCTTTAACATTACATTCATGTGCACCTGGAGACTTTTAAAAATTTGAATGTGGCAATGGGATAATTACAGTTTACAAATAAATGTGAAAACACCACGCAAAAGCTACAGAATTAGACATTCTCACCATTCTTCAGAAGATTTGCAATGTTCAGCACTAGTGTTTTCCCCCACTCCTAAGAGCACCTATCTGCTCAGCCCTGATGAAAGGATGCCCCCCCTTGGTGGCCTTCCATGATCAGTGGCATCATGTGACTGTACATACAAGTGGGGAAGATGACATAGCAATTCAAAAGTCAAGTGGTAGGGCAAGGTCAGTCTGTTATAATGGCTGCCTTTCGAAAACTATCAGGGTCTCCTCCAATTGAAAAAAAAACAAAACCCAACTTGATAAAATCCTCTGAGGGTGATGGCTGCTTAGGTTCTTTCCTGTACAGCCCCCACTGGCCAGAGGAAAACAGCTGCCTGTAGACCTCTGGAAATAATAGACTTCTATAAATTCCCATTCTTTTCTAACCTTGGCACCTGCCTCTCCAACTTCAAATGCTTGCCGGACTAGCACCATGCGGGAAGGTTCACCAAGACTTGATTTTGGCTTGAAACAGCAGGACATCAAGAGAACCTAAAAGTAAGTTCCTTCCCTATGATCAAGCTGGATTGTCAGGTGTCATTTCTGACAGACTACCTGTTTCCTGTTCTGATATTTTACAAGTAAGCAGGTACAGCGTTTGTAGTAGCTGGCAGACTTCAGAAGGTCACATCCACTGTATGGGTTATCCCTTGCAAGCCCAGATAATTACAGCTCTTTGGTTCTTTCTAATTGCTGTAGCAAGTGCTCGCCAGCAGGGTCACTGTGCCGCCCCTGGCATTTTGGTGTAAATGATCCTTTTCTGGGCTCCGAAAGGGTTCAAGTCATTTTTCATTTCTCTACGTTATTTTGTTCAAAAAGAGAGAACCCCAGAATTACACGTGTATGTAGAATTAATTTCTAGATAAAGTATGCAAATGAGTTCTAGTTGTTATCTGATGCCAGGCTGTACAGAATCTAATTTAAAGTATTATTCTGTCCCAGACAAAAAGAAACAGAGAGAGAGAACCTCAAATTGTGTAAATTAACAACTATGGCATTTGGATCTGCTCCTACAAATTGTCTCTTAATTTTGCAAATGCAAAAAGAAAAAGAAATCAACTACTTTAGGCAAAGAGTGATCTACTGTCATTAAAGTCTTTGAAGCAAGATTTTCACACACCCTCTGCCAGTTGCACAGAAATCTAAGATTTAAAAAAACATATTCTTTAGACATACATTAAAAATTTTAATATAGAACTCTTAGTGTTTGGATACTTGATCCTATCCAGAGTACTGTTTTATGCACATGAAAACTTTAAGAACTCTGGTAGAGTAAAAGTCTTATCCACGAGACACTTGGTGCAGTTTGCATAGCTACAGGTGTAGCACATTCACATTCACACATGCACATTATTTTAGAAAATAAGATGGCAGAAGATGGCTAATAGAAAAAGATGGAAAGAGGGTGAACCAGAGCCTTGAACCATGATTTCCTGTTAGGTGCTCTATCGGCAAATACGTTTCTAGTACTTTTCCTACAATTTTTAAAAGTTCCTTTGTTCCCTCTGCAGAAACAATCTTGAACCCAGGAAAGGACTGGCTTGTGCATGGCTCACCCCCTGTTCCACTGATGCATTCACATGATAATGTTGTTTAGGGTTTCATAGTAACTAGCTAAGCAGATCATAGTGCTCCCCTAATAACCAAATCCTAAAAATACTGTCAGAACCTCTAAGATATAATGTATATCAACTAATAATCTCATCATCAAATAGCCAATGGACAGCAAACCAAACTAGGGTTCTGGGGAATGACATAATTAGTTGCCTATTTTAACGGTCATTAAATTGTGTAATTTCAATTATGTGCTATAATATTTGATGATTTCTTTTTCTAACTTGCAAAAGAAGAAAGCTGAAATTAAGCACACCTTTCGGTCTCTGGAATCATTTTGACCAGGAAATACTGATCCCTACTTTAAAATTGTGAATCAAAAATACTTACATGATGCAAATATTCAGAAGACATATTTTCTCTTTCATAGGCACGAAAATTCACATTTCAGTCTTATAATTAAATTAGCACATCAAGAGATTCATGCATGAAATTGCTGTTTAAAGATAAAATGTGACTATGTGGCTGAGGCGGATGTAATGACACCCAGAATTTCTAGCTGTACTCTGGCCTTTAAAATTTCCTTAATACCGAAATGATGTGGTCACTTTACATTTTAGATAGGACTTCACAGTAGTAGCACATACCAAGGGCAACTCGAGCAGCAGATGCATCATAATTGATCCAGAAGGACACCCACGAAAGGATTGTGATCAGGATTGAGGGCATATACGTCTGAAGAATGAAGTACCCGATATTTCTCTTCAACCGGAAACTCAATGAAAGTCGAGGATAGGCACCTACAGTAAATACACAAGGGCACAGTGAAGAGCCGCGACAGGCAATCTGCTCTAGCACCCAAGAGTCGACAGCATGCGCCTGGAAACTCCATGAGCTGGGGAGCCAGCCACTACCATGCAGGCTGGCATGTTATTTATAGAGTACAGGAGGAAGGAGTGTACCGGTTTGCAAGATAAGGAACAATAAAGACCTTGTCCGAAGGCTAAAGCTTAGCTGAGAGCTGTTTCTGGGGAGATTTTAGGCATGGATCACAGAATAACCGTAAATATGATGTTCAGTTTTTCATCGACAGCTGTCTCCTTTTTATCCTTGGTATAGAAAGAAAATTGGGGACTTTACTAGGAAAAAAGGCTGTTAGAAATCATGCCGTCTGCGCATCCAGAGGATTGGCGCCACTGGCTCTAGACGACTGGAGAAAGGATAGTTCAATTACACATGGAACTGGAAGAGTAGGTAGCAAACGCAGGCCCAGGGAGGGCTGTAATGCACACTAGGGTATCCTGCTGGCCATAGCCACAGCACCACTGAGAACCTTAGAGAAGCATGTTGAAGCATGCAAATTCTAGTGTGCAACCTGGCTTTTGTAACCTGCACTCTAACCACTACTGCCACCAGAGGTGCAAAAGTAGAGCCTTAGGATGCCACATTAACACGGCATTTGTTCACTCTGTTTTATACTGTTTTCTCAGAATAAGGCAAATACAACCTATGCTTACTCCTGTGTATTTCAACACCATATCACCAGCTGCAATTGGTGCAATTGTCTCAGCTCCTGGTCTACTGGATTGAAAAGAGGCTGGTAAAAAAGAGAGACCAGAGGACCCTATAACACCTGCTTCATGACCGCTCCTCCAATCTGTTTATTGGTAGGGGTCTCTCATACCAAGATGGCCTAACTAGAGCAACTTAGACTTTACCACACCACTTCTTCCATGAGAAATGGCTACATGCTTTCAAGTATATAGGTGTATAACCAAATGTTTGCTGATGATAAGTAATGAAGAAATACAGTTTAAAACACATCCATGATGCATGTAATTTTACTGTTTATCAAAGTAAAAAGCATGTTTGCACACAAGTAAGATGGACACATTTATTTATGGTTACATAAAGGACTGAATTCTGGCTGAATATTGATGCTGTAACGCAATGAGCATCTTGAATGGTTTCAGAATTAAGAAATGTCTTATTCTCAGGGCTCCAATTGGCACTTCTCATAAATATGTGCAAAATATTAGAAGCATGTTTATGGTTTTGAAAGTTAGGAATACTATCCCAAACTCAAGCCCAAATTTAAATAGGGAGTTTTATGAAACTCAAACAGCACTTCAAAAAACCAAACGCTCAGACACAATACAATCCAACAATATATTAGCTTGATACTTAGAATAATGGTATGATAATATGTAAAAAAAATCCTTTGTTCTCCATAATTAAATCTCAGTGCTTCTATAATGCTGGAGAACTCAGTATATGCAGTAAAAAACACTGACGTTTCTAACATGCAGTCCTGAATCTGAGCCCAAGGGTTTTTTTATGCAGCATTCGGTTGGCATCATGTGGAGTGACAGCATGCACAGTACCCAGTCGTGTGTGTGTGTGTGTGTGTGTGTGTGTGTGTGTGTGAGTGTGACCAGAGCCACACTAAAGTTGTGGAGCAAAACATACTTAAGCACTGCAACAAACACCAATTCATAGTTGACTTTGAGTTAATTTTGGTCACTGCTCATTTGAGAATCTTTTACTATAGAAAACCTCAGTTTAGGCTATGGCCAACCGAAGCTTTAGGTGACCTTGACTTTGCAAACTCACTTTTACTTTAAGAATCCAGGTTTTTTTTCATTTTTCCCATTTTTTATTAGATATTTTCTTTATTTACATTTCAAATGCTATCCTGAAAGTTCCCTATACCCTCCCCCCGCCCCTGCTCCCCTACCCACCTACTCCCACTTCTTGGCCCTGGCATTCCCCTGTGTTAGGTCATATAAATCTGCCGCTGCCTCTATGTGACTTATCCACACTTTGCTCTGTGCCACCATATGTTTGTCTCTGCATTCCTTCTGCAGCAGGATCACCCATTCATATACCTATTATTTTATGTGAAGATGGCTGGTATTAACCACTGACTGCCTACTTCACTGCTATTATCCACAGTTCCTGAATTGTATACAAAGAAAGAAAACCATTTACTAAGCTCAGCATTTAAAGACTAGCTGCATGGAACTTCCTCCCGTTGTTTCTCATCTCTCTGTGCAGTTTGCTTTGCAAGGTCTGATCAAATGCACACATAACATTGTTGACATAACATCAACACTGTCATAAATGACACAAGATATATGTAAATTTACAATCTTCTCATTTTCTCACAAAATACATTCACACAAAAACTGGTTTGTAAAGAGAAGTTCTCAAATGTTTCAGGTTTAGGTGGTTTCCACTTGTTAACAGCACTCTTAAGAAGAACTTCATGCAGAGCTCTTGTATCAGACTTATTTTCTAACACTGCCAGGCTAGGGCTTGGGACTTTTTTTTTTTTTTTTTTTTTTTTTTTTTTTTTTTTTTTTTTTTTTTTTTTTTTTTTTTTTTGAGTGTTACTAGCTTATTTTGCAAGAGGAACCTAATCTGCATTGTTCCCTGTCATTACATTCTCCAATTCCTACCTCACCCTGCAAGTGTGACAGTGCTGAATGCTTCTTAACTTTTAACAATTCTCTTAACATGAAACATGCCATTTTGAGGAGAGGTCCTCGGTCTTTTGAAGATTCTATGCCCCAGTATAGGGGAATGCCAGGGCCAGGAAGTGGGAGTGGGTGGGTTTGGGAGCTGGGGGAGGGGAGAGGGTATAGGGGATTTTCTGAGAGGAAACTAGGAAAGGGTATAGCATTTGAAATGTAAATGAAGAAAATATCTAATAATAAAAAAAAAAACATGCCATTTTAATCCACATAATTTTTTAGGTGAGAGATCTACCATTGAGCTACATTTCCTACCTTAGTTTCTTTAGTTGAATATTTCTGATGTATTTATTTGTTCTCTGTATTTAATCTTATTAATTATCCTGAAATCACCTTTTCATTTCAGTTTTTCTTGTTTCTTTCTCTTTTTATTAATTTTAGACCTGTCCATGTATATCCTCACTTGGATTGTGGGTAAGCATGTCCCTAATTATATGCTTTAAAATGTCTAATGGGTTTACATGGAGAGCTAGAGATACTTATCACTTTTTTTTTTTTTTTTTTTTTTTTTTTTTGGTGCAATTGTATCTATCCACTTATTTTCCCATAGTGTGAGTTGGATACAGGGACTCAGCTGTTCTGGGAATCACCCCATGCTGAGTTCTAGCTTCAGTTGTATCTCTAAAAATGCATTCTATGTGGATTCAGTGTCTGTGTGGGTTGCGAAGCCTGGCTTTGAACTTATGATACTTCTTCACCAGCCTCCCAACAGAGTAGGATTACAGGAATGTGCCATCACACTGGACTCCTTTTTCAGAATTTGACATAAAGTGAAATTCTACACTGAATTTTGTTTCACTTTTCAAACACCATCAGTGCATAGAAACCTCTAAGCAACAGAGCCGCAGAGATGTATTGACCAGCTCATGTAATCATAGAATTTTTCCATGTTATCCCATTGAGGAAACCCATGCAGGCCTGCCATCTGGAGGCCTCAGACCCTTTACTCTATCCACATTTTCAGAAGCATAAAAGAACACTACTCTATGTATACTCAAAACTCTCTCATGTAGACGAACAGAATAAAATACTTGGGAATGAAGGTTTCTTCATGTTCCCACAATAACTTTGTGGGGCATTGGGCTATGCACAGACAGGCTGGTCTCCAGTTGAGCTGAGGTCTGAATTCCGAAGGGTTATAATTCACCTTCATGACATGGTAGGTGTTTCCTTATGCTCCTGGAACTCTGGCCCCTGCCTAAGTTACCAACCCCACATCCCCCACAAGAGAAGCATGACTAGAAGTCAAGTAGGCAAAGGCCCAAGATTCTGACCTTCAGGCTAAACTCCTCCCCAGTTACCTAGCAACAGTAAAGACATAATAAGGGCTGTTCAGCTTGCTGAACTTACTGTCTTACTCCTTTGTTCTCTTACCTTTTTACTTGTCTCCCTCTTGCCCCTCACTTCCACCCCCTCTCTCCTCTTTCTTTGTCTTCTCCTCTCCTCTCTCCTCTCCTTTCCTCTCTCCCTCTTACTCGGCTTCTCTCTAGCCTTCTCTCTCTCTCTCTCTCTCTCTCTCTCTCTCTCTCTCTCTCTCTCTCTCTCTCTTTCTTCTGCCTTTCTATAATAAAGCTCTAAAACCACAGAATGTCTCTGCTCATCAAGGACCACTGTGGCTTGGAGGTTGGGACAGGCTTTCTCCTAATGAGCCATTTCTAATCTCCTGATGGAAGGCCTTCCTGTGCTCCAGTCAAGATCCGCTCCACTCACTCTTGTCATTGTTGGAAACCTCTTCCCTCATCCCTTTCTCCTATAACCTTGGTGGCTTTAGCAAAGTAACTCTGGAGTTTCCAGGTAGGGATGTCCCTTGGCCACCCCCTGAAGAGTGGGTCAGAGGCTTGAATGCCCACCCAGGGCTGAGTGGAAAGTGTATGGCAGTCCTTCCACGCCTGACAGGCCAGAGAATAGGTAAAACTCTGGTGAGGTGTGGGTTTTTCCTCCCCCCTCTTCCCCAGGGCCCCCTTCTGAGTTCCCAACATAACTTACTTTAATTTTTACTATGTCTCTACATGAGCATGTCAGTGTCCAGTCAAGGATATTGTCACTGTCTCCATATTTGTCTATTACTTCCTGACTGCAGATTCATAGCCACTGTCTTTAGGAGATTCCTTCCCTTAGCTATAATGAAAGTTCTTGACCCAATTCAATTTACATGATTCCTTATTATGTGCACCCTCCAAATGTCAGTGACAATCTTCTTGAACTGTCCTTGTTAAAATATAATTACCAATATTGACCAAAGTTAGATCTCTGTTGGCAGGCATGCATTCTCCAAGATGCTCATGAAGCAAGGAAATTGCAATGCTGAGCAAAAGCCTGCATTACAACCCAGGAACCATGTACCCACATACAGATGGGTAAAAAAAAAAAATCATTTAGTTCATTTTCTGGACTCTGTATTTGAGTTTAATACACAAAGCATTCAATAATTTCACTCTTTCTCAGTTTGAAATCACATGACATCCTTAAGATCTTAATGAGGTCATTTCAATATTGACACTTAGATGGTGATTTGATGTTAGTATCTGATCACGACATTTATAAATTGCTCTCCTTTTTTCCTATATTGTAGATGAACTAGTCTTTGTTTCAGTCAGCACATGGCAGTGACAAACACCCCAAATCCCAGTAGTTTATAACAATGAAATCTTTTTAGTGCTTTCTGTGGAAAAACTGTGGGATGCCACGATGAGGTGCCACATATACTTACCACCTGTTTCACTGGCCACACCTCATTGTCAACCTTTACATCACGAGAGTGAGAATGTTTAGTCCTCTTTCAGGAAAGAGCAACAAATACTTTTAAGTGCAATGAAATTTACCATATTTCTCAAATTTGATTTTCCCCATCATATTTCTTAATATTTTCTAAAGTACAACTTAAAAAAAAATCAAATACAAACTCAAACTAACACACAGGAAGTGTAGAACCACTGAAATTGTTTGAGAAATCTGCCCTCAGCCAGCATGAGAGATTACAGAATGACAGAACCAAATTCTCCAAGATCAGCAGAAACTTTTATGAAGATAATATTAATCCTGTTTTAAAAAAATATAACAATATTTAGAAATTTGCCAGGACAAAGAATTTATAATTAAGAAGATCTATTTTTGTAATATATCTATGTGGCAAATACATTGTTTTGAAAAAGAACACAATTTTTCAAAATCCATTTTAGCATTTAGTCAGGTGTGAGAAGTGAGCAAAGAATAGTGCAAGCATGAAGAAAGAAATCTCCAAGTCCAAGGACTCCTGACCCATGTCAGGAGACTCTGACAAAGGCAGACTGGACAAGTCCAAGCAAGCCTGGGCAATACTACAAACATACTACATTAGACATGGTCATGAGTGAGATTTAGTGATTTGTGTTTCACACACAATGAAATCAAATATGCATGAAGGACTAAGTTTCTTTGGAGAAGGGGAAAAGAAGATGCTAGGAATAAGATTTCTGAATAATAGTAAATTTAAGAATTCTGAGAGATAACAAGCTATTCTTCCAAGTAAATAGTAGCCTTCTGCTAATACATATGCATCTTACAGAGTGTAAAGGTCCTCATGTAAGTCTGACAGCCTATGGCATGCTATTGGCAGGGTTAAACACCCCAGAACATGGTGTATCTGTGGGAAAATTAACAAGGAGTCAGAGCCAATGGCTAACAATTTAAAACTGAAAAGCATTGAGTACCCTTCAAAACAGCACAAGAAGCTCCAAGATGACAACAGAAATGCAGATCTCTGGTCTGGAGCCTGTGTGCCAATGCAGATATAGGCAGGTCCTCAGTAGATGCTGAGTCAACAGGCAGAGGTGCAGTCCCTGCACAGCATACTGTTCCGAGTCAGGGCTTGCTTGGCAAAAGTATCCAGCAAAGATGCTGATCTCAACCCTTTTTCCCTGGAGGCATTGAAAGCCATGCCAAAACCAGGCTCCGGACCTCCAATTCTCTTAAATTTACATCACTCTCTAGGCATCAATATTTTTGAAGATCTCATTAAAAATGTGCACATACACTGTCAAGCTAGCCTTGTAGATGGATAGCAGCCACTCCAGTGTATCTGTAGAATAACAAGATAATATTTCTGTAGCTGATGCAGAGTGATCTAGGCACTTATGCCTCTTCCTTTTCCAGGCAGCTGCTAAAGGTCTCTCATCACTGCCTTCTGGAAAGAGCACCAGGGCTATTTTTGGGTCCTTTGTCATGCTATTTTATTCACTCGTAATTTACCTTTGACTCTGTAATATAGCCCCACATTAAAAATTCTGTGATTTTAGTACAATATGCATACCTGCAGTTCCAGCACTCAGCAGGAGGTCGAAGGCCAACCTAAACTACACAATCACAACTTACAAAAAAAGGAAGGAGGGGAGAGTGTGACTAATTCTCTTCTCTCATTCCTAGTCACTCCAATATACGCTGATAAAAATCTATGAATGAGAGGAAAGGAAATGTGTGAAATGCAAGAGAGAGAAAAGGGAACCAGAACTCAAGCTGAAAATGCACCTTGGGCAGACCGAGTGTCCTTGCAGTCTTCCTGAGTAAAAGTGCACTTTGGCTCACACGGTGCTGCCACAGAGAAGAGGTGCTCACTGTACAGCTTTAGGGTTTACTTGGATTATTCCTGCTTATGAGGCTGTCCAGTCTCACAGGCTCTCTGTTTCCATGGGCACAAAATCAGGACATTAATACTACTACAAATGGAAGAAAATGTGATAAGCTACAATTCATTAAGATAAAAAAAAATCATTATGGTGGAAATGATTACCATCTAGGAAGTAAAGAGACAAGCCTAAGGATTAAAACAAATATTTATAAGGCATATATTTGATATCCAGAACATACGAAGAATGCACACTCCTTCTCAAAAATATCCCAGACAAACAACCAAACAAAAAGATGGGGGAGGGTTTAGAATAGGTGTTTTTCTAAAGAAAGTGGACACAGGAACACCTGCTTTGTGAAGAGATTCTCAGCTAGATTTATCACCAGAAAAATGTAAGTCAAATGCACAATAAGAAACCACTTCATTACTACTAGGATATAGTCAAATGACAGTGTGGACAGGGTATGGTGTGAAGAAATTAGGTTTTGTACGTGTTGCTGGTGTCAATATAAAATGCATGGATTGCTTCAGAAAACAGTTTGAAAGTTCCTCCAAAGGTTAAACATCACACCAACTAATAAATACATGAATTCACTTTTTGAGACAATAAAAATATGTCTATGTATTATCAAATTAAAATCACAGTGTAAGGCATGGGATACCTTTTTGGTCAGGGAGATCTCCAAAACAACTATTGTCCTTAGTTACCCAGCATAACTAGATCATAAGAACTATGATTAAGGATACTAAACAAGTTACAGGACACAGAGAAATCAATTTCAAGTCCATTGAGAAATATCCTCTTTTGTGTTCATAGTGTCAGATGGTGCTGAGCAGGCAGAAAAAAAAATACAATCTTGGTCCTAGCCAGCACTGGCTACAAGCATGGAATACATGCTACAATGCTGACCTGCTTGGAACTGTCTTCCCATTGGTGTTGTAGCAGCGCAACTATTACTGGGTAAATAACTGCTTTCTGATTTCATTATGCTTATACCTATAAACTTGGGTGGCAGCAATTGATATAGAGATGCAAAACTGATCAAAGTGCTGAAATAAGAGACTGAGGGCTCAGCCCTAGATGTGATACCTCCACTAATCCGAATACCACTAAAGCTCAAGAGTTGCCAAAGAAGGGACAGGAGGAAAAGGAAGAGCTGGAGGGTTGGGGAGTGTTGTGGAATGATGCATTCTGTGTGCATTGTTATCACATTAATAAACTCACAGAAGTTATGGTCCTATAAAAGACCTACATAAGACAATGGCAGTTAAAATCCCGATATAGATGGCGTGGGTGATCTCAAGGCTGCATCCCTTACTAAAGAGCTATTGACAGGTAGTAGCAACTAAATAGAATCATTCTTTTGTGATATGGTCATTGATAACTTTCTCATGCCCCAGTGTGTGGCTTCATAGCTATACACATACTGGCAGCACTAATTAGGCTTAGTGAGTAATGAAAAATAAAAAATATATTAAGTTGTAAGAGAGACATTTTGGAGGAAGTACAGTGGGTACTAAAGGGGGGAAAGGGTGGATGTTATCATATTTCATTATGTATATGTCAGAAATCTTCAAATAAAAATATTTAAAAATAAATTATCATATTGCAAGAAATGAATATAAGTGAATAAATAGAAAAAAATGTCCACAGTAAAACATGTACATAAATGTTCATAACAATCTCATTCTAAATAGCCCCCAGATGGAAATAACTAAAATTAATTGTTCAATGAATAAGAAGTGCCAATTCTATTCATACAATAGAATAGTATTCAGCAGTAAAATGTAATAAAAAATGACACAGAGCACACCATGAGTGCCAAAGAAAGCTTAGGTAAAAGCAGCCACTTACAAAGAACTCTATTGTGTGACTTCATTTACACGAAGTGCATGGAATAAGCATATACAGAGAAAAGGGAAGTGGGTTAGTGATGGGGCCTGGGAAAATTACTGCCCCAAACTCCATGGTTTCACTGAGGAACAGTAAAATTTAAACTTGATTGTGTTCAAAGTTTCAAAGACTTAAAAATACATAAATTACCACTGAATTGTACATTTTTAATGTGTGAATTATATTGTACATGAATATCTCAATAAATCAACTGATAAAAAGGAGAAAATCTGCTATGTGTCTATTGGGAATTACATGCCTTCACTGATAGAAAATATTATGTTGCCAATAAATACATATTCTTTTTTTTCTTACTTTTCCTTTTTTCTTTTCTTTTTGTAATCAAAGTTCTCTTACCATTGAAAATATTTAGACATGTTTGTTAAGAGTCTTAAAGGTAACCCCAGTAGATGTATGTAGATAAATACTTTTATAAGGATATAGGGTAATGAGTTTTTGAAAAACCCTGGCTTCTGCAGTGAGACATATGTCAGGACCTCCTAAAGGCAAGTGATTTCACAGCAGCACACTCAGACTCAAGCAGTTCTCTGGCAGAGGTTGTATGCATGTTCTGAGCCTACTGTTTAGTACTTAGGAACTGGAAGTGGAGTCCAGTCTAGAAATGCAAGTGAAGGATGTGCAAAGAAAGAAAATGGACAAGGGAGAAAGGAAGGGCAATTTCACACTGAGCTCAAGAGGAGAGTAAATCATGAAGAAGACACAGATGTTAATGCATCATTCTGCTTTGTTCCTCTATACCTACTATGTCTTTACAAATAAAGAACTAATGATAATATTTTGCCAATATGAATTTAGGAAAATAGTATTAAAGTTTTTTATTCTGTGAAAAGATTCTTAGAAGCATATGTATTAACAGAGGGACATACAGGAGGCTTTAAAGGAAGCTCAGTTTGCCATAATCAATGAAGAAGCATGATAGTATTTTTGAAACTGAACTTAAAGAACTGATCAGTTTCACCATTAGATATCTCAGTCTTTCTTCATATTTCAAAATCTTTTGAAACAAAGTCATAGTGTCCTCATCTAGTTATATTCCAAAAAAATTAAAATATCACACATCTAATAGATTTAATAATCTATTCTCCATGGTACTTGAAAAATATCTTAAGCTTTCAATGCAAAAAATACTAAAAAAAAGCAATAAATTTTTAATTTGGCAAAAACTGAACATTACAAATTTTGGCAGTGTGTAGGACAGACACTCAGAATCAGTGTGAAAGATGCAATCCTGATTTGGTGATATTCAAGCCTTGGGTTCTAGGTAAGGGCTCCTCTATCCTGAGTTGAGCACATTTACTATGATCTCCTTAATTCAGAATGTCCTTAAACCCAGTTCTTTATCTTACAGTGATTCCCATGATCTGTACATATTTTCACAGCTCATTAGTGTTACAAGTAAAGAACCTAACTCCCTGACTTTAAAACTCAAAATATTTTCCTACAAAGTATACTGTGCTAGAAGAAGCTTTCTTTAAATGTTACTAGAAAAATAGAGATGCATTTGACTCATATTTTATGTAATATGAATGCAAGAATTGCCCCCCCCCTCATTTTTTACTCCCATATTAATGACACAAACAAAAGAAGTAGACATTGAGGATTTTCTAAGAATGAAGGAGATGGATATTAAAAGCACTACTTTGACACTATAGAGAGAAATTTACAGTACAGTGGGACATGTGTCTGTGAGGAACAGGGTCCAGGATGTTAACAAACACCAAAACCCATGGATTCACAAGTTCCTTCTGTAAAGTAGGAACTTTCATCAAACCTACAAACATGCTCCTATATTCCTTAGATCACCTCCATTTTCCTTCCAAAAGCTAATACTACAAAAATTGTCTGTCTGTCCTATTCTTGAGACAGGATCATGATACTTAGCCAAGCCTGGCCATAAATTTTTAATCCTCTGGCCTCTGTTCTTCCAAATGTGGGCGTTGCAGCACCTATTGCCATGCCATCCCATTTAAAAATAAATTAATTATTTGATAGTGAAATTATGAAAAAAAGAAAATCAGGTATAACCAAGCCAAGAGTAATAAATAAAAGTTAAGAGTGGCAAGGACGTTGCCAACTTAAAGCAAAGGGTGTAATGAGTTGTGTTGAATAAATAAACCAATGTTCAGATGAGATGTCAGAGCAGACCCTCATGCACACACTATTTCTGAGAAGGGTATTACAATACACACAACCTATAACACACTGTGCCTTCAATTTATTTTGATAAAGACAGGAAATTCAAATTATGTCTTTCACAGGCAGCTCATCAAAGACGCTTACCAATTAGGCACCAGAAAGCACATTCATCATCACTATCAGCTAGACAAATGGAAGACACAAGACACAACTTACATCTGGTAGGTAATGTCTAAGTCAAGTGTGTGGGGCAGGAATCTCAGGCTGGCTGATATATGTGCCATGGTATGAGCATTTTGGAGAGCAGTTTGGCATTGTCAGTTAAGTTTCAACATTTCCACTTCTACTCTAAGGCATGTAAATAACATTTATCTCCACATATAGTTATTCAAGCTACATTATGCCTTCCTGTGAATAAGAATCTATAGATTGAAAAGAAAACAAATGAACTGTAGTGTGGAGAGGAATTAAGTCTTCAAATGTGAGGCTCAGGTGGATGTAGACCAGGCTGGCCTTGAACTCAGAAATCCCCCTGCCTCTGCCTCCCAAGTTCTGGGATTAAAGGTGTGTGCCACCACAGCCCGGCTCATTTTATCTGTTATTGAGAATGGATTCCAAGAGACTTGTTCACATAGAAAACTGTTCTACCCTTAGGCAGGACCCCTTCTACACTATTACTTTTTTTTGATGAGCTGGATCAATTTGATTTGACATTTAAACTTTAAATAATCATTAAATGTTGCTTGCACATCAAAAATATTTCAGTAACATTTAAACTTACTAAATGTAATGAAACAGAAACTAGGTAAAATAATGAAAAAGATTCTTTTATTGCTACTCCGGCAGGAATCAGTGGTCTTACCTGAGCTTACTCAGAAGTTCTAATCATTGCCTTATTAATTATTTCTTTGAGAGAAGTAGTCAGATCCATTTGGTAAGTGATAGAGTTTAAAAGTTAAAAGATGACCTGTCTGTCTATGTACCAATACCATGCAGTTTTGATCACTATTGCTCTGTAGTATAGCTTGAGGTCAGGGATGGTGATTCCTCAAGTTCTTTTATTGTTGAGAATTATTTTCGCTACCCTGCTTTTGTTTTTGTTTTTGTTGTTTTGTTTTGTTTTTAAAAATGAGAATGGTTCTATCTCTGTGATAACTGAGTTGGAATTTTGATGGGGGTTGCACTGAATCTGAACATTGCTTTTGGTAAAATGGTCATTTTTACTATGTTAATCCTACCAATCGATGCATATGGAGGATCTTTTCATCTTCTTAGGTCATTTCAATTTTTTTTTAAACAGCGATTTGAAGTTCTTGTTGACAGATCATTCTTCCTTTTTTCCCTTTTTTTGTTTTTTGGGTTTTTTTGTTTTTATTTTTGTTGTTGTTTTGTTTTGTTTGTTTCAGAGATGAGGACCAAACTCAGGGCCTTCTGCTTGCTAGGCAAATGCTCTACCACTGAGTTAAATCCCCAACCCCAAGATCTTTCACTTGCTTGATAGAATTACACTAAGATATTTTATATTATTTGTGATTATTGTAAAGAGTTGTGTTTCTGTAATTTCTTTCTTAGTCCATTTATCATTTGTATAGAGGAAGGCTACTGATTGATTTGAGCTAATTTTATATCCAGACACTTTGTTAAAGTTATCATCTGTAGGAGTTTTCTGATAGAAATTTTAGGGTGGCGTATGTGTACTATCATATTACCCACAAATAGTGATATCTTGACTTCTTCGTTTCCAATTTGTATCCCTTCCATCTCCTTTTGTTGCATAAATGCTCTAGCTAAAACTTCGAGTACTATAGTGCATAAATATGGAGAGAGGGGGCAGGTTTGTGTTGTCCCTGATTTTGGAGGGATTATTTTAAGTTTTTCTCCATTTAATTTGAAGTTGGCTGTTTGTTTGCTGTATACTGCTTTTATGTTTAGGTATGTGTCTTGAATTTCTGATCTTTTCAAGACTTAATATGAAAGGGTGTTGTATGGATTTTGTCAATGTTTTTTTTTTTCAGCATATGAGATGATCATGTGATTTTTTTTCTTGATTTTGTGTATGTAGTAGATTATGCATATGGATTTTCATACATAGTGGATTATGTAGATGGATTTTCATATATTGAACCATCCTTGCATCCCTGGGATGAAGCCTTCTTGATTGTGCTGAATGATTGTTTTAATGTGTTCTTGGAATGTGATTGTGAGAATTTTATTGAGTGTTTCTGCACTGATATTTATAAGTGGGATTGGTCTAAAAATCTTTCTTTGCTGGGTCTTTGTGTAGTTTGGTATCAATGTAATTGTGGCTTCATAGAATGGATTAGGTAGCTCTTTAAGCTCTTACACTTCTTACTCTCTAGCCCTCCTTTTTTCTCTCCTTTCCCCCTCTCTCCACGTGGCAATGGCTGGTATCCCTCTTTTTACTTTTTCTCCTTCTCCCTGCCTTTCTACAATAAAGCTCTAAACCCATAAAAAATAAAAATTAAAAAAACAATGAATTGGTAGCATTCTTTCTATTTCCATTTTGTGGAATAGTTTGAGAAGTATTATTAGCTCTTCTTTGAAGGTGTGATAGAATTCTGCATTAAACCCATCATGTCCTGACCTTTTTTTTTTTTTTTTTTGGTTTGGTTTGGAGAGACTTTTAATGACTGTTTCTATTACCTTAGGGGTAGTGGGACTGTTTGGATAGTTATAAGAACCACATGGTATTGGTACAGAGACAGACAGGTAGATCAATGGAATAGAATTGAAGACCCATAAATAAACCCATATACCTATGGTCACTTGATCTTTCGCAAAGAAGGAAAAACCATACAGTGAATAAAAGAAAGCATTTTCAAGAAATGATGGTGGTGACAGGTGGTTTGCATGTAGGAGAACGCAAATTGATCCATTTTTATCTTTTTGTACAAAGCTCAAGGTTAAGTGGATCAAGGACCTCCACATAAAATCAGAAATGCTGTATAGAAGAGAAAGTAAGAATGAGCCTCGAACACACCAGCATAGGGGAAAATTTCCTGAACAGACCACCAATGGCTCAGGCTCTAAGATCAACAATTGACAAATGCAACCTCATGAAACTGAAAAGCTTTTGTAAGGCAAAGGACACTGTCAATAGTACAGAAAGACAACCTCCAAATTGGGAAAAGGTCTTTACCAACCCTACATCCAACAGAGGGCTAAGGTTCAAAATATACAAAGAACTCAAGAAGATACACTCCAGAAAACCAAATAATTCAATGAAAAATGGGATAAACAAAAAATTCTCAGCTGAGGAATCTCGAATAAATGAGAAGCACCTAAAGAAATGTTCAACATCCTTAGTTATCAGGAAAATGCATATGTAAATGACCCTGAGATTCCACTTTACACCAATTATAATGGCTAAGATAAAAAACTTAGGAGACAGCAGATGCTGGCAGGGATGTGGAGAAAGAGGAACACTCCTCTATTGCTGGTAGGATTGCAAACTTGTACAACCACTTTGGAAATCAATCTGTTGGTTCCTCAGAAAATTGGAAATAGTTCTACCTAAAGACCCAGCTATACCACTACAGGGCATCTTTATATACACCAAAGATGCTCCAACATATAGCAAAGACACATGTTGCACTATGTTCATAGCAGCCTTATTTATAATAGCCAGAGCTGAAAACCACCCAGATGTCTCTCAGTGGAAGAATGGATACAGAAAATGTGGTAACATTTGCATAATATGTAACATTTATACAATGGAATACTGTCCAGCTATTTAAAATAGCAACTTCACAAATTTTGCAGGCAAATAGATGGAACTAGAAAATATTATCCTGAGTGAGTTAACCCAGCCCCCAAAGGACATACATCTTATGTACTTACTGATAAGTGGATGTTAGTCTAAAATCTCAGAATATCCATGGTGCAACTCACAGACCATATGAAGCTTAATAAGAAAGAACCCCAAAGTGTGAATGCTTCAATCCCACTTAGAATGGGGAACAAAATAATCACAGGAGGCAGAGGGAGGAAGAGACCTAGGCAATAGAGGGAAGAAGAATGGAAAAAGGGAAGATGAAATCAGGTATGGGAAGAAAAGAATTCCAGAGAGCCAGGAGAATGAATAGAAATATGTAGCAGTAGGAGGTGGCAACTGGGAGTCCAGGGAGACTAGAGAGTCCGAAATGCCAGGAATTCCAGAGACTCCCAGGACACAATGGAGATGACAATATCTGGAATACCCAACAGTAGGGAGATAGTACCTGAAGAGACCACCTCCAGTAGATAGACATGATTCCCACTTGAGGGATGGGGCCACCCACTTACTCAAAATTTTTAACTCAGAATTGTTGCTGCCCAAAGGACACACAGGGACAAAAAGTGGAGCACAGACTGAGGGAAAGGTCATCTAGAGACTTCCCCACATTGGGATCCATCCCATCTGCAGACACCAAACCCTGACACCATTGCTGATGCCAAGAAGTGCTTGCAGACGGGAGTCTAGTATAGCTGTCCTCTGAGAGGCTGCCAGCACCTGACTAAGACAGATATAGATACTCACAGCCAACATTGGACTCAGCCAGGAGAGCCCAATGGAAGAGTTATGGGAAAGACTGAAGGGGATTGCAACTCCATAGGAAGAACAACAATATCAACTAACAGGACCCTTCAGAGATCCCAGGAATTAAACCACCACCAAAATGTATACATGAGAGGGTCCATGGCTCCTACATATGTAGCAGAGGACTGCCTTATCTGGCATCAATGGGATGGGAGGGGCTTGTTCCTGTGGAGGCTTGTTGCCCAGAGAAGTGCCATGCCAGAGGGACAAGGAGGAAGAGGGTGGGGGTGGGGTATGGGAAGTAGGGAGTTTGGGGAGGAGAGACCAGGAAGGGGAACAACATTTGAAATGTAAATTAATAATTTAATAAAAACAAGTTAAAATTCAAGAAATGAAGTGCACAAAAATTTGTTTAGAAGCTCTAATAACATTTTAGGTCTTGACCAAAAGAATCAGAAAACTCTAGATATGTTTGCTTTATACTTATTACTGGACTGACATCTATTAGCCTACTGAGGACTGGGTGCCACTGTGCGGTAACTGTCTCCTCTCACCTTGTCGGTCACTGTCCTTATGGGTCTATCTCTTCTTCCCATGCTTATGTGCTTTCTTAGAAAGCATAATGAAGGCTTCCAAATTTGAGTTAAAATTGTTGCTAAACTCTGAGTACTATGTTCATAAGCACTTTCATAAAAATTAGAATTCAGAATGAGAACAGGACATAGCTAATAGTCCTAAGAGTTCTCAAGAAGTCAGTTGCTTAAAGAAGGAAATGCTTAAAGAAGTTCACCTTCTATTTTCTTATTCCTGGTGGACTTTCTTGGGAGAACCCATTGTTGGGAGTTTGGTTAATTTGTCAGAACCCCAAATGCATGGTAAAATACAAATAAATTTACTCAAGAGACTTAAAAAACATTTGATGAAATGTGAGATTAACACTTGACAGATGACAAGAAATTATACCAGATGTGTTTCAAAGCTTTCCAATGAAAAAATAAGGAACTGGTGAGGAGAAGTGCAAGTGGCAGGAGAACTGCTCCCTGGAGAGTATGAATGGACTGTGGTAGTGCAAGACAGAAAAAGGAAAATATGTCAAACGGAGGCGAGAATCTGAATAAAAGCTTGGAGGTGCAATAAAGAGTGAGTGGCAGGAGAAAAGAAAGACAATTCAATGAAGTCACTAAGATCAAAGTTTAGAGTGTTAAACTGAATTGCTGAGGAGTCAGAGACTGAGGCCACAGAAGTGTCAGAGCTGGTCAGTGGCTTGAGAAGAATGATAGCATTGAGCTAACACAGCAGTAGAGAACAGTAGGGTTCAGAGGCAGATGGTTCCTTTCTTGTCTTCCATGACTTCTTAGTATTGAATTAAGACATTCCAGGATCCTGAGTTAGGATGTGCAGGCTTCAAACCCCAGGATCAGTTCTTAAAAGCCTGCACCGTAACGCAGCTTATCTAGAAACAGTTGGCCTTTGGTACAAGACTGCAAAGGAGTCAGATTCAGGTGCCACACAACGGTCCAGTGGATTGTTGCTTCTCACAACACCATACTTTGTACAGCTCTTTTGTAAACTGAATTACATGTTTTTATAAGCACTCACTTAACACACACACACACACACACACACACACACACACACACACACACACAAAACTGGAACATGACTGTCTTAGTCAGGGTTCCTATTCCTGCACAAACATCATGACCAAGAAGCAAGTTGGGGAGGAAAGGGTTTATTCGGCTTACATTTCCATACTGCTGTTGATCACCAAAGGATGCAGGGCTGGAACTCAAGCAGGTCAGAAAGCAGGAGCTGATGCAGAGGCCATGGAGGGATGTTCTTTACTGGCTTGCCTCCACTGGCTTGCTCAGTCCACTCTCTTATAGAACCCTAGACTGCCAGCCCAGAGATGGCATCACTCACAAGGGGCCCTCTCCACTTGATCACTAATTGAGAAAATGCCTTACAGCTGGATCTCATGGAGGCACTTCCCCAACTGAAGCTCCTTTCCCTGTGATAACTCCAGCTGTGTCAAGTTGACACAAAGCTATCCAGTACAATGACGATTTACAGTTTAGAAAGATTAATTATGGAAAAGGTCAAAGACAGACCATGGTTGGTATGCAGGAAGAACCTTGACCATCATGGGAGCTGTGTTTAATTTCCCCATATCAACACCACTTCAATTATCTAATTTATTTGTTTGTTTACTTTGCAGTGCTAGGGATTGACCCTGGGGCTCATGAATATACCAATACATATCATGGATTTCTAATTTTCCTATACTTTAACATAAGCTAATATATTGCAACAGTATGGGCTTCCAGGGACATTAGTGGCATAAAATTGACACAAAAATGTTACTGTGATGGGGAGTTAGTACTATGCATCCTTGCTTACTTTTTAAAACAAATCAAAACACTGTTCAGAACATTGGTATTATGCTAATAGCTGAAGTGGTTTTGGCACTAATGAACCCGGTTATCATTCCATAACTCTACAGCAATTCTAGAGCACGGCTACCTCATTACAAGTGGCACAATCCTTAACTCCCATTCAGGGACAGGAAGGATTTATGCGATTTTTTTTTGACACATGGTATTTTAATCCTTGATTATAGAATGTCACTGGGTTTTGAGTCATCTCTTCTATGTAAAATATTTATTTAACTATCTCTTCTGCAGAAACAATTCATTTTAATATATACCTGCCATCCAGGTGTACTCTGTAGATTCAACAGCTATGCATGACTCAAGCTAATTTCAAGTGGACAGATATTTTTGTTCCCTCCTAATCCTTGGTAGACAGCCTGTGTTTAGTGATGAAGTCTTTAGATCCCGGTTACCAATTGGAATTGCACTAATTTACAACCCAAGGAGATAACAAAAACTTAGGATTGCATTTAGCTTTAAAATGTCTTTAAGATGACAATGGCTATGGTATTTCTTTCTGCATGGGTCAGAGTAATTTTAATGTACAAGTTCTTTGGAAGTGAAAGGTTTTATAACCTATATCAAGCTCCATGAGCATTTGGTGAATGTAGAACTCTAGTCAGGCTACAAGAAGCTACACGAAAGACAGTGCTCTAACGTGATAACCTCGTGGGTCAATGCACAGCTAGAAGACTGCCCTCTGTTCCTGCAAAATGTATACTTAGGAAGTATAGTCTGACTTCCATCTCTGACCAAATCAAAACACAGGTACTTAAAAGAACAGTGCCAGTCCAAGGTAGGCTATGTGCTGCCCAGTCCACATCCTCCCTGGGCATCTGAGACAGCATTGTAAGAGAGTCTTCAGTTAACAGGTTTTGGTCAGAAAGGCAACTTTTTTGACAAATGCAGACATGGGCAGGATCTCTCTGCTGTGGAAAAACTACCAGCATACTTTGAGCAGACCCTTTGCACATAGGCTTGGGGCAAAGGACTGATGACATCTCAATTTTATACATAATAAATGAGCCATTTTCTTCAATGCATCAGAGCAGTTTTCTTGATTGTGCACACACATCATTGATGCTAAGCCTTAGATCTTGATTTTTCTCACACCCCACACAAAGTATATCTCCATAGATCTGCAGACCACAGTTCATCAACAGTGCATGCAGACAAAACTGATTTAAAAATTCAAGCTTCTGTCTCCACTAACATTGGCTGATAGAAGCCAGGATGGAGAGGAGAGATACAGGTAAAAACTTTGAGCCATTGTGCAGGTACTCAATGACTGATGCTCCAATCTCAGGCAGGAAGCAAGCTTGGGGGGGGGCAGATCTGCATATGCTGTCAATAGGACCAGTCCCTCCTGGGGATATGCATTCTTGATGTCAAGGGAAGCATAAGCTGTGGGTAGAAATGGAAGGGGATTGTGAAGGTATACACAATATAACCCAGCCAGGATAGCTGTGGTGGTAGGGACAGGGCAGAGTGCTTCCTAGAATAAGGTAGCATGAAGGTGAAATGAAGCCGATCTAGTTAGCAGAAGAGACAACAGTCACCCACAGGTACTAGGCAGACAGCACAGGACCAGTTTCCTTAATGCCATCACACCCCGAGACTGATTTATAGCTGTTGGTGTTTGTTTAAATGTACACAGTTCTGCTTTCCTGTAGCATTTTTTTTTTTTACACTGTTTGTGCACATGGCTATTCTTTAGTTTGGAAAACACTTCTATTTATCATCTGAATTATCATGCAGAACATGCACAAAGAATGAAAAGCAACTGAGATATTACCACAGACATCAAATGCATGTGACAGAAATGTAATCAGATCTCAGCAGGCACAGACAGAGAGCAGAAGATATCCTCTCTGTTTCTGGGTAGTTGGATAAGAATGGTGGTGAAGCTCAGGCCATGGCAACCTTAACCAGACAGCATTCAGAGAAGACCACCATGTGGGGTGCGGAGAGCAGCATGGACCACTGTTGTCCTGGATCACCAAGGCTAAGGTGAGCCCAGGAAGTGAAAAAGGTGGCAGCTTTTAGGAGAACATCTATCATTCCTGCCCTTATTAGCTCCAAGGCCATCCAGTCTCTTCTCTAACCAAGGATGGAATATTATGCATGATATTAAATAAGAATCAGATACTTTCTCATCCGCTATCTTATCTTCCACAGCATACACTGGGGAGTGTCTCATTATCGGGTGGTCTAATCTTATCACAGGAACAAATGCTTTTTACACACACACTAAAGCAGTTCATGGGATGGTCAATTTCTAACAATACATGGAAGCCAGCCAACATGCACTTCACTGAGACCATACTGTCAGTGCACCAAGCAGCTTAAAAGGACTAAAAGTGGACACAGGATCACCTGTGGCGAAGACAACATTCCTGGAGACCAGACGGTGCTCCACAATGGAGAACTGTGGGAGCTCGATCCTTTCCACGCCAGTGACAGCCTTGTCCCCGCCACGCCAGTAAAATTCAATGTCATCCGTAGTGTAGCCATCTACCAGGAGAGAGAAGCAGGAACATGGTGGATAAGAGGCACTGTGACTAAATTGCAATGTATAGCCCAAGAAATTATTTTTGTTAAAGGGAAGTGATGGCTTTATTAGATTTAAAGAATTATTTAATATGCACATCTGTAAGGAATGCAAATAAATTAGCTTTCTCTGTGTTACCTCAGCAGTCTGATTTGTGCCAGGATGATCCTGAAAGACAGAGAACTAGGACTGTGGGAGATGAGAGTTTGGACCAGAGTTCTGAGTGACATTATAAACACCCAGACATCATCTATTTGAGGATTTCCACACATCTTTACAGCAAGGAGTATGATGCCAGGGGAAAGCAGGTATGGAGATTCAGGAATAGCTACAGAGACTAAGGGCCAACTTTCCCCATCAGAGTCTAGTGGCAAGAGTTCCTTTAAGGTGCCTGCCCATTTTAGAAATGCCCTTTGCTGGGACACTCTTGGCCCAGATACACTGGCATAGGTGTCCTCCTCACAAAGAGAGTGAGAATGAGAGAATCAATGAGAAACAAAGCACTGTCTTATCTCACCTCCCAGGAGTCACCCAGACGATCACGGCAAATTGTACATTTATTTCCAGCTCTCTTTGTATTTTTTATTTTTCTTTGTTTCTATTCTTCCTCTCTTCTTTCCTCTCCCCTCCCTTCTTCCTTTCCTTCTTCCCCCATCCTCCCCTTTCTCCCTTTCAACCTTCTCTCTATCCTCACTTCTTTCCCATTCCTTCCTTCCCTTCCTTCCTTCCTTCCTTCCTTCCTTCCTTCCTTCCTTCCTTCCTTCCTTCCTTCCTTCCTTCCTTCCTTGTCTTCTTGTTTCTCCCTTGAGTCAGACCTCATGACTGAACACCCGATGACCTATACCATCTACTAAGTGCTGGAGTCACAGAATTCAATTTTTCAATTAGATCAGTAAAACACAAAACTGATTTTTTTTTAAAATCAGTCATATCATTTTTAAAACGTATCATTGCAATGCAAAATAGAATTTTGTACTTGAACACATACAAAATAAATGTATCCAGTGCTTTCATAGCCAGGATCTCAGTTTCTGCAGTGTTAATCATGTCCCTAGAGCAATCTGCTATCCTCTGGATAGACCACAGTGTGGCATCTAACATTTAGCACCTCATTCTGTCTTCCTGACCTGACAATTCCTTCTCTAATAAAATACTCACATGATTACATCACTCCTTTATATAAAGCCCTCAACTGCTTTCTAGTCAATGGATAAACAAGCTCAAACTTCTCACAAAGACCTCAGGAACTTACAAGAAGAACTCCAATGTGAAGCTCCTCCCTCTCCCATTACCAGGTATGCATCTCTCTTACTACTCAGAGCAGCTCCTGCACCCAGACAAGCTGTGCTCTCTGCAGGAGTCTTTCTGGGTGTTCAAATAGTCCATCCTCCTCCAGGTCACAAGACTTACGGAAAGCTTGCAGAAGCTTTCCATGAGATCCCATCTCCTGCACAACCCCACAATCACCCACAATTCTTTGTCTTTCAAAACACTCATTGCTCTTTCTGCCTGTTTCACATCCCTCTGGATCATGTACTCCAGGTTGGAAAGCATTTTGCCTCTGTGCTCTATATGTCCCTGTGCTTAGGACAGTTCATGCACAGGGATAGAGTGCAGCTCTATGGTAAAGTGCTTGTTTCACATGTGTGAAGCCCTGGGTTTAATCCCAGAAACAGAAAACAAAATCAAAGCTAAACATCAGTGCTCACATAGAGTTGAACCCTGCAAAGTAGGTGAGGGATAAATTAATGGATCAACAAATTTATACTCAGCTGGAAAACAAAGATACCACTTTTCCACTCTACTCCCAGTGCATAGAAGCCAGCAGAAAGGAATTCTCTGCTTGTTCTCAGACACTTTCAGCCTGGAGTCCTTTAGGACAAATCATTCCTTACTCAAGAAATCCCTATTGCCCAACACCTGCTGAAGTCGGGTCACACTGCAATAACCGTAACACCCAGAGGTGTGTGCAGGCAGTTGGAGATGAAGCTGCTTCCTAAACAAAAGCTCGCATTCACTTCCTAAAATGTCCAAAGTCTCAGCAGAGCCATGGCCTCTATCCAAACAGAAGACATTAGACATCCTAGGATAAACCTAGGAACTATAGGGATCACCATCTTTCCTCTGAGCCTTTGAAGCTCCATGGCCAGTGTCCTCAAAAGCTCCAATTTTGCATCATTGGATGTGACTTTACATTCCTCATCTCTGAATTCACAGATGTCAGGAAGCATGGGCATTGATCAGTATAGCAAAAAAGGAAACAATGTGGCCAGCTGTGGCCCCAACTCTGTACTCCCTCATGGTGCTTAAGCACCATACATCCCCAACCACAAATACTTCCAGTGACACCAAAAAAGCAAATTCTCTTAACCACCCAAATATCAGTAGAACACCAGTTGAGATTAATAATAAACCGGGCTGTGATAGACTCGGTACAAACACTTGTTGAAACTAGTAATAAGGCAGTGTGTGACAGGTCAGGATCAATAGGTGGCACTGTTCAGGTGGCAGGAGGCACATCTTGTTAGATGTTAGCAATGCAGCTTCAGTTCTCCCGTAGAAGTACACAGCACTGAATTATCAATAAGGCATCTGAACACTCCTTAAATTGGAGAAAATTGCCAAGATGCAGAAATGGCCAGCTTGTAAGGCCACAATTCTGATGGGAAATGAGTTTCACTCCAACTGCCAAGGGTCTCAGCAGTCCAGCCACTCAAGCATGATGAAGCAGATTGTAAGAAAATTGCATCTCAGTGTTTGCTGTGTTCTTGCTGAATGGTTTGAGATGGGGGACATTTGTTTTCTCCTATTTCAGCACAGAAAACAGACTATCTAATCAGATTAGAATAAAGTACTCTTTTACACTGAGTTATATATCCACACACACACACACGCACACGCACACGCACACACACACTCCAGTCTTTCAATTTTTTTGTTTCTCTCTTGCTTTTGCTTCCTCTTTTTGTATCTCTGTCTTTCTCTGTGTTCACAGTAACATTGGTAAGAGTCAATTCTTTAGTATCTATTTTGTTTTGTGCCTTGGGAATGCTACCTAGGGTCTGTGTATAGAAAAACAAGCATTCTACCATTGAAGTGCCTCCTGGATTAATTTTAAGATAGATATAAATATTATAAGAATATTGTAAGTGCTTTAGTATACATGCTAACTTACAATGACAAAAACCAACAAAACAACTTAAAATTCAAAGGACAAGAGGAAAGCAGACTCGAATACACACAGCTTTCAATTTCCAAGGTGCAGTTTTGCTCATCCAGTGGGTATCTTCTGAGGTCCATCATGCACGCTGCTGTCGTGGTGATCCTGAAACACATAGTAGGGGTGGCATTAGAGACGTGCTAAGGAATGGAGGAGGGAAACTGCTTCTAGACAGACATAAGTCATATACACATAAGCCCTCCTTCCCAAAGTCCACATGGCCAAAACTTCCCTTAGGATATACTGAGAATTTTGAATGAGTAAAAATTCCTTGAATGCATGATTTGAATACACTATAGGTCAGTTTTATCAAGAAAACCAAATCACACTTAATTTTACTTCATTTACCTGTTCTAAATTGACAAGTAAAAAGTATACATGATAATGGTGTGTGGAGTAAGATTGAGAAGTGTTCGTGTATCATAGAATGAAATAAAGGAGTGCACTCCATCTAATAATCCAAAACTAAATACATTTTCTAAATCATGCAATTATTTAGCCTAATATTCCACCCTATTCATTAGAACCGAGTCTATAATTGAGATTTTTACTAACTGTTTTCTAATTCGTCTCTCCCAAACAACCTGAAGTCATATGCCCATGTATGCACATATACATTGGTAAGGACATTGTGCTTAGCAGCTTCTCACTCATTGTCATACTATGTAGAGTCAGAATGACAATGCAAACTGAATGGAGAAGCCTGAATAAGTCCAGGAGTAGCTCCTTCCTGCCAATCACTGTTTCTGAGATGTAGTACTTATTCAGATTTTTCCATTTTGCTGTAATAATGATGCTTTTTATATAATTATATATATTGATAAAATATTGACAGGAGCCATCAAAGAGAAGCTAAAAATTTGCATGTGACCTTCCTGAGATGAGTCAGTATTGGATTAAATATTATGACAGCAGGCAAGGCCCATAAGAAATTCATTTTATGTGAGACTCCTGCTATTAATATACTTTTCCTATTATTATTAAACATATATAATAACCACTAGGTATTGCGTCACCCTTTTGAGCAGATCTCTGCAGAACAACGAAGATGTACTGTTTTGTAGTGATGCTATATAGACAAATAGATGATCCCTTAATTCTTACTGATTATCCTATAAGAATAATTTTCTGATATTCAAAACTGCATTGAGAATGCTGCCAATCCTCAAGTGCCATGAGTTAACTGCTTCTAAGAGAGCAAGCAGGCATCTACTACTCAGAGCACATTCCAAGAGGTTGTAAAACCATTAACCACGGCCATAAAAAGGGAACTAAGGATTTACTATAGGTGCAAGGACAGAAGATAAAGTATTGACTGGGTTTATCTATACAAATGTCACTAATATGATAGTCACAAAAGTTATGGTATTTAACTTTCTATAATTCTTTAGAGCTGGAGACAGATGATTAATGTTTAGCCAGATAATTACTCCTAAATATTCTCTGTTAACTTCTTGTTAAAGATGTGTAAGTGCTGAGGACAAAGAGAGGAGACAGAACTGAGGAGAACTTTTTAGATAGAACTGTACACAAAACAAACATAGAAGTAAAGGCAGTGGAAGTAAGAGCATTGTTACATCAGAGCAGGAGGAGAGAGCAAGATTAGAAGGAGAATGCAGAGTAGAATAATTTAGAAACTATCAGGCGACTTAAAAAATTAAGAGAGCAATATGCAGAATACAGTGGGGAAGAGAAAAAAAAGAAGCCATAGAGAGCAAATGGAGCAAGCGAGCTTCTCCTTATCATGGGGTAGAACAGGTCTTTTCTTAAGAGCAAAGCAGGTTTAGTCATCCTAGAGAGCACAAAGCTTGCTCCTAGCAGACTTGCTTTTAATTCATTTAGCAATCATAGAGTAGAAGCTTTTTCTTTCTCTTATTAGAGCTTATTTTTGATCCAGAGTGAGGGAGTGTTTTCTGCACTGGTGCTTTGTCTTTTGCTTCATATACATATGTAAGTATGGATGTGTGTGTGTGTGTGTGTGTGTGTGTGTGTGTGTATGTGTGTGTGTGCCTAAGTATGTAATTATGAGATAGTATAAAATCTGGACCCAACTAGTTTGTGTGGAGTTTTAAGAATATGTATGCATGAATCAGTATATGAATTTATGTGAGTTTAATCTATATTTGCTTGAGTAAAAGGCTTTCCTTCTATGAGCATGACTCTCTTCTCCTGGTTCAATGAAAGTTTATTACTCCAAACTTCCCCCTTGCCTGACAAGTGAGAGGCATCTGGACTACAGGGAAATGGCTCTAGCAATTAACCCATTACTTAATCTCCTGATTTTTTAAATTGGATGTTTTCCTCATTTACATTTCAAATGTTATCCCCTTTCCTAGTTTCCTCTCTGAAAATCCCATATACCCACCCCCCTGCTCCCCAGCCCACCCACTCCCACTTCCTGGCCCTTGCATTCCCCTATACTGGGGCATAGAGCCTTCACAGGACCACGGGCCTCTCCTCCCATTGATGATCGACTAGGCCATCCTCTGCTACATATGCAGCTAGAGACATGAGCTCTGGGGGTGCTGGTTAGTTCATATTGTTGTTCCTCTTATAGGGTTGCAGACCTCTTCAGCTCTTTGGTTCCTTTCTCTCGCTCCTTCATTGGGGCTATGCCAGTGCCTGGCAAATACAGAAGTGGATGCTCACAGTCATCTATTGGATGGAACACAGGGTCCCCTGCTGTTTTAAGATGAGGGGTTGATGCCAGAGACTGCTGCTTCTGGCCTGAGTGGAACTCAGACAGGCATGCAACTACTGCAGCAAAGTGACTTAGATTAAAGATAGGTAAATATTTTATTGTGATACAGCAATCTTAATTATCTTGCCCCCACCAATGCTCATCCCCATTGGCTTGCCTTCAAGAGAGAACCAGAAATAAAGAAAAACAGCCAGGGCATGGCTACGAGCAAAATATGTGTTCACTACTTTTCATTCTTTAGAAGTAATACTTAGAAAACCCCATGACTATAGAGAAAGTCTGCATGCTATAATAAGTTAGCATACAAGTGAGAGCTCTGTGAAAGATCAGGCTCTGTTGGGCTGTAGGAGAAAGAACAACTGGGGTAAGGGAAAGTGTGGGAGCACTAAGAGAGAGGGCAAGGCTATGCAGCACAGCAGAGACTCTCACTTAACTTAGGCTAGGTAAGTAACTTGAGTGACGGAGGGAAACTTGCACCATTTACCTCTAGAAGAAATGGGAGGGACAGAGTTTCAGAGCCCAGAGTTGAGAGCTCAAGCCCACTGAATGGATCTGGTCAAGTTTAATAAGCTCCAGTGCCATCATGGGCTCTATATTTGCAATTCCCAATTCTCCCATATATGTCTTGATGGGTATCTTCCTGTTTCTCTTCTCTCTTCTCCCTCCTCTTCTCCTTTCTCCTTTCCCTCCTCCCTCCCACTTTCCATCTCTCTTTCACTGCTCTCTCCCTTTCTTTTCCTTTCTTTCTTCTCTCTCTCTCTCTCTCTCTCTCTCTCTCTCTCTCTCTCTCTCTCTCTCTCTCTCTCTCTCTTCTGAGAGAAGGACGACTAGTTCCACTTCCATGGACTGCTATAGACTGAGAACTACACTCCTATTTCTAAGGAATGATGGCACCAATCAGTTAAACTTGAGCATTAGCGGGTGAGTGTAGTGGTTGGTGTTACCTATCCAACTTTATAAAAGTTAGGATCAGCAGAGAGAAGGGTCTTTAGTCATGCCTGCGAGTGATTTTCTTACTTGAGGTATTTAAGGTGTGAAGGCCCACTCTGAAAGAGAGCTCAACTATTTTGTAGGCTGGACCTTGGCCTGAAAGGAGAGAGATGCAAGCACTAGATTGCAGAGTTTTCAGATTCCAGATGCAGGGTGACTCTGGATTCTGTGACATCTCCTTCCTGATGGACTAGAGCCTGAAACTGTCATCTGAGAGAAACGCCTTATCCTTTAAATTGCTTTGGTCTGAATATTTTATCAAAGGCATAGGAAAAAGACACCGAGACAGTGAAGTTCTCCCCTCAGTAGATTTTATTTTATTTTTTGATGTAAAAACATGAGGTAGTTTAATGGCAGAGCTCCGGGACGATGCGTACCTCACACAGGAGGCAGAGGCACCGACATAGATAATTATTTAAGGTTTTCTTTTTTCTTTCTTTCTTTCTTTCTTTCTTTCTTTCTTTCTTTCTTTCTTTCTTTTTTTTTTTGCCTTTTGCCTTTTGCCTTTTGCCTTTTGCCTTTTGCCTTTTGCCTTAGAAAAAGAATTGCCTGGAATCTTTCTGTGTTAGTGCATACTTCTTATAGAAAAACAGAGATATATGTATATGTGGTGGGAACAATGAAAGCTGATATCCTAGACAGTGAGACAGGAAATATACTGCCATCCACAAGGTTGACAGTTTCCTACTTCTATTCGCTGTCTCTGGCTCTGTCTGTCTGTCTCGACCACCTCTATCTGTGTGTGTACATAGAAATAATAATATGCATATAATGATATTAGAGATACACTATATTAAAATGATATATATTTATAATCTATATATTCTTTTTCTCCCTTCCATTGTTTTTCTCTTCCCTTTCTTCATTCACTTTCTTTTCTTCTCTCTTCCTTATTAAAATTCTTTGGTTTGGTTTTTGTACTCAGACAACAGCCAGTCAGAGCTGTGCTATGCATGTCAACAGACACATTCACCATTTTGCCAACTGCTTACTATTATCATTTTGCCAACTGTTTACTATCATCATTATTCATTACTATTCTTCCCATTTGCAGATGAGTAAACAAGGGTTATATAGAACAACTGGATTAGCAATTCTCATGACCCTATAAGGCAGAAATATCTTGGGACCAGGCAGCCTATCTTGGACAACCTAGTTAGTTTTTCACGCCTCTTTACCTTTGTATTAGTAGGGAAGAAGGCAATTGTGAATATTATTTTTAACGTTCCTAGCTGACTACATGTTGGCACTATCCTTGCCAGCTTTCTCAAATACAGTCAAAGTTAAAGAACCCTGGTCCTGTTTTCTCTCCCCACTTTGCCTCACATCAATGCATCCATTGCATTAAGCACCACTTACGAAAGGGAACTAACTATCCATGTGACTATTGACTGGTTGACTCTTTGTCTACTTTGGTTTGAGTCTACAAAGTCAGAGCTAAGCCGGCCCGGCCTACAGCAGTAATCTGTTAGTACCAGAATGATACCTCCCACAGCAAGTGAGCCACATAAACTGGAAGAATAAATGACTTAGTTAAAGGGGCAAACTAGGTTGGAATTGTTACATGGCCCTTCTTGGCTTCAAGGTGGTAGATATGAGATAGCAAGAGATGACTGTTCACAGTCAAGCACTCTCAGGAAGAACCGTGGACTCTCTTAATAGCCAGGGTTTCACTGTTTAAGAGGGTCAGAGGAGCCCCTTGCACAAGATCAAGTAGTTGCTGTGAATCCTTTTCCTGTAAAATAGAACCTTGCAGAATCCAGTCCACTGTCCACCATTGGTGTGAGAGTATTAACTCAATGAAGATTACAGTGAAATATACCTTTGGTTCTGATTCCAACCTTGTCACCCTGACAGGACAAGGGATGGACTAACATAAATGTCACAAAACTAAAAACAAAACAAAGAAACAAAACAAAACAAAACAAAAAAACCCAAAACAAAAAATTCTAACTGTGTCTCTAAATGAAGCAGTACCATACAGCAGCTGTTGTTTTCCAGCTAACCACTCTTTCAATCTATTTTGCTGCCTATGCCAACTCTCATGATCTGCGTTCCAGACTGTCTGGAAGCCAGGTGGTTTTGGTTAAAAAGGCAACCATCGTTTTTCAAGGTCTAGAAACTTAGGTGCTTAGACTGAACACCTATGCCAAATACTACAGAGAACACATTCTTCTTTAGCAAATTCTTACAAGAGAGCTGTAGAGGTCACAGGACATGGGTCAGTAATTTATTTATCCAACTTTTTTTTTTTTATGTTTTGTCCAGTATATACGGAAATACATTTACAGGAAGGTCCAAAGCCTTTTGTCACGGAGACTCCTTGAGGTTGTTACTTCAAAAATCATCAGAGCAAGCTGAGTGGTTTGCAGCCTTCTCCTCACTTTTCCTAGATGAGTGGCACGAAAAGGGCATTTTTGTCTCTCTTAACTATGAATCAAACCCAGAACCTGCTTTGTCTGATGGGTAGTAGGTGGGACAGCTTGGTAATCACAGGAGGAACTGGTTTTTCCTCTGCCATGAGAAAGCTATGCCAGGAGAGTCTGCTGGTCCAGGAAAATGGACACAGGGACAAGACTGAGATGCCACTAGCATTTCTCAAGGATATCTCGGCAGGCTAGCTTATGACCACTCACACTCAGCCTATGGGTTATATTATGTGCATTAAGGATTTCCAGGTGCTTGTTATACTGCAGTAATGTAGCAGCTGGTAACTACTCTTTAATGGAGTATTTTTTCTATAACAGAGGTATCTGATTCTACACAGAAGCATCAAGGTTAGTGCCTTTGTGTGCTGTGCCATTTCTGGCAGGTGAGACAGGCTAACTTTTCTCCTATCCATTTGTAAATGATCTGCGAGGAGAGCTCTACCAACCATCACTGTGCTGAAAAACAAACTAGAAACCATAGTGCCCTAAACTCCCTGCCAGTAAAGTAGGTACCCAGGACCAAAGACCAAGAAATTTGTAAGAAAAACACCCTCAGCTCAGTACTCTGGTGAGAAAGGGAAAGACATTAGGAAAAAAGCCAGAAAAGTACTTTGAGACCTGCCTACTATCTTGATCTGATTAGAATGCTTTGGGGGTGAGTCTCTCTAAGACCACACTAACCCCACCATGCTGCTTGGGGGTTGTATGTGTTTGGGGACTACTTTTTTGTGCTTACTGTGTTCTTGAATGCACAGAAGTTCCTTGAACATTGCAGTTAGCCAACTTCTGTTTTGCTTTGTTGTTTTGTTGTTGTCGTTGATTTGTTGGTTTTGCTTGTTTACCTCTTGGTTGTATTTCTGTTGTCATAGTTAAAATTCATTGCCATGTCCAGTCTCATGCAGTCATTCCCATTTTGTTCTAAGAGTTGCATAATTTTAACTCTTAAGATTCGGATCCATTCTGTTGTTTTTTTGTAGTTTTAGAGTCACTGACTTCCAGTATTTCCCAGCATTATTTGCTAAGAAGCCTCCCGACTATCTCTTGAATACTTTTGGCATCCTTGTCAGAATTCATAGAGTTGGAGAGATGGCTCAGCAGTTACAAACACGCGTTCGTGCAGTTGATCTAGTGCTCAATTCCCAGTACCCATATGGTAGCTCACAATTGTCTATTCCTTCAATTCCAGGGACAGGAGATCTAGCATCATCTTTAGGTCTCCATAGTGTATATAAGCACTGCATGTATAAACATGCATGAAAAACTGCCCAAACATAATACAATAGGAGTTCAAAATTAATTTAAATATGTCAAGATTTAAATTCCTCAGTTATCCATTCTATTTTACTATACAGTGTGTCTGCCCTATGACAAGTGGCTTGTTTTGACTACCATAGTTTTGTAGCAAATTTTAAAACTACAAACTGTAAGGCTTACATCTTTCTCCTTTTCAAAGGTTATTGGAGACATGTGGAATCAATTGGGATTTCATTAGGAATTAGAATGGGGTTTCCAATCCTACAAATACTATTGTATTCTGATTGGGTTAAGATGAATGTGGAAATGTCTAGGGACTCTCCTCTTAAATTTACATATTTCTATCCAAGACACAAGGTATCTTTTTTGGTTATATCTTCTTCAAATTCTTTTTTTTTTTTTTACAACATTTCATAGTTTTTAGTGTCTAAAATAGTCTTCAATTCTATGACTAAAGTGATCCCTACCCCTGTATAGTACAACATGCCTATAGTCTCACCAATCAGGAAGCTGGGGCAGGAAGATTGAAAGTTTTAGGTCAGTCTGGGCCACCTCAAGGGAAGATGTTGTTAAAAAGCAAACATGAGTTACAGTGAATGATACCAATAGGATATGAAGAAGATAGAAGGATCACACAACCATTCAAATAGCCTGGGATAACCTTTAGGGCCAGAGACATGGTTCTCACTAGTTAAGAATACATACTGTTCTTATAGAGCTCATATCGGGTAGCCCATAAGCACCTATAACTCCAGCTCCAGGGGATTCAATGCTTCTGGGGTTTGCATGTACCTGAATTCATGGGCAAGTACCTCCACAACCACCCTCACATTTATACTTTGTTAAACATAATTTTTAAACCTCATTTAGAAAGCTCAATTTTTATCTTGTTAGATGATGATCTGAATGGATCTTCTTTTTTCCCTGCCTTTTAAGAATGTTCATTATTACACAGAAGTGCAGATTCTGTTTATTTTGTCCTCAACAATTTTTCTGACTTCATTTTTAGCTATAATAGACTGTTGTATTTATATAATCCTTTGGCTTTACACATGATCGTGCCATCTGTGGACAAGTAAGTTTATGCCTTTTTTTCCTACTTTGATAGAAGTGAAAATTGTGCATTGATTTTAGGATAAAATTTTTGGTCTTTCACCATTATGATTTTATGCATTTTCATACAGAATTAAATCATCTAATAAAGTTTACTCTGTGTGCACTGCAAGTTCTTTTCATGCAAATCTGTTAAATTTTGTCTGCTTGAATTGAAATGATCATGTGTGTTGTTTTTCTTCATTTTATTACTATAGTATATTACACAGACTTTCATGTGAAATTATTTTGTAATATTTTCTATTTCACTAGGACTTATGTTGCTAGATTTGATTTGTTAATATTGTGTTAGTTTCTGCATAAGGATTCAAAAGAGATCCTATCTGCTGACTTCTCTTCCAGTAGCATGTTGCTCTGGCTTTCATACAGCTGTATTGCTGGCCTTACAGAACAAGTATGAACTAAGAAAGCACCATTATTTTTCAGTGTCTGGTAGAACAAACTAGAGGAGCCAGTCAATGCAGAGCTTTTCCTTTGAGAGGTTCATATTGCCTAATTTTTGCATGATTCCACTTTGGTAGGTTTTCATGTTTCTTAAAACTAGTTCATTTCATCCAATTTTTATAATTTTATAGCACATAACTTTACTTGTACTTCTTGTTTGTAAATAATTGTTAGGGAAGTCCCATGTTTTTTTTAAATATTATTTTAGTTATTTGAGTCTTTTGCCTTTTTTTGTTGTCAATCTAGACAAAAACTTGTAATGTGTTTGGTCCTTACAAAATACATAACTTTTGTTCCATCCCATTATTTTAAAAAATGAGATTGATGGGTTTTTGTTTTTGTTTTTATTTTTATTTTTTTGTAAAACACTGAAAATATACATTCACTATTCATGGAAAAACAGGTGCTTTCTTCACTGACAGTTTTTCCCCATGAGCATTTAAGTTTACACTGGTCTGACTTGTTGCAAGCGTGTCATTGTTTTGAAAAGCTCACAACAGGAAGGCCTGCAATGAGAGCACAGGGACTTTCACTTCCCTACCTTCTACACTAACACAACATTTTGCTTAAATCTCAAATCTCTTGGCTCACAGGGAAAAGAGATAATCTCCAGCAGACTGGCACATGACAAAGAAACCACAAAGCAAATGTAAGTCTGGAGCCTGAGGAGTGCCCAATCCCCTCAACCCCAGGAAAGGCTTCGGCCATTTCTGTGCACCACCTCTGAGCCTCTGACCTACTCTGCTTCAGTCTATCACCATTGCACAGTAGCTTTAGGTTTTGGCTGCCACCTGCTTCTATTTCAGTTCCTTAAGGTCACCGATGTGAGAAGACTCACCTTTTCAGTGAACCATTCTAAATGGCTAAATTACTCTCAAAACTCAACACAGAGATTCGTCTGGTTAATATCTCTCTTTTTCCCTTTGTGGCATTTGGCTTAGTATGTTCATAGCTGTTATATCTTCTTGGTGGCCCTTTAATAAACAGCTTGTGTTTTGTCTTTTGCTACAGTTCTTCACTTAGAGCTGGCTTTCTCTAAGTTCAACACCATTACCTCACACATTTGGCTGTCATCCATATGGGATACACGCTTTCACCCTTTCACTCTGAGCTTACTTGGCTCTTGACTGAGCTCTGCATTTAGACGTCTGGGTAAGTCTGCACTTCTGGATTACTTTTTGTAGACAGTGTATAATTAGATCCTGATTTATTTCTAGACACTCTGATCTGTCAGTCTAGCTTTTGATTGGTCAATCCACTTACATGCTAACACAATTGCTAATAAGAAAGGACAGGTTGCCACAGCAATGCCACTTGCTTAATTTGTGTCTGGGAGCTTTTTCTTCCCTCATTTAAGAAATCTGTTTGATTCCTTGTTAGTGTGATTTGATTTCCTTCTCATTTAATTTGCAGCTATTTCACAGATATATTCTTTTTTTTTGTTACCATGCATATAAAATTTACTATCTTGAATTTATAACAATATACTTTGTTCTAATATATTATCTTCAATTAGCTCTGCATCCTATATTACTGGCATTATGAAAGGTATCTCTGAACACTGTATGCCTAAAACATCAACTTATAACTACTTGTAGGCATATTTCTTTTCGGGAAGAACAGTGAGATAAGGCATTGCTATGTAGCCAAAGCTAGTCTAGACCTTGTTGCAACATAGTCCAGGCTTATAATTTTTCCACCTCAGCTTGCAAAGTGCCAGTGCATGTGTCATTTAAGTCATGTCTGAATATTAATTTGAAAGTGGAATTACAAGTAGTTTAGTACTACTGATTCTTATTCACCATCACTGGACACCATCACAGCTTCATATGCTTTTGTGCTTGTCCAGGAAGTTTTCCAACACTTCCATTGAAGCAGGCCTTTTTACAGAGAAACAAACTGTCTCAGGGTTTACTTATATTGGAGAATTTTCATTCCTTTTATTTATAAAGAGCCATTTGTACATGCAGCCTTGTATGTTGGCATTTATTTTGCTAGCATAAATATTATCCAATTTGCTTTGGAGTGCAGTGTTTCTGGAGACAAATGGGCATGTAATATTTTCAAGAATTCCATATCTGGGATGCATTCGTTCCTCTTGATACTGTCAAGATTGTCTCTGAATTTAGTGTCTGGAATTTTGGTAATAATATGTTTCAACATAGGTCTCTCTGGTTTTAGCCACACTAGACTTCTATGGGAATCTTGGATTTGGATATTCATACCATCCAAAAAAAATTGGTGATGCTTTCAGACATTTCTTCAAATATACTCTCTCTCTCTACCCTACTCTGTCCCTCTTGTCCTCTCCCTCATCTTCTGGAGATTCTAAACACTTTGTTTTAATATTGTTTTCTCAGAAGTTTATTGAGTTCTGTTAAATTATCTCCTTTCTTCTTATTTCCTGCCCCTTAGATTCGACTACTTTGATTGTCATATTTTTAAGTCTATGAATTCTTTCTTCTGTATGTAAAAATCTACAGTTTGATCCTGTTAATGAATTAATCACTTTAATTATTTTAGTGATGGGGTTCAGCACTTCTGTTGGGTCTCTGTGTCATTTCTATTTCTTAGTTGGTTTTGTGCACTTCATTCAACCACAGTCATTTATTTCCTCAGTTCTTTCTTCATCTTTTCTCTTACCCTTAACAGGGGACATGAAGATGAATGGTGTAACATTTTACTTAGCAGATCTTATGTCTAAGGAGCTGTCAATTCATTTTCTTCCTTTGAGATAAATATATTTTCTACTTCTTTGTAGTCCTTAGGCTGAAACTTAGGAATTTGATTATAAAACTGAAATGAATGAAAATCAGATCCCTATTTGTTTCCACTTCCCTCATTCTTTGCAGACTGGCTGTTCACTGGAGAACACTGAAGCCATATAATATGCCTGCTTTGTGACAAGACATCAGTCCTAAACAAAAAATTTAGGATTACTTGGGATTCTTAGGACCATATACCTTTCCTAGAAAGTATTATGGTTTTCAAATTATCTTGTGTATATAAATAATTCCTAATTTGCTCATCTTCCTACCTTTTACTTTGTGCTTTTATTACGGCTTATTTTACATCCTCTTTAAGGGCACCTATGTGCCACTGTCAGTTTGTAGCCTTTATGAGCTGGGCCATTTTCTTTTCTTGCCTACATTCTGAATTATAAAGAAGAAAACACTCACTGCTTTAGTCATCTTGGTATTCTGCACACAGTTTAGAATACAACTTGATAATTTAAAGCATAGGTGTCATCTCCTCTCTCTGTTCTTAGGGAAGAACTAGAAATTAGAATAGGATGCAGAATACAGTTTCTCTTGATTGTATATTTGGAAAGTAGCTATGTACCCTGAGCTGCTTTTTTAGTTACTATAGAAAATTGTGTCAGAAAGAGTGTATCAGTTTCCATGTTTCTTTGGGGAACAACATCTCAGAGGCTTTTTGTCTCCACCCCTCCACTTTCAATCCCTAGTAGAACAATCTGGACTTTCATGAAAATAGAGTCTAGATTATTAAAGCTTAGACAGTAAAAGTAAAAAGAAGAAAACAAAACAGGCAAGCAATCCGCACCCCCTCAAAGTATTTTACCATATCGCATAGGCTAGCCTGTAAGTTGTAGCAACAATATTTCAATTGCCTTCTGAGGCTTGGAATTATAGGAGTATAATTATAGTGTTTAACCCTGGCTGCAAATAAATATATTTGATACCACAACACAAAATAATAAAGAATATAATAAAGCAATACGGTTGTAGTAGGTAATAATTATTAATTAGAAAGTATAAACTAAGATGTCCAGAAAAACATGACTTGTCATGACATACAAAAAAAAAACCTGAAGAGACTATAAAACTAATAGGGAAATTCAAAGTAGTATGAATTTTTTTAAAAAATATGTTCTGTGCAGCATCACAGCAGATACTTTTAAAAGCAAATAAAACAGGAAAAAAAAAGTCCCACCTACAATACGCCCAATATTAGTAGTGTAGCTGTACCTAAGGAAACAGACTCCATCATTTTAACATGTTGGAACAGAATTCTGGAGGTACAGATTTTCACAAGGAAATCTGGCCAGTATTTAAGGATGAAATTAAACCTAATTTTACAAACCCCCAAAAGAAAAAAAAAATCCCCAAATTTCAAGTTATACTAGAGTTATAGTAATAAAAACAGCATGGTACTGGTCTACAGTAGACTCATTGATCAGTGGAAGAAAACTGATAAGCTGTATAAGCTGATATTCCTAAAGCTATATGACAAAGAGACTAAAAATACACAGGGGAGGAAAAACCAAACCAACCAAACAACCAACCAAACAAACCAAAACCACCATTATCTTCAAAAAATGGCACTGATCAAACTGAACAGCTACAAGTTGAAAAATAAAACTGGATACTTCTTTATCTCTCACCCTTCATAAAACTCAAATCTAATTGGATTAAAGATCTTAAAGGAAGATCAGATAACCTAAATCTGATGGAGGACAAAGTAGAAAATTCAATTGAACTGCTTGGCACAGGAAAGAACTTTCCAAACAGGATGCTAATGGTGCAGACATCAAGAACTACAATTAGAAAATGGGACTTACCTCAAAGTAAAAAGTTTCTGTGTAGCAAAAGATGCCATCATTCAAGAAAATCAGCACCATACAGAATAGAGAATACTCTTTACCGGCTATCCACCCCTCAGAGAGTATCAGAATATATAAAGAATTCAAAAATCAAAACATCAAGAAAACAAAAAGCTCAACAAATAGTGGGCACGGAACTAAATACAGAGTTCTCAAAAGATGAAATATAAGTGGTTGAAATTTTGAAAACAATGTTTGACATCTTTATTCATCAGGGACATCAAATTAAAACTGCTTTGAGATTTCACTGTACCCCAGTCAGAATGTCTAAGTTCAAAACTACAAATGACAACAAAGGGTGTTATGTGGGGAAAAGGGAACACTTACTCCCTGATAGTGAGAGTACAGCTTCATATAGTCACAGTAGAAATGCAAGATTCTTCAAAAACTAGAAAAAAAAAAAAGATCTACCACATGAGCCAATTAGACCACCCTTCAGCATATACCAAAAAGACTCTATATCTGACTACAGAGATAAATACTCATCAGTGTTCACTGTTGCTCTCACAGTAGCCAAGAATTGAAAACAGCTCTGAAGTCCATCAGCAGATGAATGGATAACAGGTTGCTAAGAAAAACAAAATCATGAAATTCTCTGGTCCATGGATAGAACTGGAAACAATCAGTCTGCACAGGGTAAGTTAGGGCTAGAGAGTATAACAGTCCATGTTTTCTCTTATCTCTGGGTGTCAGATTTGAGTAGTCAGGTATGTGTGTTTCATTTGGAATACCCATAACTGCTTGGAAATTGGTAAGAATCCATAGAGAGAGCTTTCAAAGGAGACAGAAAAGAGTGATATAAAGAAATAAAGGGATGGTACAACACGAAGGATTAAACTGGGACTGGAATGGGAGTCAGGGAAAGAGAAAATATGGAGAGGGATCAATAACACTAAAGACCTTTTGAACACATATAGAAACATACAATTGTGGAAGTTTTCTAATGCCCATGCATACAACACACACACACACACACACACACACACACACACACACA
>NC_034590.1:29756642-29760886 GCF_900095145.1 Mus pahari | reverse complement strand
ACACACACACACACACACACACACACACACACACACACACGAGTCAAAGAGTTAAACTTGTGTTATATCATAACAAGGCAACAATGTACTTACCAGAAACCACAGGCTAACAAATAAAGAGCCCAGCATCAGGAAAGGGCTTTTAAAGGTGGTGGTGATCCTATAAACCCCAACATTACCAGCTATTGCCAATGCTATTCACTATCTTTTACAACTGGTTCTTATTGATGAAGACAGCATGTACTTGAGATGTAGAACATGGAGAAGTCAATCTGGTACTCACCTGAAAGCTTCATCCCGATTGACTAACTTTCATAGTGCTAAAAAGTACATTACCAGAAGCTGCACAGACTTGACATGGGAGGGTGGATTGATGGGGAGGGAGTTGGTAGGAGCTCTATACTCTCAGAGGAGAAGTGGAGGGAGATGGGTAGAAGGAGCTATGTGAGGCAGGGACTGAGAAGGGGAGGAGGGCAGTAATCAGGATGTGAAGTGAAAAAACAAGTTAATCAATGGAAAAAAGTCATCATGGATCTTCACCAATTGTAAACATTGTGAACCAATTATAAGCTACAGTAATGACCTCCCTGACAAAATATATCCCCTGGTGCAGTAGTAGTAAGAACATGGAATAAGACAACTAAATTCTGATTGGATTTAAGGTCAGCTCCACAAGGAGAAACTCATGACTGGCACCATTATCAGACCAGGACCCGGTGATCAAACAAGAAAAAGGCCTATTCTAATAAATGTACACAGTATTAGCCTAACTCCTTAATGAGGTTTCATCATACCTATAGATTAAAGTACCTCTCAAGCCTCCCTAGAGGAGCTTCTTTTTGCAGTAGATGGAGATTAACACAGAGACCCACAGCTGATCAAGGTCCAGAAAATAAACGATGGCCGAATTCTTAGCCTTGAATAGGACATGCTTATCATACCTCTTCTCCATAGGCTCAGGGGTCATTTGGAAGAGGAGACTGTAAAAGCCAGAGGATGTGGATAGCTGCAAAGAAGCAGTGCTTTCTGGACATGGTAGGAAACTGCACACCAGACCAAGTCTCACCATCAAGAACAGAGGTGGCAGTGAAATGTAGCCCCTATCTGAGGGACTGTTGGAAACTGTAAGCTGCTGTGAGAGGGAGAACCTGTTTTCCTTACGAGCCCTGATAGGTTGACCATATTGCAGTGGAAGGCCATACAACTATACCTGATTTTTTTTTTTAGTATAATTAATTTATTTTTATTTTATGTGCATTGGTGTTTCAGCTGCATGCATGTCTGTATGGGAGTTTTGGATCCTTTGAAATTGAAGTGATAAACAGCTGTGAGTTGCGATGTGGGTACTCAGAATTGAACGTGAGTCCTCTGGGAGAGCAGCCAGTGCTCTTAACCTTTGAGTCATCTCCCCAGCCCAACGTGATTTTTCTTTAAAGGACATAAAGTTGGGTGGGTATAGGGAAGGAAGGTAGGTTTAGGAAAAGATTCAGGAGTAAGTAAATAGGTTCAAAATACTCTTTATTTTGAGTATACGCAACACTACTAACTCCCTAATGTATATAAGTCTTTAGAAGATTTCAATGAATTGTTTAATATTTTCTAGAAATTTCTACACATCATGGGTTTTAACAGGATTTGGGTTATTGAAACCCAGAAAACAAACAAAAAGTTTTTTTTTTTTTATTTTAGGTGTGTTTTACACTCATATTTAAAGGAGACATTTCTCAAAATAAGACAAACATATTGTCAACAGACACATAAGTGTGGCTATCAGGAAAATCAGGAGAAAATATTGGCCAGAATGTGAAGAAGAAAGCAATGTATTCTGGTGGTAGAAATGTAAATTAGCACAGCCACTGTTCAAAGTATTATACAGGGTGTTCAAATGACTAAAAAAATAAAACAGACATAAGAACTAGCAATTCCATATTTACCTAAAACTTAAAATCAGTTTGTTAAAGAGATACCTATACTTGCATGCTGAATGTAACACTGTTCACAATTGGGAAGTTATGGAATCAATCAAACAACCATTCAACACATTAACAGAGAAAAGGGTGTGGTCCAAACAATGTGACACTGTCCACTTAATAAAAACAACAACAAAAGGTGTTTTCTTTGTGAGAACAATGATGTAGTCAGAAAACATGTTATCAAATAAACTAGGCAGAGAAAAACAGGCATGTTGTATGTATCATTTAAGCTGATCAAACTTAAAAATAGATAGCAGAATGGGGCTGGAAAGACTAGGAGAAGGAAGAAGACAATAATAAAGAGATGATATAAAACCTCAGAAAGGAAGATTACTTTTTTAGATCTACTATACAGCATAGAGAATAATTGCACTATATATTTTAAAATTGTTAGATATATATTCCTAAAAGAAAATTTCAAGTTTATTCACCACAAAGGAGGTTAAATATTTAAAGAGCAATGTGATACCTGATTTGTTCCAATGATTCCACACTGTATGAATAAATCATGACATCATTTTTAACCCATAAATAGATATAATTATAAATTGTTAATGTATAGTAAAAATAAACATTTAACAATGAATCAATATAGAAAATTAATATATGACTGTCACAGCAAAGGGTCATATAAACAAGTCTGAAGTGATAATATCTACTTCTGATGTTTACCATTGGTCATTATCATTGTTAAATATTAATGCTATAACTGTTGTATATTTCATTTGCCTTATTTCAATATATATCACAATTTCTAGAAATTTCCTAACAGACTTTCTCTCTCCTCTCTACCTGGGAAGTAGTAGAATACATACATAATACTGGTTACCCAAAATGGAATGTATCAACCTCCATGTCAGGGGAAAATGAGGTAGGGCTGTGCACTGTCAGTACACCACTGCTCAGGAAATCAAACTCAGTGCAGTGGAGCAAAAAAAAAAAAAAATAAGGGAAAACAAACTATTTTAAATGATGAAGAAATTAGTACAACAAAAATATAAGTATAAAACTAAAATGTTAGGAAGGATTAACTAAATTATTGGAAATAAGTGGAGATTAGCATAGTCGGATGTTTTTAGATTCTTTGGTAGTTTGAATGGGAAGTGTCTTTCATACACTCATGTATGGGATATATACTTGGTACCCAGTTTAATGGCATTGTTTGGGGTGGTTATTTAATCTTTGGAAAATGTGGTATTGTTGAAAGAACTATGTCATTGGGGGCAGGATTTGAATGTTTGTAGCCTGGCTGCCACTTCCAGTTTTATCTTTTACCTTGGTATTTATAATTAATGATATAATCTCTCATTTTGTTGTCCCTGGCTGCCTGACTCCATGCCTCCCCTAACAATAGGGCCTCTCCTTCTGGGGCTATAAGCCAAAATAAACTATTTTTCTATAATTCTTTTTTAGTTATAGCATTTTATCACAACAATAAAAATAACTAATATGGAAGTTGGTATTAGAGACTTGCTGTTTTAAAAAATCTCAGCATTTGGATTGGGAAAGGAATATGGAAGGCTTTGAAACCTTGATCTAGAATGAATATTTCTGCCATGAGCAGAGCCTTTCTGTTTGCAATGCAGCCCACAAGAAAGTAGTGCTGCAATCAACGTGGAAGGTAGTGGTTGCATATTTCAATATTTGTGACTGGGCTAGACGTCAATTATAGGATATTTTGACAAACAATGTGGATGCATTCTGCCCTTGGCCTAAGACCTTACCAGAGACTACACTAAAAATATTGAACTACTCTCTCTTTTTTTTCTTTGACAAAGTCAGCATAAATGTTTATTCTGTATATTGGTTATTACTGATAACTATTATGCAGATGTGTAATGAAATAGAATATTTTGGAAGAAAGAAATACAAATGTATAGTTTACACAGAAAAAGAACACCAAAGAGCTCAATGTTACAGCCAAGACATATGCCAAAAGAGAGCCTGTAATATTAAAGAGATAAGGACCATTCAGAAGTAACTACCTAGAATGCACTAGAACAATGAAAATAGAATCCTTAGGGCAAAATGCCACCCATGTAAGTTTTCAGCTTGTGTGAGATAAAGAGCCAGAAGAGTTTCCCAATCCTAGGAAAAACAACAACAAAACAAAACCAAACAAAAACCTCAATTCAAAAGCTACTATTAATGTGATCCAAAGTGGGAAGAATCGCCCGACCGAGGAGGGGTGTCCGCCTGGCATCCAGCGCCTTTCCTCACCCGAGGAGGGGAGTGCGCCCGAGAGCAGTACTAAGGCTTGGGGTCTACCCA
>NC_034590.1:29750956-29756631 GCF_900095145.1 Mus pahari | reverse complement strand
AAAAAAAAAAAAAAAAAAAAAAAAAAAAAAAAAAAAACAAAGTGGGAAGAATCGACCCCAAGCTGCCTGACAGAATTGGCAGAGCAATCCTCATAGAATTGGTTTTGGAAACATGAAAATACAAGAATGAGGGGAATCATAGATTTTTTTCCTTCAAGTTTCAGAGAATTGCTGAAGACAGGCATCGTGCAGCAGGGAATATTGAAAACAAGGCCAGGAAAGGCCGTTGCATAAAGCTGTACAATGAAGGATGGGTTGAGTGAAGCCACAACATATTGTGCCTCAAGATCAGATCTTTTATGGAGTAAATAGATAGTTGAACTGAGCAACCATATAAAACAAAAACAAAAACAAAAGTACACAGTTTCATAATAAAAAGCAAAATCAATTATAAGACTCAATTTGGATCTTTTGCAATTTATCCTATTAACCATACAACTGGTTATATTAATAATTTTTAGTGGTTTTTAACAGCATGTGTTGTCCAAAATATTTCGTATTTCCCATCAAAATAGGCTAACATGCTTTAACAGCTATCATTCAAACTCAGGTGCTATAGGGCAAGTGACATTATATTTGTAACCTCCTTATTAACACCTAGCAAAGAGCAAAACTCAGTGTTTTATGAGGCAAAGAAAGACAATTAACAGCAAAATAGGACCAAGAAATCGAAAAGAAGCTAGAGAAGATGGAGAGGGAAGATGATCTACCTGTGACAGGTACCTGGGCAAAGTAGACAAGTTATACAGGGGCAGATGAGGGCTTCTTGAGTTTAGAAGCCCTAGGTAGCCAAGACCTTCTTGATACGTTGAAAGGCATGACTGTCCAAAGGAGAATTTAAAAGGTGCATGCCATGCCAGGACAGCAGTGTGTCTCATCCAGAGGTCCCCTAACACCACAGCTAGGTGGGCCTGTGCCAGAGACTCAGTCTGCCTTTGTGGTCAGCTGTGTCAAAGTCAGTGACCATTACGGAATACATGCAAAGCTTGATCTCAAGGCCCTGGAGCAGTTGGAAGAAATAGTTCCCAGCGCCAGTAACCTTTCACTCCATCAGCAGAGTGAAGGATCAATGCTTTCCCAGAATAAGGCTGATCTGACGTACAAATGTATGTCACTGCTGGTCTATAGCCAACGCTCTTTATCTTATCCAGAATACTCAGAAGCCCTCCCACCTCCCCGAACTTGATGATTCATGGCTATATAAGTGGAGGAAAAGAAACTCCGAGACACAAGGTAGTGGCTGATCAACAGTAGAAAAAAAAAATAGCTGGAAAGACAGGGTGAAGGACAAGCTCAATATCCAACTGTGAGAAAATTCAACTGCAAGACTCAGCAACAATCAGTCCAACTTACACCCAAAGCCAGGAGGAAATTGCCCCCAGCTAGATGGGACTTGTCATGAGTACAAAGACAGCAAGCCAGAACTATGAAGAGTTTGGCTGGAGTGTGTACCTCCTCCATTCCTGCACACAGTACAGACAGAACTGATGTAGAAGGCCAATCTCAGCTTTGTGATGTTTCTATGTAAAAGCAAAAGGCATTCAGGAGAGAACTGAATTTGGATGTTGAATTTTGCTCTTTCCCAGGAGCCTCTGTTATGTTGCTGGGCATCATCACAATCCACGACTCCTAACTAGCCTCAAGCTCCAGAGACCGCCAATATGCATAGGTCAAGGGGGAGACACTGGCATGCTGTTGGCTGCGCAGATTCTATGTATTATGATTACAGCATGTTCAGCTTCTGATGAGTTAATAAAGATGTCATAGTACTATAAACTGAGGAGCAACTGATCCTATTTACCAAAAGATACAGTGTATAATCCAGACATGAGATACTGGCTTAGCTCGGGCTTGTTATGTTACCACTGTGATTCACTAAGTGCAACAATAAAAGAAAGAAGTGCTGAGGATAGGGAGGAAAACAATACTGACAAGAGAACCTGTGCCTTATTTTTATAGAGAAACATGTATATTTCTATATAGAAGACGAATTTTAAAAAAATAATCAGTATCTTTAATTATTAATGTGCTTCTTCAAAAGCTCAAGTTAAGGGTTATGAATGTATACTCTTTTGAATAACAGGATAGAAATTTGTAAACCAGCCAAGTTCCAAGAAGCCAGATGACACAATGCAGAGGTTGTATACATAGGATATGCGGGCTAGCCTACACCTATGGTGATTTGTGTAGGTCCATAGAAATGCTAAGAACGATTACAGAAATAGGAGTTGAAAAGCATGTGGCAACTGTTCTCAGATAAAGAGACTACATGGAAAGCTGCTTCCTGACTTCAAGTACCTGGTGGAAATTCAACCAAAGAGATTATTTTTAGATCACTGTGCAAAGGCCAATACAAAAGGCCCCCTCTGACTTATTACTGCATTACTATTTAATTTGAAGGCCAAGTGTGAGCTAACAATACATTTTGAAAAGTATACTCTTGATGGTGTTTCTTTTTTCTTGTCATTTTTCACTCTTACCTATTGTTTGGCACTAAATTTAACCCCTTCAAATGAAATTTGAAAGCTTATTACAGCACTTGCATGTGTATTATAGAACTGTATTCCTATTCCCTAAAGTTAAAATCCTTTGATTTTAATAAAGACAAATTGATATACTCTACTTCTGGCAAGAAATTAAAGAATGTAGGGCTAGCAAAACAACTCATGGGTAAAAACACTAGCCACCAAGCTTGACAACCTGAGGTCAATTCTAGTAGTCCACATGGTAGAAGGATGGAACCAATTCCTTTAAGTTGTCTTCTACCTCTTTACATAAACACATAACTAATACATATATATTATGTTGGTTTCTTTAGACGTGGTTTCTCTGTTTGTAGATCTGGCTGTACTGGAACTCATTCTGTAGACCAGGTTGGTCTCACTTGTCTCCATCTCTGGAGGGCTTGGATTAAAGGCATGCACCACCTCCACCCAGCAAGATTAATTTTTAAATGAAGAAAAGATAAAATAAAATAAAAAGAGAAACAAAAGAACATGTTCTCTTTAAAAATTAAAAATGTCAGGTATCAATTTTAGTTGCTATATGCTTTTAGCTTTTTCCCATTACAGACATGTACACACACAGACAGACAGACGTGAAGACTCATGCACAACCAGATAGACAAAAGTTTGGCACAAATACATATCTCCTGCCTCTGCTTCAGTGAGGGAAGGGGACAACATATAAACGGCTTTCTATTTTATGTCCTGGGATATCTCGTTACTCTTTTCTATGACCATTGTCCTACACTGATGCTAAGTGTCTCATTGTGAGGCAAAAAATACAAAATGTTAAACCTGGCCATGAGAACATCAGGCTAGACTTTCGTGAAGTATTACCACATTAAAAAAAAATATGCCATTATTCCCTTATATTTAGAAAGGTCTCACTTGGCAGAAATTTCAACTTTTGCTCCAATACTGTAGTTTGAAAAAACAAAAAACAAAAACAAACCAGACATTTAGCATTTTCCAGTGAGGGCAAAGTTAAATAAATCCCTCTTCCTTAACTAGAGAATCAGTAAGTCACAGTATGGAGATTTTTATTTCCTCGCCCTTGGTTGGGGGTTTACTTTCAGCTATTGGAGTCTTCTGAAAGAGGTCTCGACTCAAAACCTGAGAAAGGTTTTCCTCCAAGAGACTTACAAGTGTTCTATTAAAAAAAAAAGTGTGGAGCTCTCCTAGAAGGCCTCAAGAGCGCTTCTATTCCAGGGCATCCAGAAAGTTAGACAGGCACATACTTACTGCTATTCTAAACAACAGCACACAACAAAAATCAGTTTAAAATCCACGAGGAGACAGGGGACTTAAGAAAATCATTCAGGAAAGTTATACCATTGCTTTGCAGCAGAATAGAACAGCATAGGAAGGTCGGGACATTTCCTGGTAATCAGAGAAGCACTGGGCCTCCTCTGCGCAGCTCAGGAAGCAGCCTGGTTTTCAGGTGAGAGACCACATCCTAAGCCCTGGAGAAAATGCTGTCTCAGGCAGAAGGCTCTCTCTTAATCTCTCCATAAATATCAGTGGCCCTGACTACCAATGAGACTGTACCTTACATCTTCACAGGAGATATCTTCTAAGCAATGCAGATAGCTTTGAAAAGTACCTATTAAAGCTTCTCACATGTCAGGGCAATATTAATTACCCATTTACTTGGCTATGATATGGGAATCTGTGTTCTTAGATATGGCAACCCAATTATATACAAACTATCCAATAACAAATGTTAGTGACTATTTATAGTAACACTAATGCTCTAAATCTGGGAGTGATGAGTTTGGTTTTTTTTTTTCCTGCAAAGCTAGAAATATTTCATGGATATTTACCAATTAATTTAAGGACGTGGTCTCACTTACTATAATTATATCAAGTGAGAAACTCAATGCCAGTGCACCACATAACTTCAAAACTGGCCCTGCAGAGCAGACAGACCTGAGCCCATACAGCAGCCCTGCAGAGCAGACAGACCTGAGCCCATACAGCACTGTCCCATCAGGGTGGAGGCGGATCATGCGGTTTTTCACTGTCACTCCGTGGACAAATGACTTTTTGTCATTTAAGAAATATGTGTCGGGCACCCAGAGCTGGTCAGCCACTCGATTGTCAAGCGTGAGGTTGAGAGGGATCCCAGAATAGGCGAGCCTTTTATCTCTCCAGTATTGTTGGAAATACATAGTTAAGGTATAATCCTGGGGAAAAGAGAAAGAAAAGAAAGAAAATTAGTTGGTTCAACACAAGTATAACTCTGGCATGTAATGACAAATCCAGGCTGAATCCCATGTCCTGAAATGGGCAAAAAGAGTGGTGGTTTCTTAGGAATGAAATCATTGCATTTAATAAGCATGATGTGTAAAGACATATATAAATCTCATATAAAATTTTACTTAACTTAGTTAAGGGTACCAGACAGGTTGCCTTTTGAGGCAATCATATAGCAATAAAGATTAAGAAACCATTATTGTAAAATCAGATAACTGGCAGCGAACTTGATTGGATCCCTAGGTATATACTTTTCCACCAAGCCAACAGTGTTTTAACCAAGTTCTATGGATGAACTTTATCCATAAAACTGTCTATGTAGTTGACGCTATTTTCTTCTGCCTTTGCAAGGGCTACAAATATAGGACTTCCAGAAACTCCCACTGGAGGTGATGTGGCCTGTGGGAGGGCTCTGTGCCCCAACTTTCACATGTTCTTTTCTTCTCAGCTCACCCTGACTATCCTACACTAACTGATCCATAACCTCAACTGGAGATAATGTAATGACAGAAAATATGGGAACCTGAAGCCACAGAGGGCATGGGAGAAGACCACAGTACTGCCACATGCAACCAGCAAAACCAATAAATGCCACCCAGGGAACCATAAACTAACTTTTGCATTGTGTTATTTATGGCAAAACAGCTAATTGGGGTGTGTGGGGGGGCAAAACAAAGGCTGAACATATAAAATCAGGAAAATATATACATACTGCATAAGTGTGTGTGTGTGTGGGGGGGGGAGTTGCAGGCTGGTATCCAGTTGAGCTAAGGTCTGAACCCTGATGGTCATAATTCACCTACATGACATGGTAGGCGTTCCCTCATGCTCCTAGAACTTTGGCCCTTGGCTAAGGTACCACCTCCCACAACCCCCACAAGAGAAGCATGGTCAGTAGTCACATAAGCAATGGCC
>NC_034590.1:29739679-29750611 GCF_900095145.1 Mus pahari | reverse complement strand
TCTCCCTGCATTTCTATAATGAAGCTCTTAAACCATAGAGAGTCTGCTCCATTAAGACCCACTGCGCACTCTGGTCAGTGTTGGGAACTCCTTCCCTCATCCCTCTCTCCTATAACCCTGGTGGCTTTAGCAAAGTAACTCCATGGTCCCCGGTCAGGGGCTGCCCCTTTTCCACCCCCACCACGTAAGTCAGGCATCCTCACCCGGGACCACGTGGAAAAGCATCTGGAAGCTCTGCCTGCGTCCACCTGCCCAGAGCACAGGAACTCTGGCTGGACATTAGGCCCCTTTTCTTCCCCACTTTTCCCCAGGGCTCCCAGCCCCCCCCCGTTTTTTGTTCCGAACATGTGTGTACATCAAAAAATATGGTGAGAGTCACAAGCCATTCTACATCCTGTTGTGGAAGGATGGAGCTGAAAATGTGAAGGTATGTAGGTATATTCGAGTGCAAGAGAGTCCACATGCCAGTTAGTCAGGTCTGTAAAACATGCTCATTTTGCGGGCAGTGAAAGGTGAGGAAAAGCCAGTTTCAGAATCTGTCTTGGAAAACAGGGGCTCACAAAACCCATCAGTAGCCTTCCCTCCTACCTCACACGGTAGTTCTTCAAGTTGTAGTTTAGGTCTCATTTGGAAACATAAATGATATGTGTTATACTTAAAAGTGGTAAAGAACAGATGCTAACTTGCCCTCTCAAGATGTGCCTAGCAAGAGGTTGTAATAAAACTCACACATACTTACCAACTTTAAAATATAAATTTTGGAATGTAGTTACAGCTCAGGATCAAAATGCATGCCTAGTCTATGTATGACTCCATCATAACAAAGAGGACTTTCAACACTATAAAGGCCCAGAAAAGGCAGAGGAGAGGTGAAACAGGGCAAACGTATGTGAGCTAGATTTACAAGGAATTTTATCTGATTTTAATGAAGTTGTAATGCTTGAGAAGTTGGGATTTCTTAGAGGAACATCCAGGAGTAGAGCTCTGAGCCTGGTACATCTTATATGTATGCTCACTCCCATCCCAACCACAACTCAAAGATTTTCATGGAGATGATGTCACTAAACTTGGGCCTCTGGAAGCTAGCTAAGAGGTCATGGAGCACGACATCCTTGGGAGCTGTTAATTTACAGCACTGACATAATTGCAAGTGTGTGAAGTGGGCAGCAAAACTGGACCTCACATCAGTGACTGAGGAGCAGGGACTGGAAGTAGAGGATCATACAGTAGAAGATCGCATAGTTTCATTTGTCAGAGTGGCTACCAAGTACATTAAACCATGTGGCTTAGTTTTCGTATGCTTTGACATCTAGGGCCCCGCTGAGCTGAGTGAACTGCCCCTCCCAGGTCAACCCAGTTACTACACAGAGTAAACAACTTACAGGGCTATCACACCTTCATATCCAAGACAAGAAATCCAGAAACCTAACACTTCCTTTAGGGAGAACCAATGATTCACAATGGCTAGTGGCCTAGGTCTAAGTACCAAATCACCAGGAAGAACTTCTATAGTTAGGAGTTTTTCAGTCACCTAAATTAGATAATTCTAAGATATTTACCTTGATTTATCTGTTCTTTTCTTTCTTTCTTTCTTTCTTTTTTAATGGAAACCACAATAAAGGTCTTTACTTAGAGGCAACCTTTTCTTTCTATGACTTGATTCATATCAGCATGTTCCTGTGCCCTCCAACACCCCCATGGTGTGGTGTGTCAGAAAGTCCCCTCCTTTTGTGACTCTCTGGCAGCCATCTCCTAATAAGTCTACCTCCTTATACCTGAGCATCTTGTGAAGGCAAATATTGTCAACTGGACCAGATCTAGACCACCTAGGAAACAAAGCTCAAAGTATTATGTAAGAGGTTCTAGATTTGATTCGTAGAAGTGAAACAACCTACTATAAATATGGGTAGCAGCATCCTATGGGTTGGGTGGGATTCTGAAATGAATAAAAAAATTGAAATGCACATCAGCATTTATCTCTACACTTCCTAATTATGAAAGCAATCCTCTTGGCACCAAACTATGGCTGCCATTAAGTCCTGAATGCTCAGACTGTGAGCCAAAATCAGCTTTTTCTTCAAGAGATTTTTGTCATGTATTTTGTCATAGATATGAGAAAAATAAGTTCCATCATAGAAAACTAGAATTGAGGAGTAGGAACACTTGTTAAGTTGCCTACCGCACTACACAGGGCAGCCTATCCTGGTGAGTGTATGGGAAGTACAAATTGGACTTGGGGGGGTTATATGTTTTTAAGTCACAAATTTGGGAAGAGTTTGAAGGTAGACCATAGAGGAAGTAAGGGAAGAATGTGGATAAATAAAAACTTGTAAGCAGGTATGAAATGGTCAATGAATTAATAAAAGTGTTGAACCTATCCAGGTTTTAGGCCTTTGGAATGGATTTATTGGATAATGTGAGAGTTTGGAACACTGAGCTAGAAAACCCTTAAAACACTGAAAAGAGAACTTAATGGGTCATTTTCATGAGAATTCTGGGAGAATAGGGATCCAGCACATGAGATGTCACAGGGGAACAGGGACTCTCCTGAGACTTGGGCTAAACGTCATTCAGGTCATATTCTGGCAAAGAATCTAAATGCTCTCAGCCCTGGTCTTGAGCTTAAGTGAAGCTGAATTCAAAAGTAATGGACTAATGGTTTGGTGGAGGAACTCTCAAGGCAGGCTGGCATTCAAGATGAGTCACGGCACATCTCCATGTGTGCAGTGAAAGATAGAGAACAGAGCCAAATGATATGAGGAGTGTGCCCTTTGCCAGGAATTAATATTTCAGACAAGAAGGATGAGTAGAACGCAATTGTAGATGTTAAAGAGATCAACCCCACCAAGGAGCAGCTGTTTTCTTATCACTGGGGTAGCTGGAAAGCTGCTCTTGGGTGCCCCAGCCACTTAAGGATACCATTGTGAAAATACAAATTCATCAAAAGGAGAGGACTTAAACTGGAAAAATTGCTGAAGAGCTTTCCTGCTCAAAAAACAACCACCTATGGAAGCCTGCCTCAGGGTCAGCTTGGAAGGTTAACAGAGGCCAGTACAACTGTGGTCCAAGCAAGCCAGGTTACTTCTCAAACCTGTAGTCCAAGTGATACTAGTTATGGATACATGAAAAATGGAAGAATGAAAGTCAAGATACTGTGATATCTCACCTAATCCTAGCACAGAGGAAGGTGGATGTACGAGAGGTCAAGGCCAGTCTGATTTATATATTGAGTTCAAGGTCAGTCAAGACTACAGAGTGAGATCCTATGGGGGAGGGGGAAAGAAACCAGGAATGGAAGTTTATGGTAATGTTTCAAAAGGAGGGCCTGAGGGTGCATTGCAAGTTTTCAGTGGAGACCCTAGGACAGTAGCCGTGCCAGGATGCTGGGATATTGGCTGGGGAATGTTGCATGCAAGGACAAGAGTTGAACTATGGAAGACCTTATGTGTGCTCCGGGGTTGCAGAGCTGGAATCCGAGGTTGCTGTTGTCCTTTGGATCACTGATGATGATATTATGGGCTCCAGTTGCCTAACACTGAGCTGAAGGACTTCCATTTGTCTTTCTTGTTTTGAGTACTTATTTGGTCTCATACTTCTCTGCTATGTCCCCATTTCTATATTGTAAAGGGAACATTTATTCTGTGTCATTAACTGTTAAAAGTATGTAACATGTTTGTTTTTATGTTATAGTAACTCAGAGTTAAGAAATTGCCTGGGTCTCAGAAGAGACAGCACAAGTATGTTTGTAGAGGGTTAGAACTCTTAAAGACTACAGAGACTTTTTTAAAAAATCATTTTTATTAGATATTTTCTTCATTTGCATTTCAAATGCTATTCCCAAAGTCCCCTATACACTCCCCCTGCCCTGCTCCCCTATCTACCCACTCCTGCTTCCTAGCCCTGGCATTCCCCTCTACTGGGGCATATAATCTTTGCAAGACCAAGGGCATCTCCTCCCATTGATGGCCTACTAGGCCAAACTCTGCTACATATTCAACTAGAGACACAAGCCCTGGGGGGTACTGGTTAGTTCATATTGTTGTTCCTCCTATAGGGTTGCAGACCCCTTTAGCTCCTTGGGTACTTTCTCTAGCTCCGTCATTGGGGACCCTGTGTTCAATAGACAACTGTGGGCATCCACTTCTGTATTTTCCCGGCACTGGCATAGCCTCACAAGAGATAGCTATATCAGGGTCCTGTCACCCAGACACTATTGCATATGTCAGCAAGCTTTTGCTGTCAGGACCTTACAGGGACTTTTTATGTTGGGTGAAATGCATTTTGTCTATAGATGGTTTTGACAAGAGATGGACAGCTGTGACATGAAAATGATCCACTTGAATTTCTACTTGACATGGTGTAGAGTTGTGGTAGTTAATAATGTCAACTTGACGGTATCTATATTAAGTAGGAGACAAACCCCTGGGCATGCCCATGATGAGGGTTTCTAGATTGGATTGAGAGGAAAGGTGCATCCCAAATCTGGGTGGCACCATTCCAAAGGCTGGGCCTTAGACACATCACAAAGGAAAAAGGGCAAGTCCAAGAATTCATCTCCTCTTTCCTGTTAGCAGTGGATACAATGTGACCGTGACTTCAAGATTCTCTGTGGTAATAGACTGGGCAAAAAAAAATTCACCTCTCCTTTCATCTTATCAGTGCATACAATGTGACCGTTCAAGATTCTCTGCCATACTAGACTGTGCCCTCAAACAGTGAACTAAAATAAACTTTCCCTCTTCACTTGCCTCTTGTCAGGTGTTTTGTCACAGTCCCAGGAAAAGTAACTAAGGCACACTTCACCTACAGTCTGACACACAGAATGTGAACGGGGAAGGCTGGTTATGCAACTGAAATCTCAATGCATAAACAGTGTTAGGGGAGGGGTCAGAGGTGTGGAATGGGGAAAAAGTCCTGGTGAAAAGCACTTTCTGGTTGGAGCAGCAGGATTAGGTGTAGAGCAGCCTTGGCAAGCCCTGAAATGTCAGACACTGCTGATCCAGAACAGCAGACAAACGGACCTTCACACCACCTGTACTAGCATTTGTTTAAGAGGCATGTACAATAACCCAAACATGGGCAGTCGTACCAGCATAGCAACATGGGAATAGATGGCATTATCAACTCAGGAGCTCTTGTGTGCATAAGAATCGTCACACTAGCAGAACAGCAAAGTTTCACTCAATTCTTTCTTTAACTGCCACCTGCCTTCCTACTCCTGAGTCATGAAGTCTAGCACTCCCCACAGAGGCCCCTTCAGACTGACTTCACATGGTTTGCCATGAGGAAAGAGAAAATGCATCCGTCTGCACGGGGAGCCAGCTGTCATTCACAGTCTGAGGGCTCGGGATCAGGGTTTATTTTAGGTGGTGTTGCTCTCTACACCATTAACAGCACCTCCTAGTTTGGCCTTTGGTGTTTGCTAAAGTAATCCGCATTGGTAGGAAGAGCTTAAGGAGCCAAAAGAAGAAAAGTCTACTTAAATTCAAAGACACTAGAATCTGCACTGCCTTATAGGGAAGTAACAATTCCATCAATGGATACACGAATCAATACCATCTTTCTATTTGCAGACAATGGAGGATGAAGGGGAGAGAAGGTAAATAATAAAAAGCAGATGATGAAATGGCCCAACACTCCCTCCATTAGCTTGTGCCACTATGAAGCAGTGAAAAAGATTAATTCTATTACTGAGAATTGATACTGCTGCCTGCCCCCGTCACAGATCCTAGACCTCAGTGACAAAGCATCCGGCAACACATTTTCATTCTTTCTTGTGTTTAAATACAATATAGGTGTTATCATGATTTTTATGATCCGACAGAGATAGATCTAAACAAAAATGTTCAGGAACTGATTTAATCTAGTCATTCCCTGCTTCCTTCCACCATCTCTTTCTGAAACAAGAGCAACTGGTTTTGAAGTTGGGGGTGTCTCCTCTGCATCATAGGGGTCTGATGAATAGGGAGCTAAAAATGTTTGTATTAGTGGAGTGAGTTTAGTAGCCGTTGTTTGCAAGGACAAGAAAATTGAGATCCAGAGCCAGAGCCATTCCTCAGAGGGAATAAGAACTATGGCAGTCCCACTCTATAGCAATACAACTGTTTAAGAGTATTTCCAAGGGTTTCAGAAAAGGAGCCTATTTTTTCCATACATGAGTAAGACACACAAGAAACCATGTGTAGAATGGAGGATCCATCCTCCAAATTTCAAGCCAGTTCTCAGCAACTAACTAAGACTAAAAGGCCCCAAGAACCAACAGGAATATTGCCTGTGGAGCACTGATGAGGATGAGTATACTAGATGTCACAGGACAGAGATGGAGCTGGTGCTCGGGAAGGAACAGTGTTACAAGATAACCTTTGATGCTGTTCTTCCTATGTCTAAGTTGGCTTTTGACACAGGGTCCCTTATTGGTCTAGGGCTCACCAATTCAACTAAGAAAGAGAGCTAGTAAGACCCAGGGACCACCTGTCTCCTCGGCACTGAGATTTTAAGCTTATCACACTCACCTTTTTCATGTAGGTTGAGGAGCTCACACACTGGTTCTTGTGCCTGCAAAGAACTTGATCAAATATACTATTTCTTCATTCCTATTTGTTTTGTTATAGGCAAAGATAGACAGTGAAATATAAGTATGAAGTTGAGAGTGGCTAGCAAGGGTGGAGTGCTTCAAAGAAGCTAAGCCAACTCATTGAGGGGACCTACAGGTAGCTAAGAAACATGAAGGGAGGTAGCATTATACACCAAATAGGGGCATATCTGATATCATAGAAGTAACATTATATATCTCTGCTAATATGGGTGACAGCTCTATTTTACAAGACCTTTAAATTTCTGGACACATCAATTTATTGGGATATTTACTCAACTACTGAACAACTATTTATTGAGTGGCTATCACATAATAGTGAATGCTTAATGAGAGTGATGAGCTAGATGCAATAAATATGAGCCCCAAGGGATTGGCCATCAGACTGGAACAATCTGATGTCAGGTGTCTATAATTAAAAAGCAACTAGGATAAAGAGTGACACTGAACATGAAGATATATGGGAGTCACAAAAGAAGCTATTTTAAGGAAGGACAACCAATGGAACTTCCTGGAAAAGTCTTATATGATGACTGCATGACACTAGCCTTGAAGAAGAGGTAATGTATCAGGTCATCAGTCTACAGCCACTGACATTATCACTGCATTGCCAAAGCTAACTTCTCCAAACCTGCTGCCAGACGGCCAGGCACATGATTGTGATTAACACCTACCCTTCTCCATGCATGGCCACCACAAACACTCTGAAGATGAGGAAGACCCTAGAGGGAAGGATTTCAATCAGTAGAGGTCTAGAAATGACTGTCTGCAAAAGAAGACTCCAAAGATGCTGCAAGTCAGAAGCAACTGTCTTAATGATCAGTCTGGCAGTGATGTCATACTAGAGTCTCTATGCCTTGTTAACTCACAGAGGTCCCCTCTCTCTGAAGGAGGTTTTTGTTTTGTTTAGTTTTCCAGCAACTGATGTGTATAAGAAATAAGGCCAGTTTTCAGGTACTCAGCACACTGATCTCTCGAAGACACCAAGAGTATCTGAACAGTGGGCCATGACTATGGCTTTCTTTTCTACTTCTGCCATTTGTGGTACATCTGGTGGATCCCAGAGAGGAATAGGGTAAAAAACAGAAGGAATCAAGAAGCAAGAGAATGGGATGGGTTCTGAGAAGTGTGTAAAAAGGGTATAGTGTAGACATCAGGTCAGAGATGTGGGTATTTAAAGGGAAGAAATGTGGGAGACACATCATGATCAGGGGAGGAATGGGGCTCTGGGAGAAAGGGTCAGTGGAGTAGGGAATGAGAACCAGAACTGTCCATTGTGGTCCAGACTAATTAGATTAACACGCAGGGAAAAAAAAAAAAACAGGCTGTCCCAGACACAGGTTAAGCAATTGTAGGCTAGTGGCTTCAACACATCTTCACCCCTCATTAGCATCAGGAAGAAAAGGGACAGCCAGAGTATGACTGTGTGTCCAGACGGACCCCCATCCTGTGCTGGTTTGAGTCAATACAAACAGAAGATCCCTTTTATATAGCCCCCACCCTACAGCCATGGTTTACATCACTTCTGATAATGTGATGGGACTTGAGTTTAGAGTGTGGTCTGAGTCAGTCAAGCATTTGTAAAATGTTCCCTCTATGACATGATTGACACTGAGATGTGTTCAGGAATCTCACCAGCTCACTCTCATTTCATCCTGTCCATATAACCTTAGGCACCATGAAAACACTTGGTTTCTAATGAGGCTGCAGATTAGATTCAGAAATTTGATTGGCTGTCATATAAGAATTCATTTCCTGGCACATAGCATCCTACAACTTTCTCCTCAAAAGGACATAGCAGTTCAACCCCAAATCCTCAGTCAGGAAGACGGCTAGAAGTGATAACTGTCCTGGGATTCCTGGATCCATCAGACCAGGCCATCTCTGAGCATAAGAGCTGATAAAAGAGAAGTATGAAACTCAACCCAGACTGAGGCATAGCAGAAAGATAGATAACTAAGAGGAGACATGAAAAAGAGGAGAAGGAGGAGGAAAAGGATGATGAGAAAGAGGATGAAGACAAGGAGACAGCAGCCTTCTCTAGCCTAGTTGAAGAGCCCACCACCTAAGTCAAGAACACTATTACTATTAACATCAGCTAAAACAGTCACCTGCATGGAAAGAATATTCTTTTTATATAAAGTTGTTTCAAACAAGAATGCAAAAATAACAATGATCATCCTTAAGATCTAAGTGTATATGTCCTTCCAGTATGGCCTTTCTCCTTCCCAGATGTAAACCTGTAATTGTCTAGGAATCTGACCAGAAAGAATCACTGCTTGCCAACCTTGCTGACCAATGGTGTTAGGTTATCAGACTGCAGTCTTGTCCAAGGCAACTTGAGTGCCACCCTATAAGCTCAATTATTGAAAAAGGTTTTTAAAAAGAAAAAGAAAGAAAGACAAAAGAACAGAAAGAAAAATATTTCTTAGCAATTCTTGGAGATAAAACGGGAGCACCACTAAAATTGTTATGTGGCAAAGAGAGCTAACTCAAGTTTCTTTGCCTGGGTGTGTATGTCTTTGAATACCTTTCTTTCTTATCCATGCCACCCCCTTACCCTGTTAAGTCTATGCTGTGTTAAACTACCCTTTTCACGTGAATAAAAGTCTTTGAAAAACACTCTGTAAGCAGCATGGAGTTGTGTCTTCAGCCTGCACTTTGCCATTGCCAGCAACACCTCCATTGCCAAAGATATCACCAATGTTGAGAACCTCTGGGTTTCAGTGCCTTCAAATTTTGCATATTAGGAAAATATTCTCCATCTTTTATTTACATCTTAATCAGTTCCTGTGGACACTATTACCCTAGAGTTTAGACTGGGTGCTATATTCTGGCAGTAATGAAGAAAGTTCATAGGTATCTTCATCCAACATTTCCCAAAGCACTGAAAACTAGAACTCTTGGACATATTGTGCAAATGTAAGTGAGCTTAGTTAATTTTACTTGACTTGAAAAAATGGTAATTTATCCAAATCTATAGATATCTTAAATCAATACCTCTCTGTGTAATATAAAACTTTATATAGACTACAGAACTAGCATAAAGAAAGATTTGGGAACTGCATTTAAAACAAGGTGTCTTTCTTACAGAGAGCATTATAAACAAAACCAATGGAATAGAGGCTCACTTCTTTTACTTACCACTAGGCTCCTTGATAATCTGATGAAATAATAACATCTATCTTCCTCTCCATCCCCCCCTCTCTCCAACCTTCTTCCTTTGTGTTCCTTTCTTCTTCCCTCTCTCCCCTTTTCCCTCTTTCTCTTCCATTTTCTCCCCGTTCATTTTCTTTCCTCTCTCCCTTCTCTCCTTCTCCTCCATTCCTCTCTTAACCCCCTTCTTCTTGCTCCTGCTTATTCCTTTGCTCCTTCTTTCAGTTATTCACTAAAGTACAGATGATAGCCACTTTCATGTGACAAAAACTGCCTGGATGAATCAGTAGCAGTATTAGTAAGATAAGTTCTACATATCTTGCAATTATTTGTAAGTCATGATTTTTTTTTTCATTAAAAAATGCTAAAGCAGTTGTTAGGACCCCCTCATGCCTGGCATTTGCCAGAAGCACTGGTGCCTGTATGAGACTCCAGGCATAGAAAGGTTCCAGGTTTGCAGCCAGATCATTGCTCCCAAATAAATGGAGCAGGGATGGGACTGATGAGGGTTCACCTAGGAGAGGAAAGGCAAAGACTGCATCCTTCTCCTATATGGAACATAAGGCCAAATGACTGATAACTGACTTTCTGGAAATGAGTCACTCATTGATCAAGCACTTATATGGAAGATATTGTCCTTTGACAATCCCATGAGAATATATAAGTTGAAGCTACAACAAAATAAAACAACCATGCTCAGCTATTTAAATATAAACAACAAAGTTTCCTCTTGCTTGTACCAATCTCTTGGGATGTACCTCATTAAAATGACAGGAATGCATACTTGGAAGTAGAAATACTGTTCATTATTGTGCAGTTAAGTAATTGACTAGATTCCTCAACACAGGAAATGAACAAAACATTTACTATCCCTGAGCAAAGAAAGCAATCTCTAAACTAAATTTAAACATGTACTGGCAACTGTGAAAGCCACGGGACATCTACATTTGCATCTGGTTCAGCAAGTTTATGCTACCATATCTTACAGGTAAGGTGCTTCCAGGTCAAGGAAGATGAGAACTATTCCAGGATATGGTTATATAAGCCCTAGGTTGTGGTGGCTCTGTCTACAGACCTTCGAAGCTAAGGTTAGACTGGGGAAATGTTGGCATTTCTATTAACACAGTGTGTTTAAAAATTCTAATTTGCCGGGCATGGTGGCGCACCCCTTTAATCCCAGCACT
>NC_034590.1:29738319-29739349 GCF_900095145.1 Mus pahari | reverse complement strand
TTAGACTGGGGAAATGTTGGCATTTCTATTAACACAGTGTGTTTAAAAATTCTAATTTGCCGGGCATGGTGGCGCACCCCTTTAATCCCAGCACTCGGGAGGCAGAGGCAGGTGGCAGAGTGAGTTCCAGGACAGCCAGGGCTATACAGAGAAACCATGTCTCAAAAAACAAACAAACAAAAAAACCCTAATTTATTCCTTTTAATGACTAAAATGAATAACCACCATTTCTACCATCCCTTGTCCCACAAAAGGCTTGAATGATGTCTTAACTTTCTATTCACTGTGTCTGTGTGATGGCATTCAATGATTCGGTATTACCTATCGCCTTCCCTTCCTCTTTCACCTTCCCTTTTGTTCCAAGTAGTCATCAAACGTCTACCAATTATGGACCAAGAACCCTGCCAGGGACTCAGACCCCAAAGTGAAGGAAACAACACTGGTAGCCCACAGGACATTGGGAGACACAGAAGTGAAATAAGGAAACTAGGGGAGTTTAGAGAAGGAGCTTTTTAGAAGGAGCTAAATCCAAACAGTAGCCTGCTACAGGCCCAGTAATCCTGAGGATGAACTCGTTGCAACTCAAAAATGGTAGCCCATAACGAAGAACTCAGGAGGACACTCAAAATCCAACTTTCTATCCAGCTTCTGCTGCTTCCTGTTTCAATCTGAATATTCCTTCAACACAAAATTCAGAAGGGTAGTTTGAAAGAATCCCTTTACACAGGACAAGTCACAGAATTCCACTTTTCCTTATAGAGACTTTGAAAGCTACAAACAATACTCTCCCACATTTCTGAGTAAGAGTTGATCACAGGAAATTTCCTAATTACTTTCCAGTGGGCCATGATAGTTTCCTGCTTGAAAGACTATACTTCTCGGATCCCTTTGCATGTTAAACAAGTCATTTCTGCTCCTATCAGGGGCTGCATCTTTTATAGGGATTTTGGCCATCCGCATGTAGGTGACAAAATGTTCCCTTTCCATGAATAAACATGATCCTGCCTAAAATCAGACTAAGCCTCTCTTT
>NC_034590.1:29633257-29738308 GCF_900095145.1 Mus pahari | reverse complement strand
CATGAATAAACATGATCCTGCCTAAAATCAGACTAAGCCTCTCTTTTCTCTCTCTCTCTCTCTCTCTCTCTCTCTCTCTCTCTCTCTCTCTCTCTTGCCTTTTTCACATGTAGCAGACATTAGTCTCCATGCTGATTGCCACCAGAAACATGAGTCAGACATTGATGCCCTTTCTTCTAGTACACTTCTCAGCTTTCCAGGCAGATTCTATTTATTTTTTTCTATATATTTCTGTATCTGACACATCTAATTGTAACAAAGTGAATGATGATTGAGAATACCTTCTAAGAAAGCCTCTGCTTTCCAGGAAAGGAACCACCTCAGATATCTCCAGGGGCGGACAAGAGGAAAAGAAATGGAGGAATCAAGACTCTAAGTTTAGATACTTAAGGCAGCCTTTATAGTTGATGCTCAGCAGAGACCATTCTCCACACTGGAGCATGTGCCCCGATTTCACTTACTTGCCTGCTGAAATGAATCTTGACTTTTTCTTGGTCTATTTGCGTCCTGGTATAAATTCTCCTTTGGGAGTATGGACATCAAAACTACTTTCACAATTGGGATAAGAGGGAATGAGAGAGAAAGCATCTCTCCTCCTCCATAACGGGTCCACTACTTCTTATCCAGACACTGCTAGAGTTCAAGCCTTCCTTCTTTCCCCTCCTTACGTGTGCAGCCTACTAAATGTCACATTCCCTTGCTTTAAACTATCCCTTTCCCAACAGAGCATCCTGAGAGATTTATTGAGAATACATCACATCATGTATTATTCAGTTCAACATTATACTATGTGCCATTGTACATATTGGTTTGCTGCATATATGATGCCTTACCTTGATATTGTAAACCTTGCTCATTCTAGCAAAAACACTATTTGCTCTGTTCTCCAATAAACCATACATCATACTCACTCAGAGTCTGTGCATTTTCTTTCCTGCTGACTTCCTTAGCTCAGTTTTTGCTCAGGTCTGCTTTTTAAACAGCTTTACCACCTATACTGCATTTACCCCTGCACCTACCCGTCTGTTTTTTTGTATTCCTTTCTCCTTAACTATTCCTATTCCATGTATGTAGCAAGTCCCATTTCTGTGCTTCCCAACATATATTCAGCACATCGGACAGTTCCCAAAAACAGATGGGAAATTGCATAAAGATCTGCTGAGCAAGTGAGAAGAAATTTTTTGTAACCTAGGTATCCCATGTGACCCTTCAGAAGTCCCTGTATGCTTTCATTTAGAAATTCATATTGGTTGGCAGTTCCAGTGACAATTTTTCTGTTGGAAAAAGTCAAACCTTAGATTCACATGAGTCCTTGGCCACTTGCGGCCTGGAAAAGACAGAAGCACTTTCTTGTTAACACTGTCAACACTTGGAGACTGATGCTCTACAACACCTTTTATTCATAGCTGTTGTGACCGGTTCTATGAAGTTCCAATACAAGCCTCTGTCTTCTGGAGTCCGTAGCTCTTCGGTCTGCTTTCTGGTAACCCACACTCACAGAAGAAAATATCCTGCCAGGTGTAGCTTGTGATGCTGTCATACTCTACTTCTCTACAAATTTGCATTCTTTTTCATGACTTCTGAGGCTTCCCCTTGATACACATAAATAGTATACATTATAATTTATTTAATATTTACAAATGTTATCTACAGAGAATCTGTATTTAATCACATACTGTGAATATGTAATTTTCCCAAACCTCAGTAGCTCTTCCATCTCCATCCTGGTGTCAAAGAGCCAATCTCTTGAACCCTATGGATCTTTTTTTTTTTTTTTTTTGTCCTCAACTGAATTAGCTCTGGGAAGGGGTAGTAGAGACAAAACTAGGTCCTTCTTAATTTTTTGCTCACTTCTAAACAGCCTCTGTGCTCCATTGGCAGTTGGAGAGTCTAGGAAACATTTCTATGGCTGGCTACTCCCATTGTCACCTGGCTGGATGTCTCTTCATTTCTTCCTGCTTTCTTTCTCCCAAGGCAACATTATGAATTACTAAGATGGTTAACAACACCCACAGCAATGACTCCAATTTCTACATTAAAAATAAAAACAAAACAAAACAAAAAACCCAAACAAACCAAAAAAACAAACAAACTAAAAACAGGGAGCCTTTAAATGCTATTCCTTCTTTTCCAGCTCTATTTTGGAGTCTCCATATTACCTTCACCTTCTCTTTTATCATTCTTTAATCCAACCACTGTCGACCCTAGAAGCATTGGGTCATAAGCTTATACCCATCTTTATATCATTTATACATATTTTGATTTAAAACTTTAACTTCATCAAAAGCCAGGAAACTCTGTTTCCTAAAACGAATGATTTATATTTAGAAAGCAGGCAATTGTGTACTACAATACATACATAAGGACAGTTCCTACAAAGCTCTATCATGGTCTGAGGAGAGTCTGTTCTGTTGAGTTTGGTTCCCACTCAGTTCAAGTACTCAAGTGGTTGCCAACATAGCCTTCCTGGAAATGGCTTCAAGTTTGTTACCAACAAAGCCATTAATGCTACCTCACCCCTGGAGAGGACAGGAGGAAGACATGGGACATAGCTTCAGGATCATAGGTTTTCAGCTCCCTACAGATGACTGAAAAACAATCTCTGAAGAGGTACCAGTCTCATCTTATAGTTCAAAGCAGTAAGCAGACGTGATCATTAATCCAACACGTGGTTTTATACTGCTTCTATCACATCACTCATCACTCTTGTTTAGAGGTGACTTTTGTGGCTGTGGATACTATACAGGAACTGGAAGAATCCAGGGTTACAAAAAAAAATGTTCCTGCCCCTAATGCTGGGCTTTGGCTGATGCTCATGGCTGCTATTGAGCATGTGCTTGTAGTAATTGACTGACCTAGTGCACTCAGGCTTGGTTGGTGGACATGCTCATTACTGATTGCTCTCTGGCATCTAATGTAATTTGCTTTTCTGTTTCCAGCGCTGCATAGTGCTCAGGCGTTGCTGCACGGTGAAAACTGAGAGTCCTTCATGTCATGATGACTGCATGAAGAAAGATCTTATGGGTCAGACAAGTCTTGATGATCTTCATCCCAATCCTCTTATTTTAGATGTGAGCCTAACCAGGATCAAATCAGAGAATCCCAAGGATGCTTGATATTGAAGATATCATTTGAAAGCTGTCCGTGGTGAAACGGAGCAGACAGCAAAGGCTATCTGAGAACTCATGAGGATGGTCTATCCTACAGAAGAGCATAGAAGCCCAGAGACATGTGGGTACTTAGAAACAGTAGAAAAATCAGCTCAATAGTAGTATGGACCAGCCAGAGCTTCTAAAATTAAGAAACTGGGTACAAGATAGAGTATTCAGATGTTACTATATATACATATACATATACATATATATGTATACACACACACACAGAGAAACACACACACACTACTCTCACAATACTAAGATGTTTCTATGCATTCACTTTCTCTAGCCTGATGAGTGACAGTTTAGTTTATTTGAATTCCTCTAATATTTGCTCCTGGTGAATGTGAACAGATGTTTGAATTACTATGTCTCAGTACTAATGCTGATGTATATCACACATGCAGATAGAAGATTTACTATTCAGGAAGAAAAAGCCAGTCAGCCTATCAGGGAATTTTGACTAGAGAGCTGCCCGTATTTTGGATTAGAGACTGGTAAAGAAACAAGAACTATTTTAAACTCATAAGAAAGAGCACTGTTTTAATACTGCTTGAGACATCTCAGCTGGGGAGCCAAGGGAACATTAAGTGTAAATAGAATATCTGATGCTGTTCATATTATAGTGAATCCAAAAAAAGTTCTGACATACAGCTGTGGCCCAGACAAGCCCACTCAAGACCACAGAAAGCAGCTTGCATGTAGCATCCAGATGGTGATTTAAAGTAGCAAAAGGTCTTTATTCACAAGGTGCTGGTTACAGCATCAACAATCAAGCTAATTGTATATTTTCTTGATTTTGTGAGTAATGGTGGATATTAAAATACAGGTTTCCCATATGTGAGCTGCCTCAAGCTGGGTAGTAGCTTGACTATTTTTAGTATGAGAACAATAAATCCAAGTGTCCTTTGTGTTCCTTGTGCATTTATAGAGACCCCAAAATGAGGACTCAGCCACTATGGAGATGGTTGCACAACCTAGAGGGACATTTTCCTTTGCTATAAATCTGAATTGTGTGAGTTGTATTTGGTTATACGTTAACCAAATATCTCAATTAGCACTGTTTATCAGAATTACAGTTTATAATTTTTCAGTGATGTGTATTCATTAACCCCCTCAACTCTGTCCCAAGAAATGAAGGCAAAATGATTAGAAACCGAGTGAATGGATGACACCAAGGAGAAAGTGTCTTCCAGACACATCAGTACTGATGCATATATAACCTCATGAAAAGCATGGCAGCATGCACAGAGCTGGTACAGGTTCAAGCCACCCCATGATGGGTGTGGAATTAGATATGGGCCCCCACACTTAACCTGATTGAAAAATAAAAAAAACAATTCTCGCCAATAAAGTCACACTGGGTATATAAATCACAACTAAAGGTGGCTATAGCAGTAGATAGATAACAAAATGAACTCAAGGGCATTTTTATAGACTTCTGTCTCTTGTTGATTTGTTTAGGCTTTGTTTGTTTGTTTGTTTTGGGTTTTTTGTTTGTTTTACTAACCTTTTGTGTTATAGTTTCTAATTTTATATTTTTATGAGATTTCTTTTGATTTTGTGTTCTTGTTTGTCTTATTTGGTTTTCTACTTGTTTGTCTATTTGCTTTGTAAATTAAAGCGAAAAAGGAAAGGCATGGTATTGAATAGGTGCAAAAGAGGGAAATAACTAGGAGGATTTGGGGATGGGAAATCTTGATCAGAATATAGTGTTTAAATATCATTGGCAATATAATTTACAGCTAATAATTAAAGAAGTTGTGATCCACTTGCTTCATGACCACTTTTGTCACATAAACTGTATACATGTCATGGTATCCTGAAGCAATAGTTAACTTGTCTGTCTTTTGATATGCTCTGACTCTAAATCTGTGTCCTAAGCAGGCCATTTGAGACATGGCAAGCTCAACAGTGTTGTGTGGCAGGCATCTGCAAATATCTAGAGATGCTGTTCCAGTCTTTTGAGTCCTCACCTTGAGTTATATGTGCTCACAAAGATCTGACTGATTCCAGCTCATAATGAGAGCCTATAGACTCATCTAGAAATTAATCACGGCAGGCTAGACTTCACAAAGCCTGAACAACTGTCAGTACCACTGACAGTTTTTACAAGTAGACTTGTTCCAGTGACCTTATTTCTCTGTTAAACTTTGTTATGTCTTTCTTCTGGGACTGGCCAGACCAAAGAGAGAGAGGATGAGACCACAGCAAATGGAACTGACTCGTATAGCCGAGGTCCAAATATAAGGGTCCGTGTTTCGCTGGAAAAATACAAATTCCTGGGGAAGTTAAAGCTTTAAGAATTGTAGTTTGTCCTGCAGTTGTTCATGGCTCCAGATGCTAAACCTGACAGGAAAGCCATTGCTGCCTTTGGCCAGCATCATCAGTACTGCCAGGAGACACAGTTAAGCTGCTAACACTTGAATACTTGGTATGGCTGGCCCAAAGCCCTCTGTCACTTGGTTTCCTGTCTGTGAATAAGGTTCACTGAAAGTAGAACACATATGCAGTTGCAGAGTGTCCTGCCATGATTAAGTGGCAACAAGCATAAAAAGCAGAAGAAATAAATAAGTAAATATGCATATGTGTACATATGCACATACATGTGTCTCTTGATATTTATAAAGGTCTACGTATAGGACCTCTAAAGATACCAGAATCATACATCTCTCATCCATAAAATGATACTCATGTATAAACTATGCCCACCCCCTGTGTTATATATTTCTATACTTATTACTTATAACCTCCAGGGCAACTGCTCTACAGAATAGTTATACTGCAATTTGTGGGGAGTAACAATCACATGTAAAACAGTGACATTCTGTAAAAATGTGTGTTTTATGCACATCAGAATCTCTCTCTATATATATGGTTACACACACAAACACACACACACATACACACACACACACACATACACACACACACACACACACACACACACACACACACACATACACACACCTCTCCAGTAATCAGTATATAGAAGCTGAATCCATGACAAAATAATGAGAAATAGAAAGGGCACTTTCAGTTACAATTCTCATACTTAAAGGGTCTGCTATTCTACAATACACACATAGTGATCTATTTAACAACATAGACAGACACAGACACATAGGTTTGCTTATACATGCCACCATCATGACAATGACAAATGAATGCACTGGTACTGATTTTTGAGTATCATTAGTTATTTGCCAAAAAGATTAGCAGTTAGTCAATACACATATGTTCATTAAATAAATCAATTTATTCATGAATTCACTAATTCAATAGTGTTCATTCATTTTAAAATGCATTTTACATATATTGACTTGGTGAAAAGTGCATGCTTGTCCTCAGGTATTTGAACGGTATAGACACACCCTTCAAACCCAGGACACAGCGCTGCTCAGGTGTTCCTTTCATTCTCGCCCAGGAGACGCTTTCACTGTCATCATTTGGACATAGCCTGGTCTACCTTGTTAGAGCAGTCTCAGTCCTCATGTGTATGTGTATGTNTNTGTGTNTGTGTNTGTGTNTGTGTGTGTGTGTGTGTGTGTGTGTGTGTGTGTGTGTGTGTATGTGTAGGTGCCTACAGGTGCAAGGGGAGCGGGATGGGATAGCGGTTTTTTAGAGGGGAAACCAGGAGAGAGGATAACATTTGAAATGTAAATAAAGAAAATATCTAATATAATTAATTAATTAAAAATAGTTCTTTCTCCATGCAGCCATCCTGACATAGAGGAATACTAGTTTTTACCTTGACACAGAGCCTGAGCACTATGCAGTGCTGGAAACAACAGCAAGTGATACAGTATGACAGGGAGCAACCAGCACTGAGCATGTCCACCAGCCAAGGCTGAGTTCACCAGGACAGTCAATTGGTACAAGTGCATGCTGAAATAGATGCACAAACATCAGCCAAAGCCCAGTCATAGGGGTGGGAACTTTTTTGATAACCATGGATTCTTCCAGTTCCTGCATAGTATACAGAATGACAAAAGTCACTCTGAATAAAAGTGATGTGATAGAAGCAATGTACAACCCAATATACATACTGCGAAGCTACTGGTGTGTGTGTGTGTGTGTGTGTGTGTGTGTGTGTGCCTACAGGATAGGAAGATCCAGACCATTGACCCTTACATGACAGCAGCAGAATAGATAACATCAGCCTGTGTTTAAAATTACAAAACAGTTTTTATCTATTCTACTACTTTTTCATTTACTTTTTTGATAAACATGGTTGATGACCATGTGGGCATGAAAGAACCTTCTGTTACCATTTCCTGAAGTTATAATCATTTGAGTTTATAAAACAGTCAATAGAGATATTTACAAAAGAGAATGCCCATAAACATATCAACATGTATGTTCCAGGAGTCACATAATGTATGGGAACTCAAAGGTTGAAGTTAAGTAGCATTCTGAGCTACAAAATAAAGTTGCGGCTTGAGGGCATGTAGGTACTTGGTGACAGGACTTGATGGGAACCTGGGGATTCTGGAGTGAGGTACAGGCCATGGGAAGAGTCAAGGAGGAAAAGCACCCCAGATGAATCTATCACAATGTAGACCAGGTTCATACAGTAACGACCCAAATGAGGAGATATGTGCCATTGCAAAAGTTCTCTGGACAACACCTCATATTTGTGGGCTCATTTCCCCGTGAGTTAACATTGTCAGGTTTGTAAGAAATCAGGAGGGAGCACACACTCACTGTAATCCTTCCAGAAACTTCCTTACTAAAACCAGGGATCCTCAGAGAATGCAGCTGTCTTTGCTTAGCTAAAGAAAGAGTTAGAAGATAAGAGAAATATTGAGGCTATCTTTTAACCCAGTATCCTTAGTATATCATATAACATGATCTGGTGTATTATTTCCTGAGTACCTCCTGCACACTGTTACTAATAGATAGAAGAGAGGCTCAGAGGCCAACAGAAATAAGAAATATGTCACTTCAGGGTCCTGCTCACAGTCTAAGAAAATAAAACAAAGTGAGGAGTTGTAAATTATAAATGAAGGTTTTTTAACCTCTCCTGATGCTGCAGATAAAAGATGCAGGGGTGATGTTTAGAGACTAGTGAGAAAGGCACATAGTAACAGACATTCATAATATTATCATCCTGAGACAGATGTTGAGGTTTTAGGTAGCTTCCTGACTTCAAGAGATCGAGGGTACCCCAGGCCAGATGTGAGAGAAGAGAATGACAGGCCATAAGCAGAGGATGGGTGAGTAGGTCGCTGGGACTGTTACTCCAAGTAGGTTCTAAGGGTCTTTGTTTTTCTTTGGAAATCATAAGGAAGTGACAGTGTATTTTGAAATTGCAGTGAAAGTATTTTAGTCTCATTACTGTACGATAAATGGAAGTAAGCACCTATTGTTGTCATTTGTTGGACCTTAATATCCCAGTACTGCAAAGTTTGGTTTTGCCAACAGTTGGGTCTTGGGCTTTCTTAGACTTCCAGCCACTACAGCTCTGAGATCTCAAGGGCCTCCAGCTTCCTGCTCACCACTAGGAAGCCCTCGCAGGGATGTATGCTGCTGTAGGCCAAGAGGAGGGTGATGGCGACAGCTGGATGTGACTGTGCCTAGGTCTTCATGGAACCGATATGTGAAACATTTTTACATGCGTGTAACATACATGTGCAGGACACACAAGTTCAGGGGGTGAGGGCTGGAAATATACACAAGTGAGGCAAGGAAAGGAAGCAAGCTCACCTTGGAGAATACACTGGCATGTGATAAAATGTCAAGAAGAACTTCACATGTTTGTAGTAAATGTTTCTAACGAGGTGGAAGACAAAATTAATGAAATCTCTAATATCTCCAATCAGAAGCACCCTTGCTTCTACTGTGGTGCTTCTTCTGTGTAATAGTGTCTATATTCCATATACACCCCGAGATAATGGGCTATTGGCAGCAATTGATCTGTATAAGCATGCCGTGCATTTACTTTGAGAATATATTTAAAAATTTCCCCATGCTAATCATGATATAAATGCCCATCCCCACCATCCCAACAAAAGAAACCATCTGCCCATTTTCCTTGAGCCTCCACTCATACTCCACCATCCACAGAAGCCACTAACCCACCGCTAGGCTCTTTTCCAGGTGAGGAGAAATTTTTGCCTGTTTTCCTATACTTATCATAATGGTTTTCAAATCTGTCTACATTGTAATATGAGTCACTGTTTCACTCCTTTCTCTGTCAAAATTTATAACACTGGTGCTGAATGTGGTAGCACGCAGTAGTAATCCTCGTACTCAGATAAACCAGTGGATAAACCAGTTGGTCCCTGCATTTATGAGTTAGTGAGGATGAGATGATGTTCATTGCTCCTGTACCTGTCTGTGGATAACGTACCTTTCTCTCGGAATATCTCTCTGAGCAGATATGTTGGACCAATGGGAAGTATTGAAAACCACCAAACTATTTCCAAAGCAGCCACAGCCATTTCCTAGCTAAACAACAAATAATAAGTGCACCTACATCCTGCCCCATGGCTAGTTTCCATTTATTTTATTTTACTGTGTCCCTGTTTGTTTTAAAGTGTGCCTAGTTGATAGTGGCATCCTAGTGATAATGAGACAGTGTCTAACTGTTACTTAGAATTTCCATATCTGATGATGATGCTTTGTTTAGCCGTTCATAACATTTCTATAGAGAAAAGTTTATTAAGGTCAACTGACAGTATTTTTTTGTAGTTTATTTTGGTGCTTATTATTGGGCTATAAATTTTATTTGTGATGTCTACATACAATTCACTTGTCAATTATATGCACTGCAAATTTCTTTCCCTGCTTGTACACTGTATGTCAGAGTTTGAAGTTTTAAATTTTGTTGAATTCCAAATCATGATTTCCTTTTGTCACTTGGGCTTTGATGTCATTTAAGATTTGTATACTGAATCCCAAAGCAGGGATATTTAGTTCAAGGTTGCTGAGGGGGATGTTCTTTCTTAGGTTTTGTCTTGGGGGTTGGTTAGTGTAACTTTGGTTTTTAGTCTATAGTCCACTTTGACTGTTTAATATATATAGAATATATTCTATAAATTTTCTACTCTAAAAAGGGAAGGACTATTTATCAATTTGTAATAAAAAAAACACATGTACCAAAGCTAGGAATTCTGCACTTCAGTTTATGAGCTGACAGCCCTAGCTGCGGGGAGCAGAGAAAACTCCTAAGAAATGAAAGCACAACCCAGTATGGCAGAAACTGCAGGCTATACAGGAAAGGCAGGGGATGGGCCCCGGCAAAGGGCACCAAGTATTTGGCTCCTGTTCTGAAGTCTAGTTACAATTTCAGTAAAATGCAGATGATATATGTCAACCAAACCATCCTTCACATGTGGAAAGCACCTCCCAACCTGTAAAGGAAAGGGTGAATGATTACTCATAGATAAAACTACTGAGAAGGAGCAGAGGGAATTGGGAGAAGGTCCAGTCCGTGAGACTCAAAGAAGGCAATGTGTGAGAGAGATAATGTGAAATAGAGAGAATCCATAAAGTTGGGCTGCAAGAGGTCATGGGGACTTCACAAGACAAGCATCCACAGCACTGCTATTTATACCTGTAGATGCCAAAAGACACACAGCAAATTGAAGAAAGGCTGAGAATTGTGGCTGAGAAAACCCAGACAGAACGCGGGGCAGTCCTTAGTCGTGGATAGCTGGTGGACACCAGGAGTTCCTGGAGTTTGTGATGCTGACGGGGAGGCAGAGATTGGAAAAGCAGAAATAGAAACAGCACAGTAGATGAGGCAGGAGCTGAGAGAAGGCACAAAGGTTCTCCATACCAGGCGGGTGTTAGTGACTTCGGTTTCCATCTCTGCATCTCTCTCCCGCTTGGAACAAGAAGCTGAACAATCTAGTAAGGGGAGAGAAACTACTGCAGCTTGAGTGGAGGAGTCCTTCATATCGCTACTTTTAGATACAGGATTAGGAAAAGGATGGTCAGGAAATTGCCAGCTCTTTTTGTCTTTCGATCTCTTCTACCACATAAAAACACAGCACTTCTTTCTCTTCTTCCCAAATGACATAAGAATGCAATGTCAATGTCATCTTGCTTATCTGCATATTTTTGTTTTATATTTAAAATATAATCTTACTCTATAGTCCAAGCTGGTCTGGGATTCATTCTGTAGTTCAACTAGACTCAAACTTTCAGTGATTTATCTGCCTCATCGTCCAAATGAATTCTGGGATTACATGCATGAATCAAATAGAAACTGCATTGGCTTTGCTTTGGTTGCACCTTACAGACTTTAAGATGTTTCTATTACTTATAAGCTACCCAGTCAGTTGTAATGACTGAACAGGACTGAACTAAGACAAATGTGAACTGAAGTGACTTGCTGAGACATTCGACTTTGGAATGGCAGCTATGGGCAAAGAGAGCTGATGAGAAGACAAGAGAATTTTCTGAGCTCACAAGAAGAAAACATGATGGTTATGAATATACCTATATATAGAGGCTGGAGGACATTGAGAAACAGGTACAAAAATATACTGAAGTATGGAAGCAGAACTACTTCTCAGGTGGGGTCATGGATTTTTAGGTTTAATGCTCTATGGTATTTTGTAATTTCTGAATTTTCTACAAAGGAAGTTTTTATTATGAAGAAAAATAGTTCAAGGCTATGCTTAGAAATGGTTTGGCAACAAAACTGAACACATGAAAGCTGTTTAGAATCCAACAGAGACTAGGACTGTATTTTTGTGTAGCCAGTCAGCAGGTCTAGGTGCCTATTTCCATGCTGCCTTGGAACCTAACCAACAACAGCAGTTGATCAACAGTATCAAAACTGCCCTGTCCATGCCCAGCCCAGAGCCATGTTGATTGGCCCACAGTTGTGACACACGCCCAGAACTCACCTGGCCATCTTACCATGAACACCAGAAAAAAAATACAAAGCAAAACAAAACAAAACAAAAAACAAACAAACAAAAAAACTGAGAGCCCGTGAAGCTTGGAACTGCACAGCACTTGAAAGGGAGTGACTTTAACCTCAGTCAGATGTACTTATCCCTAACTGAACAGTGGGGGCTCCGAGACTTGGAAAACTAGGGTGGGTAGAATGATATTTAGAGAGAATGTTGAACCTGAAAGGAGGGTGCATCAAGCCTCAGAACCCTGGAGAGCCAAAGGAGTGGGGAAAGTGAGTCAGAAAATTAGAGGCTGGAGTCCTGTGTCCAGAACATGAAGCCTCTGCCTCAGTCTCAAGCCTCAAGATTTACTTTCTCCAGACACTATTCTTACCTGACTTACTGAGATCATCCCATTGTTTATTATGACCAAGTATTGTTATTGATTTAAGACATGCTTGGGTTTGAAATAGGCTTCATATCACTTATTCCTGAGTCAAAATTAACACTTACTGACCTCATACACAGATTTTAGCCTTGAAGTTTCTACATAATAATCAGATATTTATGCCTGTTTATTGCTGTCTCCATGGGAACTGGGTACTTTTACCAAGGTGTGAACAAGAGCAGAAGCCTTGTGAGGCACCAGCTGTCTCCTCTGGTTACAACAAAAGTTTCCAGTTGCTACCATACCTTGGAGCCCAGAGATGGCTGTTAGAAAACCATGATTCTCCCAGAATGACAAGAATTTTCTTTCTTTCTTTCTTTCTTTCTTTCTTTCTTTCTTTCTTTCTTTCTTTCTTTCTTTCTTTCTTTCTTTCTTTTTTCTTTTTTTTTTTTTTGGTGGCACATGCCTTTATTTTTTTTAATTATTTTATTAGATATTTTCTTCATTTACATTTCAAATGCTATCCCAAAGGTCCCCTATACCCTCCCCCCGCCCTGTTTCCCTACCCACTCACTCCCACTTCTTGACCCTGGCATTCCCCTGTACTGGAGCATATAAAGTTTGCAAGATCAAGGGGCCTCTCTTCCCAATGATGGCCGACTAGGCCATCTTCTGCTATATATGCAGCTAGAGACACGAGCTCTGGGGGCACTGATTAGTTCATATTGTTGTTCTACCTATAGGGTTGCAGACCCCTTCAGCTCCCTGGGTAATTTCTCTAGTTCCTCCATTGGGGGCCCTGTGTTCTATCCTATAGATGACTGTGAGCATCCACTTCTGTATTTGCCAGGCACTGGCATAGCCTCACAAGAGATAGCTATATCAGGGTCCTTTCAGCAAAATCTTGCTGGTGTATACAATAGTGTCTGTGTTTGGTGGCTGATTATGGGATGGACCCCCGGGTGGGGCAGTCTCTGGATGGCCCATCCTTTCATCTTAGCTCCAAACTTTGTCTCTGCAACTGACAAGAACTTTCTTAAACTGTTTATCACCAGCCACGAATATGGTGTTTTGATTTGACTAGGTTCATTTTATCTCTTCCTCAGTTGGAAAGATCTCACACTGACCTCCTCTTAATGGTGCAGGAATATTGGATCCACCACCTTGGCTGTGCCCCTGTATTCTCTTACACCCCTCCTCTGTGTGTTCCTTTCTCCTTGTCTACATTTCCTCTGCTTAACATCTATTTTCCCTTCTTGCTTCAAGTGATATTTAAGGTGTCAGTTTGCTGGGAAGATCTATACAATTGTGCTTAATATATAGTCCTAAAGAACTTTTGGCTTGTGTCCTAGAAATGATAGTCTGGTTCTGTTTCAGCATCACAAAAATAAATAAATAAATAAAAAGAAAGGTGCAAACTCTGCACTCAGCCAGAGAGCTCCTTGACTTGGATTTCCCCAGCTACAAGACACCTTTGAACCTTTCTCCACGGTTCCAATCAGTGAGAAAAATGATCTTTTTTGACTGCTTTATTGTTCACAACTTTGACCCCTAACTGCAGGTAAATCCTTTATCACTGCAGATTTCTGCCTGGGATCCTCTTATCTGTCAGGTGTTTGGCTTATTTATATATTTATTTTAGAGTCAGCCTTACTGTGCAGTTAAGGCTGTCCTCAAATTTGCAGTTTTTTATATTAGCTTCAAAAGTACTGGGATTATGTGTATGACTTGCCAAGCTCAGTGTCTCATCTCTCAACTGATGTCAGGTTTGGCCATGGGTCTTTCCCATGTGAAATTAGGGGCCATAAGGTAGGAAAATAATTGAATTGTGCTCAGGTGACTGGGTTCATCTCTTGCACTCATCTTTATGTGCCCTGTCAAGGGCATTAGCCCAGAGGACCAAAAATACACATGGTGCAAATTTGCTTCTCAATTTTTCAGCTGGGAGACAATCTCTTGAAATTAATCCCAGTCAATCAACCACCAGCCTATCTGCTGATGAGTGAAGTTACAGACACTGTGTTTTATTCACATTGTTCTACAGCAGGATTGTGAGAGTAGCTGACATATCTCCTGTGTGAAGTCTTGAAGTAAGACTGGCTCAGAGTTATTTCATTTAGAATCTCAGTGAGGCCACTCAAAACAGAATTAATGAGTAATGAAGTTAACTCTCCTCTTTATGAAATTGTCTACTACTCAGGTTATAGTTTTATTACCTGTATCACGGTCATGCAGAACAACACATCCTAACATACAGGACATATTTCAGCTTTATAGACAGTATCTTAACCTCCTCATAGCTCATGTTTGAAATGTCAGGCAGATTTCCCAGGTGAGCATTCAGACAGCTCACATCTCTGTAAAAAAAAAAACAAACAAACAAAAAAAAAACAAAAACCCTGCATAATTACACTATATGCTATAACTAAGGTATGGACAATTGTGATTGAAGACCTGATTGACAGGATGACAATTGGGAGGTTAAGCCTGGTGCAGGGTCATTGGGCACTAGGAGCAAGTAGCACTCTATGCCACCCTTTAGTAGTTACTGAGAGCGAATGGTTATATAATATATATGTCTGCCTCACCTATAATCCTTCATTGGGTTCCCACTCCAAATACGAACACTTAATTCTGTACCTCTTCTCCCTGGGATCCTTCCCTCCATTCCTCTTCAGTGATAGGGTTGCCTGAACTTTGACCCTCATCCTACAACTGAACTGAACCATATCAGGTATTTTGTCTGAGTGACGAAGAGACTCGAGTAGCACTAAACTGTCACCACTAAGAAGGTGAGGTGACCACCATCCAGAACTTTAGTAGTGAGGGAGAGGGAAGGTTCCAAGTAAGATTTAATGATCAAAATTCAAGAGAAGGGTCTGGTAATGGCCAATATTAACACCAATTGTGACTATCCAGACTGATAATAAGTAGACAAACAAAAACCATTTATGTCACACCCAAAGCCCCTTCTTGGCCCATCTGTTAATTTCAATAAAGAAAAACGGGACAGATAATCAAAGGAGCCATAACAAACAACAACAACAAAAAATGTGTGATCTTTAAGTCACATTGCCTACCTCAGCCAGCTGCTGGGCAGACCAAATCTGTGCTTCCAAGTACAAGAGAGGCACAAAATGGTATGAGTACATACACAGAAAAGGTGTCTTGCAGCTTGGGTGGAGGCCAGTTTAACTGAACATGCAATCGAGTTAGAAGGCATTCACAAGTTCAGGTTTAAAAGTCTGTTATAGGTTCTTTGGAAGGATATTCAACTCTACTACCTTAACCACTCAACCACAACTGCCTTTGAAGAATATTCAATTTCACAGATAATATGTAACTAAATAGGATAATTGATATTTCATTCTGCCATTCCTTGATGATTATCAAAGGCTTAAAGATGAAGTCAGAATCATTGGCTGCTATTTTATTTGGTATACCAATGAAGGCAGAAATAGATTCGTCTCCTAGCATCTGCTCTCAAAATAATCTTAATTCCATAATTGGGTAGGAATGTTCCTCTCATCTGCTATTTCCCTTGTCTGCATCGGAGACAAATTCCCTTTGTCCTGGGTAAGTCAGCAAACAAGCTTCAGGGCAGAGAGCATCAGCATGCAAGATGCTGAAGATGGCCCAATTAGTTGGCCCCAACTTAATTAATTTGAGCATGTCTAGCTTCCTCTGGGTCAGTGTGTCTCCCAGCTGATTGCATGCAGGGAGAAATCACACAGCCCTGCAACCCTGCAGAGAGCAACAACAGGGCTTGGAGGGATTTTCTTAGCCAAGCACTAGTGCCTAGAAACAGGAGGTTTTAGATCTGGAAAGGCTTGCAAAGGAGCAGATGAAGGAAGCCAAGAGAGAAACTGAGACAGAAGGACATAGGAAAGGAAGTGATCTTCATGGGAAGACTGGCTGAAAAGTCAGGAAGGAAAACGCTGAGATTGCAAACAGAAAGAATGGTTAGCCCCTCCAGTTCACACTTGCAGCAGACCTGGGGATAGCAACCAACCTGAGCAATCCAGAGCTGGTACACAAAAAGAACAACAAATAGCCAGAAAATAGCAGCTGAACAGCCAAAACTGAGAAAGGGACAGGTCTGAGATAATGCTCAAAGCTACCCCTTTGGAATTCTGTCTGCACTTGCTGTTCTCTTAATAAGGGAGAGAAAAGTACCATTCTTCACAGCCAGTGGAGTGTCTGTCTGTCAACCTGATGTGTTGGATGGTTAGCTTCTGTACCTTGCTCATTCCACTTCTCAAGTGTGCCTCTCTTGGTTTCTCCTGCAAAATCTCAGGCTCTACTAGCCCAAGGTCAGGGCAGACATGTGATTCTATTCATCTCACTGTTCCTCCAGTGTAGTTTATTCGTAGCATATGGGATTTGCTAGTGCCTCTTATTTGGGCTCAAGACCTCATTCTCTACTCCAGGTTGGCCCCTCTTTTGGGTGCTCTTGGAAGTAGCTGTGATATACTGTAGACCCTGATCTGCCCTCTCCATTGATATCACTTAATAAGCTGCCCATGACTCTAGCTGAGCCATACAAACAGATGCCTGCAATGAGTTCATTTCAGAACTCCACCTTGTATTAACAACAGGCTCCAGCAAAGCACATTGGATGCCAGAATTACATCTGCTATGGCCTGCCTTTGGATTTCATCAATCAGTGAAATATTAGGAGTATTAATCAAACATGTAGGAAAGACCATTAATCACACTTTGTTCTAACAATTGCAAATAGCTACTTACTATTTGGAGTTTTCACATCCTCCCTTTCTTTACCCATTCCTCCTAAAGTATACTCTATATGGTTTCTCTATTAGCCAATGCTAAATTAGCAATGCTTGTATGGTATCTTTTCCTGTTTTTGTTTGTTTGTTTGTTTTTAATTCTGTTTACTACAGGTGATAGTTAGGTTTAACTGAACTGGCCACAACTCTGGGCATGTCGTTGGCAGATTGTCCTAATCATTAATTGACCCAGTCCACTATGTGTGGCACTGTTTCCCAAGACTTGATTTGCATTGGCATGAACAAATCCAGGTGACAAAAGCAACAAGCAGGCAATACCAGTGTATTTGGTCCTCCTTTCTCTTAACTGTGCATGTGATATGACTAGCTGCTTTGAGTTCCTGCCTTGACGCTATCTCAGTATGAACTGCAACCTGTAATTGTAAGCTGAATAAATCTTCCTACTTCTATGTTGTTTTTCATCAGGGTGCTTTATCAGAGCATCAGAAATAAAGCCAGAATATCATATATACATATATACATATATGAATATGTATAGTTAATAATTAATAAATTATAATTATATAAATGTAATTTGTACAATATAAACATATGATATAAAATATATTAATTAATATGCTTTTAATAATATAATATATAAATATATAATATATAATTATAATTAATGAAATCCATATATATATATATATACATATATATATATGAATTGAGTTTCTTTTATAAAATGTATTATTGGATATTGGATTTCCCCCCACTCGTTCTGCCATTTTCTTTTTCAATGCAAAAATCAAACTTTTTACTTAACAAAAATATCAGGTAAAAGTCAGACAGGCATTTACAATAAGAGAAAAGAATTGACCGGAAGAAGTCTCATCTTCAGTGCTTCACAGTATCCTAACGTGATAAGCATGCGAAACACTGTTGCTGTTGTCATTATACCACATAGCATAGATATAACATGGTTTGAAAGATTTTCAACTGTTTACTGAACACTGCCTTATATTCACAGTGCATTAAGTTTGCAGACATTTTCAAAATGTAGCAATGCATTAAGTTTACAAAAGTCCCCAGACACATTTCATTTTTGCTGATCTAGTGAAGGGGGTCACTACAGGAAAAGCAGTACCTCAGAATTATAGAATAAACCTAGCCTAGATGCCATTAGACAGCAAGTCACCTTTGCTTCTCTTTAGACATTACATGGGTTTAGGTCACTTGTTTGCAAAGTTCTCTGGCCTGCATAGCAGAGCTCCTTGTGAGGCACAACACAGGGTGGAAGGGATTTGTTGGGTGCATGAAGAATAGACTATCTTTGCATGTCCAGCAAAGCAAAACTTTATTGACAACCATTTTACAAATTCCTGTCTTCTAACTTATTTATTCAACATACTTGAAGTTGAATGAATTCATGATAGGTTAAGTTGGCCATTTCAATATTTGTTGTCTAAGTCACATCTCTCCCCCACCTCTCATTAATCCCCTATGGATTGACGTTTTAAAAAGAATTCTCGAATGATTAAGTCATGGTGTTTGGGTATATCTTACTGTTTGGTAACAATTACTGCAGATATGGTAATCTACAAATGCAGCTCATTTCCCACTGGCCAGTACTATTTCCTCTTAGACATTTACTATCACTGGAGTTACTACTCTTCTGCCCACACATGGCACACCTCTCTGGTAATTTTAAGGGTGAATTACTTATTTCTAGATTTCAGAAGTTTAGGTAGGATGTGGCTCAGCATTGATGTCTTTAAAAAATATTCATGTAGATATTCTTTTATTTTAAATTTATTGCATCCCAAATGGTGCCCCCTGCTGGTCCCCTCCTCACAGAGTTTCTCTCCCCACCCGCCTTCCTCTTCTCCTTTCGAGAGAGCCTCTGCTTCAGTTGTTGGGGAAACAACATGGAGACAAAGCTGCATGCTGCTACATATGCTGGGGGCCTCTTTCCAACCTGTGCATGCTCTTTGCTTGGTGGCTCAGGCTCTGAGAGCTCCCAGGGGTTCAGGTTAGTTAACTCTGTTGGTTCTCTTGGGAGGTTCCCAATCCCTTTCAGGGCCTTCAATCCTTCCACCAACTTTTCCACAGGAGTCCCAGACCTCTCCTGAATGTTTGGCTGTGGGTATCTGCATCTATTTCAGTCAGCTGTTGGGTAGAGCTTCTCAGAGGACAGTTATACTCCTGTCTGCAAACATAGCAGAGTATCATTAATAGTGTCAGGAATTGGTGCTCACCCATGGGATGAGTTTCATGTTGGGCTGATTATTGGCTGCCTGCTCCTTCAGTCCCCGCTACATCTTTGTTCCTTCATTTCCTTTAGTCAGGACATATTTTGTGTCGAAAGTTTTGTGGATGGGTTGGTGTCCTTATCCCTCCACTGGTGGTCCTGCTTGGCTACAAGAGGTGGCCTCTTCAGGTTTCATGTCCCCACTGTTAGGCTTTTCTGCTAAGGTCACCCACCTTGACTCCCAGGAGGGAGCCTCTCCAATCCCCAGTCTCTGAAACTGCCTAGAGATTCCACACTCCTCACCCAACCCCAGGCAGTTACAGATCTGCAGTCCTTCTGAACCTCTGGACCTCTCTCCTGCCTTTTCCCACACCTGATCCTGACTGCCCCCCACACACACACACACCACATTCCCCTCTCTGTCTCCTCTCCCATCCACTTATATCCTTCCCTCTACCTCCTATGACTATTTTGTTTCCCCTTCTAAATATGATTCAAGCATCCTTGCTTGGGCCCTCCTTCTTGTTTAACTTCTTTTGGTCTGTGGAATGTATCATGAGTATTTCAGGTATTCTTAACTTTCCATGTTTATACTTTTGGCTAAATTCAGGGAGTTTTGCCCATTACATCTCCAAATATTTTTTGTCTTGTCTCTTCTAATACACTCTTACAGTATGAATGCCAGCTCCTCTGTTGCTGCCCCAAAGGTCACTAAGAACCACCCACCCTCCCTTTTTCTCTGGCTCTTTGATGTTCGGGTCAGCTAACGCCACTAAATTGTGCCCAGGTCCATAGATCTGGTTAGTTTTGTCATTCCTTCGGTAATATTGAGCCTGCCCAGAAAGAAACTTTTAAATGTCCATTCTTTCCATTTTAAGCCCTACGGTTTCTTTTCTTAAAAGTACTTTCATAAAAAATCTTTAATTGAATTTATCTTTGTTTTCTGGTTCGCTCCAGGATGACATGATTGTGAACTTGAATGCTTTATATCTGATGCTTTTGTATCAGTGTCACAGAGAGTACACTTTGACACTTTTCAGGATCATGCCAGTTGACTTTTCTTATTCAAGCAATAGTGTTCTGGTTCATGGGATAAAGAGAGAATTTTTGTATTATATATTTTATAATTGAGGCAGTTAATTATGAGACTACAGGCCACATTTATTTTTCTTTTCTAGCAAGCAGTCTCCACGCTGAGGTGGAATTGAATAGGTGTAGTTCAAGTAGGTGTGGATGTTAGGTTTCCCACTGGGTTCTATACAGTCTACTAAGTTATTTAGTATTCCAGAGATTGAACTGAGGTAGAAGGCCAGATGTCTCCTTGGAGAAAAGGAGTCTTGGATGTTCCTGACTTTGTGAATTGGGTTGTAACATGAAGTTCCTGCTAGTCTCCCTGAAGCTGGGTAGAAAGTGCTGGAGCCATGATTTGCTTTCTTCCGCTATAACATAAAACCACAGACCATGTCACTTGTAAAGGAAAGTAATATTTCTCCAAGTCCTGCAGGCTTAGAAATCCAATGCAAAACTCTCAGTACCTGGTGAGGGTCTTCCAGATGCTTCTTCCCATGACAAGGTGGTAAGAAAGCATTCACAAAAGAGCAAGAAAGCCAGCTTGATTTTGTAATAAATTTGCACTTGGAGTAACTAATCCAGTCCAGCAAACGTACCCCTAACCAAACCATGAGGTTGAATGAGTTTAATCACTTCTGTATGGTTTAACCTCTCAAGACTGTTCCACTGGGAACTGGGTGTCTGGTATACAGACTTGGGAGACAAACTCTGGCCACAGAAGCTCATCACACTGATTTAATGAAGGAGATTGAAAGTGAAATTCCAGCCTAGGAGCCAGCTGACCACATTGGGAAAAGGAAAAACAACTTCAGTTATCCTGCTTGCCAGACACTGTATTCAACCTCACCGCTGATCTACCACAGAATAACCAGCAGTTTCATGCTCTCTTTGAGAGCCCTATGTGTGTATTTGTGTAAATGTGGTTCTACATTCAGTCTTGCCACTGGGGTGTGGGAACTATGCGAGGCAGATGAAATGAGGAACTCTAGACTACATTTTACCCTACGCCAACAACAGGTGATGGATGGGCTTGTGGGAAGTGCCAATACACTGCTCAGGGATGGGAAAATGCAGTCCAGGCTGGGGGGCCTTAGCCTGAGTGAGAAATGACACAAACTGAGGCCAAAGCTGGAGTTCCCTGACTCACGGATATCCAGACTGAACCGGAAATCAAGAGGAAGAGTTAGGAGAGGAAGGGGCCCTTAGACTGAGGATGGTGAACCCAGCGTGGAGGTCGGCGTGGGGGGGGGTATTCCAGCTAAGCTTAGTGGTGATTGTTCAGGAGCACTGAGGGGGTCTTCTGTGGGAGACTGAGACTTAGAGGCTCTGTACACAAAGGCTTCCTCCATGTTCCTCAGGACAGTTCTTGAGAGAGACAGTCCATGCTTATCCACACCTTTTATTAACTGTTTATCATGGAAAATGGGTTCATACTGCTTCCTCAGGGTGGACCAGAGATTAAATATCTTTTGCAGGAAGGAATGTATGGGAAGGGAAGCCTATTACCTAAACTCCCAGGACCCATCTAGATAACTCAGCATGGAGAACTCTTTTCTGTGCTATGTGACTATTAGTCACATCTCTACATGGGGAGTGTGGTCACATATTCTAGGCCAGGAATCTTATAGGAAGCATGGAAATGCCTACTGTCCTCTCAAATGGGTGCTAGAGTCTCTGAACCCACTCAGCCTTACCATGTTTCCTGGCACAGTCCACTGTCCCACATAAAAGGGCGTCTAGTTATAAAGGCTAGGAATCGGGAGACTGCTGCATCTTATCCAGAATCAATTCTGATTTCACACACACACACACACACACACACACACACACACACACACACACACACACACATATACCAGTTAGGATTTTGAGTATGCCTAGTAAATTTCAATTAAATTCCAAACATAATGAGCTTCACTTTGCTTTGTGCTAGATGTTTCATTTTCCTATGAACATTCTTGAACTTTCTGCCTTGCAGTCTAGTTATATACAAGCAGCATGATCTGGTGGGGATTTCTTATATGCTGTCAATTAAAACTAAAAAAAAAAATAGGGAAAAAGGGAGCTAGGGACATAGTTTAGTCTTAAAGTTATTACCTAGCATGAATAAAGCCTTGGATTTGATTCAGACCACTGCAATGAAGTAAATAAAAATATCATTCCCAGTTTCTCAGAAAGTTGAGACAGGAAGATCACTTGCGTTCACAAGTATGGGATAAGCCCAGAAAACAGAGTAAGACTCCTTCTCAGGCATAAGATTAAGTTAATTAAAACTTTAAATTCAGAAATATTTATAAAGTGCAACCAAAGTAGGACCTATGGTTGCATGACTCCCTCTCTTCCCAATATCATTATTCCCTGTCTTGCTGGAGGGAAGAGGTAGGCCCAGCTCTGTGAGCAGCTGGGCACTTGAAGCCTGTTTGTCTAGAGCCACTCAATCACATTACATGTATGTACCAACTGAATTTTGTTTCAGAGTTGAAAAGGATCTGGTGTAGACCTAGGGATTCTCTGAATATGTTCTCGGCTTGCCCTATGGCCATCAAATTGTCTCCGTTTCTCCAGATTTTTAGCTATGCCATCGCTGCCTGGGAAGAGTAACAGGAACGGCCTGGCCCCACTGCACCCATCCTGAAGATGTTCTCACGGTAGTGGGGAATGCAGCCTGAGAATATGCTTGGCTTTGGCGTCTCACCTCCTAGGATCACAGAGCATGTTTATTTGTTGATGCGCAGCATCTCTAACACTGTGCAGGTTATGTACTGAGGAGGGTGAAGAGGATACACTGCATAACTATTTCAAGGGAAGAAGCAACTATCCTTGCTATTCTACAATTTGTGTTTATTACAAACTATTATAAGTTAATGATATTCTCCTTCCTGTAGCAGTTTCCTGGTCTTTCTATTGAGGTTTGGTCTGTTGCTTTGTATTTTAATGCTAAATACTGGCTCCCAGGGAGGAGAGAATCCTCAAGAACACCAAGTGATGATATGTTCCTTAATTGAAACATTGCTCCTTAATTGAAAGCTGTTGGTTGAGAATTGATCCTGTCTAAAGGAAATGCAGGGACAAAGAGTGGAACAGAGACTGAGGAAAGGCCATCCAGAGACTGCCCTACCTACGTATCCATCCCATTTGCAGACAAAAAAACCCAGACACTATTGTGGATGCCAAGAAACACTTGGTAACAGGAACTGGTATGGCTGTCTCCAGAGAGGTTCTGCCAAAGTCTGACAAATACAGAGGTGGATGCTTGCAGTCAACCCTCAGACTGATCATGGGGAACCCCAATGGAGGATTTAGGGAAAGGACTGAAGGAGCTGAAGGAGTTTGCAACCGGATAGGAAGAACAACCATATCAACCAACCAGACACCCCAGAACTTCCAGGGACTAAACCACAAACCAAAGAGTACACATGGAGGGACCCATGGCACCAGCAGCATAAGTAGCAGAAAATTGCCTTATCTGGCATTAATGGGAGGGGAGGCCCTTGGTCCTGTAGAGACTAGATGCTCCAGTGTAGAGGAATGCTAGGGCAGTGAGGTGGGGGTGGGTGGGCGGTAGATATCCTTGCATAGAAGCAGTGTGAGGGGCAGGGCATAGGAGGTTTGCAGAGGGGAAACCAGGAAGGGGGATAACATTCAAAATGTAAATAAATAAAATAACCAATTAAAAAAAGATGCCTACCGCTTATAACTGGGCAGCAGAGAGGTAAGTGGGATTTTGGTTCCCAGACCTCTGAGGAAGACCAAGAGAGGAGGAAGAGAAGGAGGTAGAGAGAGGAGAAGATGTCAGAGGAATAGAATCCTGAAAACATGGCCATGAGAGCTGGTCAGTGCAAATGAAAGTGGCCCAGACAGAACATGACAAGTTATATTGTTGGATTATTGACAAAAAGTTAGATATAATAGTATAGAGGGTAGATATTTGCCTAGCTCTAGTGCTGATTAAGCCTTATTATAAATATAAAAGATTATATGTGTTGTATCTGAAAACTGAATGATCAAAAAGCATTTATTATAACATCTTTCCAAATATTTAAACATTTTACCTGCTTGGTTTCTCAGTAGTAGTCTGTGAAGTTGATTGGCAAATGTTTTGCAAATGATGGACAAATTGAGCTTGTATCATACCTTGAGTTCCTTCCCAGCCAGGGCTATAATTGAGATCCTTTCCAGCCTTGCAATCAGTGTTGTGGCTATGTTGCCTGGTCTCAAGGCAAGTGGTGGAAGGATCTATGTAAGGTGTAATTGTTTTCCTGTAATCAACTCTTGGCAGTCCCAAGTTTCCCAGGACAGGACTTATGTTTTAACTTCTCCTGTTAATTACACTGTGTTTTTTTTCAGAGCACAATGTTCATACAGTACTGTGTGAATTTTGCCTGGCCCCTGGACAGTAGGAACAGACGCTAACCACGTTATATGTACCTCTCTACCTGTCTCTTAAACAAATCACTGCCTCATAGAAAATAATTTTAGGGACTATACCATTTTCATCTTAAGTATCACTATCCTTTCACAAATTCACCACACTAGGTTTCTAAATGCCAAATAATTTAACCACATAACTCACCATGTTCTGGACTATTGAAAGGATATTTAACAATGAAAATTTCAAGTTCAAGAAGGTTCTTTCTAACTGAACATGGCAGCACATACTTTTAATCCCAGCATTCAGGAAAGAGAAACAGGTAGGTCTCTATGCATTAAAATCTAGACTGATCTACACAGTGAGTGGCAGGGCTACATCATGAGAATCTATTTCAAAAAAGAGAGAGGTTGGGAAGGAAGGGGCAAGAGGTGGAGAGGAGGATCAATGGGGAGAAGACAAGAAGAAAGAAGAGAAAAGGAAGGAGTTGTTCTTCACTATTCTTTTAGAATAGCTGGCAAGTGGTGACTTGGAGGTTCTTTAAACAAATCTGCTATCGCTATTAGTTACAGCACACCATCATGTGCTGTGAGGTTTGATAGGGAGGAGTCAGTCTTAAATAATTGAGAATTTCAACACAGACTGTAGTTCCTGCCTGAAAATAGGAGTGGCTCATTATTTTATAGTACTGTATTTTGAAAGTCCAGAAGAAAAAAAAAAACTGAGAGAATGCAGACAGGGAGTATAGAATGCTCCCAGCTAGAGGAAGAAGTCACCACATTAGTAGCCTCATCAAGTGGCTTTTGGTGAAGGCAATACAAATTTATTCAAAAGGCCTAGTGGGAGAACTCCTCCAGGAGGGAGGGACACAGACCACTGGGTGACTCTGCTAAGAAAGGATGCTTCTATAGAGAGGCTTGAGAAGTGGAGTTTTCAACAGTAGTGTTTTGGGTAAGCTGTGAATAAATAGTGAGCCCTTTGATAGACAGATGAAGACTTGGGTAGAAAAAACAAAAGCACAAAATACAGGGACAGAAAATACAAGAAATATACTTTATCCCAAAATGAGTTTAATGTAAAAGCGAATACAAATGAGTAGAGGGGAGGAAGCAAAGGAAGCTGGGCCATACTGCTCTGTCATACCAAGCATCTCCCTGCCGTCCCTCTCTCCAGTCCTCTTTCCTCTTTCATTACTTTCTGCTTCCATGCATTCTCTCTCCACTTACCCGATTATTTCCCCTCCTTCTCTATGCCTTATCTCCCCATGTTCCTCTTTCTTGATGCCTTCTCTTTGTAGCTTTAAGTCTCTTTTCTGCATACTTCTTCCCTGTGCTTGCAGATGAAATTAAATTCTTCCATCAGTCTTGCCTGTACTTATATCACTGGTCAGCCACTTACTCTTCCGAATATCCTTCAGGCAATTAGAAGTAGTTCCTATATGACCCTGTGACTTGATTTGGCCATTCACCTGGTCTAATGAGATGGCCATGTCCTTTCTGCCCAAATATCAAGAAGTGGTATGTAATTTACAATATTACCTTGTTTGTTGAAATGCCTAAATGACACATGTTCAGAAAGATGTTGTTCCCATATCTGCAGGGTGCTCACTTTTCATAAATTTTATACACTATATAGTATATGTTGGGAAAACATATGTGTTTAGATGAGAAACATTTGGAAACACCTTTAATGTAATCAATGTAATAGTTTTAAGTGTTAATTTGACAGGATCTAGAATCACTTAGGAGGTGAGACACTAGATATGTATCTGGAGGGTTAATTGATGTCAGTAGACTGATTTAATTGTAGATAGGACAACTGAATGATCTTGCAGTCTCACAGGAGACCTAAGAAAGGTGTCCTGGACTATACAACAGTAGGATGAGAGATAGAAAATGGAGAGGGAGAGAGAGGGGGAGTATACTGAGTACAGACACGTGTGCATTAAATGCTTCTTTCTTTTGAATGTCGATGAGATGTGACCAGCTTCTTCAAGCTCTTGCCACCTTGACTTCTCCACCATGATAAACACTGTCATAAACTAGGACCTAAAGTAAACAATTTCTTCCTTAAGTTGCTTTTATGAGACTATTTTATCACAGCTACCAAAAAAAACAAAACAAAACAAAAACAAAAACTAATACAGCAGCTGAAGAGAACAAAACACCAAATACTCCTTTCCCCATCAGACATAACTATCTGTGTATATAAGATATATATACACACATGATGTTCACTGTGTAATGTACACAATGTTGAGTATGTATATGTGTCAAAGAAACCCCCCAAAACTAATATTTCTATTTAAAATTTGGGAATAATAAAGCCCTAATTCACAAATGTTGTTTCCTGAACTCAACATGTTTTACAACCTTACACTATTATAAAAATATGATACACACTTATGGTGTCATAACATTGGAAATATTAATAATTTAAAAATTAATAAAAAGGTGTGCTGCACAAGAGATGTGAATTGTCAGTCGTATCATGTGTTTCTGGTTTAGTGGGCTAGACTTCTCCAAGTTATGGAGCCTCACAGCCAAACCCAGGAAAGGGTCAGCTTTGCAGGCCAGAAGCCTATATGCTTTGAAGGCATGTGGAATTATCAAGTATAGGTATGCCAATAGGAATTCTTGTATTAAAGTAACAGATAATTTAGTTTGCTTAGTACATCAACCAAACCACACTCAAGATGTAAAGAGTGAGAAATTCCACATTCAGTTAATATGACTTACAGTGGTCACAGAATCCTACAATGTTTCCATGGTGATAAAATGAATGGTTTCAGATGAAGACTGTCATGTTCTAAGGAAGTAAATGCCATTTGAATTTGACGAGATGGTTGAAAGAAAATACTTTAGGTAACTAAATGAGCTATTCAGAAACACCGAGATCTTCTCTAATGTTGCTTTACAGGTCTACAAATATAAACTCATTCAGTCTTTAGAAAACATGTATTTTGGGAAATTGAACAAGAAATTCATCTATCTTAAAAACTTTTTGAAGATTATTTAAAGTTGGGAAAATATATAATTACTTCTATGGAAATATCAGGAAAAGCTAGTTCTTCCCCAAGCTTATCTTCATCTGTCCATAAGATAAAGATAAACATAGCATGTTGCTAGAGCATTCTTTTGGTGATAACATTTGTTCTGTGAATAAAGTAAGTATATAGCAGTTTGAATGAATCGTGCAGTGATATGTATCCACCTATATATGAACATAGAAAGCATGTATCACGTCTGCAGTCCCTCAGTTTTGCTCTTTAAAGGAAGGTTCTACACTGATTATACTATAAAGTCCTCAAATTATATCATAAGGAATCCAGCCCAGCTAGTTTCAGGTGAGCTGCCTATGAACATCTGTCAAATCTCTTCCCAACCATGCACAAACAAAAAGCTACTAAATGTCATCAATTGACACCTGGGTCCTAATAGGCTACATGTTTAGATAATTACCTAGATGTCTTTCATCAGCTACCAAAATCCCCCAATCCACCAAACTGCCAATGCTACAATTAAATCCCAACCCTCACATGTGCTAGCAAGAGTTCTCCTATGGAACTACGTGTCCAGTACTATCCAAATCAGTCTGTGTCCAGCGGGATAAAGTCTCCATACCATATCAGGACTCATTTCAAAGTCCCTCTGAAAATTCTCTGTGTCCGTCACTCTCTTATGGACTCGCTGAGCAGTCCAGATGCCAGAAGCAACTGGGACCTACAACTCTGATAACATCCAACTCAGAATATCTTCAGTCATGGTCCTCTCTTTCTGTGATTTCCTTGTTGTGCTACGGGTCCTTAAAGGAGCAGTGGCTATCATCCTGAGTGCCCATGATTCCTTAACTTCCAGATCAGAACAGTCCTCTTCTTTCTGATGAGTGAATATCAGAATCTTCACAAAGTGAAGAATCTTGACAAAGAGTTATCACTGAGACACAGTGCAATTCTGCAATGTAGCTTGAATCCAGAGAGAGCTATTTGCAGACAGCACTCTTGCTCTCTAGAGAGGAGCCAGTGCAGTATAAAAAAACTAAGAACCAGTCTGGAATAAGTGAAGGAAACATGTCAATGTGCTCTGGAGCGTGAAGAATCAAAGGCACAGACAAAGAGTCACTGCATCAAGATAGAATGGTTGTTGATAATACAGAGGCCAGTGAATCAGACAGATGCCCATAAGCCACTTAAGAGGCAGCTCTATGTAGAACCATCAAATGAAAGACAAGAAACCAAAACTACAGAGAAGGAAACAGATAAACATCTGGGAAAAGCTCACCCAATCAGGGAGGGGGTGGAATAAGGAGTAAAACTATGGTGTATAATGTAGAAGGACCTCACATGCTTCATTAACTGGTGGCTTTCTGAGATGCCCCATTGAGCAGGCACCAACCCAGGCGATGCTCAGATAGACTGGATGCCATCAAGACCCCTTCTAGGATGTCAAACAAATGGAAAGCAAAGGCTATATATAGAAGTCAGTTGCTTTAAAAAACATGAAATAGATGGAGAGAATGGAGAGTAATGGTGCAGAAGAATGCAATTTTTGATGCATCGGGGAGAGAAGGACTCCTTAAAAATACCAGTCAAACACAGACTGGAACCAGGTGAGGATGGGGCCCTCTGAATGGTGCTGGAAAAGATGATAGGCAAGGTGGGGAGGAGGACACAATTGTACTCTGTACACCCAGGAAAGAAGAAGTTTCACAAAGCATCCAGATCACAGTGGAGAGTTCATATTTCCTACAGAGAGAGAAAAGCACACAAAGTGACAAGACCCAGAAGGAAACCTGGGAGGGGAGACTGGCTGGTCTCTATTTGAAGCTCTGAGGAGTGGACACTGCCTTAATTTCTGGGAAAGTAGCTGTACAGCTGTTCAGAAAATACAGAAGGGAGCCCAAAATATCCCCAGGGATGTGGGACCAATATTGGCTTTGCATGCTGAAGCCAATCTTTTGCTCCAGTACATTTAGCACAGAGATTTGTCTACCTCTCTTGAGATGGGGAAAACAGACTTAACTGTCCACAGGAAGTCTGTGGGCATCGTTATTATTCAGGGTCAACCTCTGGCTTTAATTTCAGTGTTCCCATCAGAGCCCCAAAGTTGAGATTTAATGCCATTGTGACACCATGAAAAAGTAACTATGCTTAGAGGCCTCTGCTCTCATAATACAGTAATGCCTGTATATAAATGCATGTATTATAAACCTCTGCCATTCTATTTCCATCTCCTGCCTACTATAGCTATGGCATAAGGAAGAGTGAAGGCTTTTGCTTGGTGCTAGACTCTATTGGACTTTGAAGCCCATTCAACCAAGAGTCTATAAATTTTCTGCTCCTTATAGACTCCTCTCTCCCTGATTTTTCAGATGCAGTGCAGAGCAGACATTGTTCTTTTGATAGACAACCATAAGGCATGAAGACCTACTGGCTGAAGTCTAAGCTGTAGTCTCTTCTGGCTCTTCATTCACATTTGCCATGCATGAGTCTTACTGCTCTGCTGCAGCCTGGCGATCTATGAGTAATTCTATAGAGCAGTCCACCCCTAGCCAGTAAGTGATCACAATGTGTGAAGTAACCTACCTTGCTCTGGATCTGTGGAGGATTAGCGGAAAAAGGACAGGTGTTTTTGACCAGCATTCCTTAGCCAGACTCTAGCCTGACCCATGTAGTCTTCCTCTAACACCCCAACTGCAAAAAAAGCCACACTCTGGCTGGACAACCACCTGAACACAACGTTTTTCCTGCCAGATGAAAAAGTCCACTCAGGGAATTAAATTCTTTGAGATCTACTGATGCAGAACCTGGCACTGTTACTGTAATGACAATTTTTAAATCTACTCTTATAACAGATAATAGTGGACAGTTACATTCTATCCCTTTTTTTATTATGCCTGAGGGATAATAATTTGATTAACACCAGCAATTGGAGGCAACACTCCACCTTCTCAAAGTATTATTCAACAGATAAACTGTTTAATTATTAAGCATCTTACATTTAACAATGAAAAGACCTTCAGAACAAAAAGAATCTTTGCTCAGCAATTTAGAAAATGACGGAGTGGCTCAGAATCCCATGAGGATAAGGCTACTTTGGCAGAAAGCAGGATACTCTAATTCTAGATCAAAAGCAACATTCTTAGGGCATACTGAAGAGAGTTGTTTATTTGCTTCCAAGACAGGGTCTCATTGTGTATCCCTAGTGGCCTCAACCTTGAGATGAACCTCTTTTTTCAGCCTCCCAAGTACAAAGATCACATCCATACACCACCTGGCCCACCTTCAAACTGCACCTAAACATATAGACATGTTTCTCCCGTGCATTAGCTCCAATAACAGTAGACCACAAAAACAAACAAACAAACAAACAAACAAACAAACAAAATGAGTTCAAGGAAGATTTTTTTCCACTGCTACACATAATGGACAAGGTTGTTTCCCAAGTGATGCTTCGTGAAATAAAAATCAGAATATATCTGAAATGATTTTATTTCTCAGGAACAACCATGAAAATTAATTATATTGACCCCTTGTTTCAAATTCTAATTTCATAGGTTTGGGAGACCCAGGAATCATATTCTGTGGATCCCACATTCTCTTCCAGCCCCAGGTCCTTCTCAATGTCATGTTGCCTTTACTGAGGCCCCACACTGGCAGAAGGAGCCTCCCTAGCAAACAAAAGTAGCTCACAGAAATCTTTCAGGAGAGCCTTGTAATCTGTTTATAACTTGACATCCAGCAAAAGGCTTCAAACATCTCGATGGAGGGTTAGAGGGCTTTATCCATGCCAAATCCACACTCAGTAATCAGATGTGAGGTGAATAACAACTCGTTCCTTACAGACACTCATCCGCATCCTTCAGGATCTATTTCCAGAATAGCCCTGGAACACACTCTACTGATACCTCTTCTAAAGCTTCAGACCTGGGGTTTGAGCTCTCTATATCAGAGGAACATCATTGTGACCACCCCTCTCTACACTTCTGCTCACCGAAGGCAGGCCAATTCTGGCATCAAGTAAGGCTCTTTGCCTAAGAAGCTGCTGGCCTTTCTTCTTTGCTTATATATTTCACTCCCAGTTCCCAAACCTTGATGGTCCCCACAAGTTCTGCCCAAAGCCAATATATCATTATCTCCTCTATGTCTTGTTTTCTTCGTCCTCTTTTTAAAGTTCCATTTAAAAAGACTTAGCAGGGGAGATCTCCAACTTCAGGAATGAATTTCAAAGTAGAGCAACATAACGGAATAAATTTCAGTTGAGACTCAAATGGAAGATTCAACCCTATGTTGAGATGAGAGTCAAAGTTTAGGTCTTTTATGTTACACTCCAGCACAGAAAGCACATTTATATTCAGAGTTTGGACTATTCTGAGATCTCTTCTCCCATCACCATTCAAGCCAGGAAGTCACTGACACCCACCCATGTATACAATTGAAAATGATGATTTTTAAAATGTGTTCATTACCTCAGGTTTGTCTTTTGTGAAAAACTATCCACCTGTAAAATAATTTCCTTGAGAAAAAAAAAAGTTCTTGTTTGATCAGTCAGCTTCAATAAGCAGTGAGTGTTTGCAAGGCTGGTTTTTGGCTGATCCAACAATTCACCGTGAATCTAGATCTGTGTTGACGTTCTGTTAGACAGAAGTCACTGTGAATGGAGATATAGTGCTGAAGCAATATTTTACAAACATAATACAATCTGTATCTGAAAAAAAATAAGGAAAGTGCATGTTACCATGCTTCAGTCATGAAAGAAAACTAAAAGAGAAAAGAAGAAAGAGGTGAGATAGAGAGAGAGACAGAGAGGCAGAGAGACAGAGGTGGAGACAGAGAGCCAGATGTGGTGACTCACACCTGCATTGCCAGCATTTGGAAGACTGAGTTAGGAGAACTGATGCAAGTTTTAGGGCAACTTGGGCTAGGGAGTCAGTTCTATGCCAGCTATAGTCCACCATGCAAAATCTTCTCTAAAAAAAAAGGTACATGTGTACCTAGTAAATACTTCAGGCCACCTAATTTGGCCAATATTTATATAATGCTATTGCCAGCCTGGATGTTAGGAAAAGAAAATATTTTTTGAGAGAATCCCCATCTTTCAGAAGTGAATGAAAATAGTTTCTTTTACATCCATTTCTGTATCATCCTCTCTATATGATTATTTACTCATGGAACTCAGTGTATAGTGGGGAAAATTCCAATGCATTCAAATCTGTGAAAAGCTTCTTGAACTACCATGTCAGCTAGTGGGTTTCCACTGAAGGAACATTCACGGGTGTAGACCTGTACATGAGTTTACTGAAATACTTCTTTTTAAGTTTAGAAGCCAAGATCTGAAGCTTTGGTGTTCCCTAAGCCATTGTCACTACTGGGCTGACACTAAATAAAACTATACAGGTGCTATAGTTGGGAAAGTGTTTTGGTGTGTTCCCTCAAGCTATCTGAGCTGAAATTTACTCCCTATTTTCAGATACTGAAAAGGTAGAAAAACACTGAAGACTTAAAAGCTACATATAGCATTTGGGGGTTACCTGGGTGTCATAAGGATATGAGCTCTATGACTAAATCCTGAAGGCTTTCCCAGAAGAGGGAGAAACACTAGACAAAACAGCTGATTCCTGTATTTCACCAGATGTCTCTGTGCTAAGTCAGGATTCTACCAGCACCACGTACACCATCAATATATTGTGAGCCTCAAAAGTTGACCAAGAAATACAAACCAGAATAAATAACTTCCCTGTATAAATTATCCTCCCTCAAGTATGTTGCTATAGTAAAAGAAATGAATTAATCTGTCATTCAAACTAATAATGTCTGGCACATTATTATATTGGTTGTGTTAGTCAAGGTTATATATATTTTTATTAGACTTTGAATTTGGTAGAATGGTTTGCTTTCAGGTCATGGTCCAACTATTCCAACAATGACTGTCTACCAACGAAAAGTTCAAGAATCGAGTAGTTATACAGTCCATGAGGCTTGATGCATCCACTGGTCTTTAGTACATGCCAGCATCCCAAACAAGTAGGCTTGAATAACAATGAGGAAATGAACTTAACAGTGAGAGTGAGGACAAACAAGCAAAGAGAAAGAGTTCCCTTCTACCATGTCCTTTACATAGGCTGACACCAGAAGGTGTGGCTCAGATTAAAGGTGGATTTTTTTCTTTTCAACTCAAAAGGCCCAACTATAGGGTGACTCTTCCTACCTCAGATGTTTTCATCAAGAAAAATCCCTCACATCCCTTACAGTTTTACCCAGCAGCTCGGGTTTTAGTTATTTCCAGATGTGGTAAGTTGACAACCAAGAATAGCCATCCCATTGGTTAATTTTCCTCTGAAAATTTTAAAATATAATACATTTAGAAAGATTCTTGCCTGAGCTGTGGTGCCCCTGTTGATCTAAGTCCCAGCAAATGCTTTTTAAAATGAAGTTACCTGGAGCACTCTGCCCTGACTTCAGGAAGCACAAACACCACATGTAGTTCACTCATCTGGTGAACACTTTGAAGAGCTCTTCAGGTTTTTACTGTGGGCTCAGCAGTTTGCCCACCCCAATCCTTTTACCTTAACTTGCATTAGAAGTGTGTGTAGACACATGTTCAAAAATGCAAACAAAACTCTCGCACTTTAGAAATCATGCCACAGATACTAGTAGCTTGATCCTTCGTGGCTGACGATGTCTATAAGAAGACACAGAAGCTCTAAATTTTGTCTCTGTACCTATATCCATACCCAAGGAGCTGAAGGGGGCTGCAACCCTGTAGGTGGAACAACAATATGAACTAACCAGTACCCCCTGAGCTTGAGTCTCTAGCTGCATATGTAGCAGAAGATGGCCTAATCGGCCATCACTGGGAATAGTGGCCCCTTGGTCCTGCAAACTTTATATGACCCAACACAAGGGAAGGCCNGGGCCAAGTANTGGGAGTGGGTGGGGAGGGGAGCAGGGGTGGGGGTGGGGTATAGGGTACTTCCGGGATAGCATTTGAAATGTAAATAAAGAAAATAAAAAAAAAAATTTAAAAAAAGTTATTAAAAAAAAAAGAAGACACAGAAGCATAATTCCTAATGAGCAGTGGAAAATAAGCAACCCAGGCCATAAATATAATGTTTTAGAGGAAAATGAAATGCCCACCTACCTATACAGAATCAGAGTCCACAGGAATGGATCAAGATTACGTAATCTCTTCTATTACTATAAAGGCTTTCCACTGCTCTTTCAGCTCTATGATCCCATCTCTGGGTCTGTTCAATATTCTCCTCTAGGCATATCAATACATTCTCTCTTTGTCTCAATCTCTTGGAAAAGTCTTTTGACACCTATACCCCTGCCTTTGCTTGTGCCATTCTGACTGGTGTAGTTTGTTGTGGATGAGGTACAGATGTCATTTGTGCTAGACTTTTAGTTTCTTGTGGCAATGTACACCTTACTTAGTGCTTTCTTTGATCAAATCTTTGGGTTATTAGCTTCTTAACAGGGTCCAGCTTCATCGTGACCGCATTCAAATGATAGCAAAGAAAACTGGCCATCCATGTTATATTATTATTATTGGACCTGAATCTCAACTGCCTTTAGAAACTCTAAGACAATTTGACAATGGAATATTCACACTTTAATATCTAGTCTTTCGTGATAGAGATATGTAAACTAAATTCTAGGTATGATGAGATAGTTGCCCAGTTTATTTAAGTGTGAATGAGGTCTTAGAAAATAATCAGAGGGATGTGAAGATCCAAAGGAGAATGTGGCTAAGGATGTGTTTTCCAACAGGTGCTTTAAATGAGCAAGCATAATATATTCATAAAGAAGTTTGTAAAAGTCTGAATTGTCAAGTTTTCTTAAACCAGGCAACTAGTATCTTCAGGCTTGAATTGGTGTACAAATGTGTAACTAAATCACTCCTGCTCTGCTCGGCACAGTTAGGTGTTGTATGGGAGCCTTCACAGAGTGACAGAGTTAGTACTCACATGAACTGGCCTCTGAATGGAAATTATCATTTTCATTTCAAATACCTTAGATCTACCACCATCTACCAATGTGAAGCATTCAGAACTAAAATTTACCAGTGCCACGAGGTACCTGTCTGGAACATAGTCTTTGGAGAGAGTAACTATCGGAAATCAGTTGATCAAATTGTTCCTGAAAGCTAATGAACTCACATGCTGAATTCACTATGTATACCTTTCCACACCACCACAGAGACCCTGTGCCTCTATTTTCATGAGACCCACAGGGTCACACACAACAGACACCCAGAAAAGCCTAAGCGGACAGACAGACAGACAGACTGGAGTGCTGGCAGAAAAAGTGAGGAGCCTTTCAGGTTGTTCATTGTTCTTGATTTTGTTATTCACAAAATTGTTGTTGGGATGGAAAACAAAGATAATACCTGGTTTTAAAACAAAGGAAAGCAAGGTAACAGCAAAGTAAAAAAGCAGTTACCTGGTGTTTTCAGCAAAGAGGATTCAAGTATCACATCTTCAAACAATCAGTCTTCAGTTTAAATATAGAACATAGAAAGAGTGGAAAATGAAGCATTAACTTGGTCAGGAAGAGCCTATCAGTGTAACCAAATGCTTTCCGAAGGAAGGCAGCATCTATAGTGGGTACCAGCTTACACTAAAGCAGTCCAGAAGTCTGAGGCACACAGCAATCCCTGAAAGCACACTGTAATTTATGTCCCTTGCTACCCACTGTGACAGAAAAGGTGGAAGAGCCTTTTTAAAAGTGCACTCCAGGGTGCTTGGGCCTCTGAGGGGAAAGTGTGCATTGAATAAGCAAGTGGCATTAAGACCCTCCAAATATGAAGCTGATGATGAGAACAGTGGCTGTCTCCATAGCAACCAAATGTGTGTAATAAAAAGGTTTGCTGTACTGTTGTTTAAGCCACCCGATATCAGATGGTCAGGGAGTTGTAAAATCCCAAGTCAATTTCCTCCATCTCCATGAACTTCTACACTGAGTAAACATATCTGAGTAAGAGTTGCCAAATTTAGAACAAAAATCAGCTGGCAACTGCCTGAAATGCTTTCACAGCAAAATGTATTCACCAAATCTGGCCAAATTCCAGACCTGCTTATCATGCAGAGAGCACTTGCTGCATGTCATTCGACATCTGTAAACCAACAGGGTGTGGGTGGCTGGAGTTCACGGTCTTCTGCAAGCCTTCATTTCCTTAGGTATAAGCAAAGTGAGATGGACATTACTGGAGTCACCACATAGGTCTGTAGTAGTTTAAAAACCAAATGTAGTCAGACACGATGTTGCACAATGGTAATGGCAACACACACAAAAATGAGGCAGGAGGGTCGTGGCTCCCAGGTATAGCATGTAAATGCTAGAGGTGATAAAAAGCACTAGCAGAGCTGTGTCCTCATAGAAACCACAGCATGTCAAAACAAAAAGGGACAATCTGAGATGAACACCCTGAGACTCATGTTTTCAGTCTCCAGCTAGAGCTATAGGAAGGTATGCTTACCTGCTGTGCACACTGGAACACACACCAAACACACATGTATAATATTCACACATGCACATACCTGCACACAAACCACATGCACATATAAATGCACATGCTTACCTGGGAGAATGCATGAGCACGCCTACACACACACAAAGACACACATGTGTGTTGGGAACTGGTTCTAATGCTTTGTCTTAATTTGGCTCCCAAAAGCTGCGCCCCTAGTTGGCTTCAATTGGTAATAAAGAATTGCCATACAGCTATTGCCTGGGCAGGGAGACTTGTGTGGGACTTTTAGATTGCACAGGCAAGGGACCAAGGGAGGAGAGAAGAACAGGCAGAATCCCCCTGACAGGGAAGGAAAGAGAGCTGACTTAAAGACTGCCCACCACATAAGAATCTTGGAACGTAGCCCTAGGAGCCACTCCTCTGATTATGACTGGAGTAGCAGAGATGAAATAGATTTTAAAAGATGTTAACTCAGGACTGCCAGAAGGAAGTATGTGCTAGCTGCAGGGAGGTTAAGAATTGCCCAGCCATTGAGCTAGTCAAAGCATATCGAAACTAAGTGGGAAGTGTGTGTGTGTGTGTGTGTGTGTGTGTGTGTGTGTGTGTGTGTGTGTGTCTTTCATTCTCAAATCCAGGGCTTTTGTGTGGGTGCTGAGGAAGCATGACAGCCGGAAGCCAAAGCAGACTAACTATTCACTGTTACATATGCACACAGACACAACACACATGCACACACACACATATACACACTGAATGAGCAGAACACCTGAAGAACAAAAAAAAAACACCCTAATCTTTTCTATAAATATTTCCCTCCATCTGATTTTCTTATGATTTTGATCATTATTGATAATTCCCCAAAGAAAATTGGCATTTATGTTACAATATAAAAGTAATCATGTGAATTCCTTTCTTTCAAAGATTGTTCTGAAGGAGATCTAGTTGATTCAAATAGGTATGGGTAACAGAAGAAAATGGAATCAAACAAGAGTGTTCAGCCTCAGTCCCATCCACCAATAAAAGCCTTTCGTCACTGTTGCTGGGTTTCCCAGCTGTTACACCTGCACCAGAACACAAATGGCCCTATTTTTAGCTTCGTATAACTTGAGTAAAATCTCAGAACAATTGGGCATAATTACTATGCCTCTTACTGTCAGAGTGCCTTTCGGCAGACTCTGAAGGCCAGAAGACCCCTGGGCCTGCATCCCCCACCAGCACCTTTGCTTCTGCCTTCACAAGAGACAAGGGGGCTTTATTTCTAAGAGGTACCTAGCAGATTGTTGTCATAACAATCTCATCACAAACTTATCCAGAAAGAGGGATGGATTTGTGTGAGGATGGGAAGGCACTACCAAGCACAGGTGTGAATCTGATACCCTGCTGAGCTCCAGAGTGCAAGAATTCTTCATTTGTTTTAAGGTGATTATGAAATAAATACAAGGCTTGCAAAAAAATAAAACCAAGTGAACAAGAAAAAGGAAGAAAATAAGGAAGAACTGAAGGAGGGAGGGGGAGATGGACGAGCATAAGGAGGGAGCGATGGAGGGAAGCAGAAAGGGAGGAAAGGAGAAAGGGAGGGAGGGAAGGAGAGCATAGGTTCAATGTACCCAAGACAAATTTCACTGGGTTACTAAAGGAAAATATCAAAACAAGGACACTGAGGTTGATCCAGTCTGAGATTACACCAACTTTACAGGCATGTGCATGCCTGTGTAGTTCTACATGATCTCATTTGTAAAGATCTAACAGTCAGGCAGTCAGGACTCAGAACTGCTCTGTGGCCACTGGCCTCCTTCCCAGGTATACCAGCCAGCCTGCCTCCCCCTCATTCTAATGCATAGCAATGTCTGATGAACTCTGCAACCTTTCAGTTTCCTTAATCTCAGAAACATCATGTGGCTCTCTGTGTGACTTCCTACAAAGTACCCAGTCAAGAGGCAGGTACTCCAAGTGTAATATCTGACTATTTTTCCTTTCATCTGTAAGGGCTTTAGCTACATAAACTATGCTTTCTAGTCAATGCACACTCTATTCCTCAGTCTCCTTGATAGACTTCTCATTGCCATGCAACATCTTACTCCTCAGTCTTAATCACATTCTCTGGGAACCATAATCTGCATGGATTTTGAGAGATAACACTTTCAGACTGTGCACACACACACACACACACACACACACACACACACACCACTTTTTTCTTCCTTTTTACTTTCTGTTTGGAGTTGTTTCTATATTTGGGGAGCAAAATCTTCTCTGTAGTGCAAGCTAGCCTAGAATTCAATAGTAGCCCAGGTTGGCATGCAAATCATGGCAATCCTCCTTCCTCCTGGTATTACAGGTATGGGCAACACATGTGGCCACCATCTTACATCCAACGTACCTAGAGTTTATATTTAATGCTAAGTGTCTTGGGGATCACATATGGTACATGCATGTTATTTTTTCATCCACTCTGATGATCCTTGCCTTTTATCTCCTGTTTAAACATTTTTTTATTTAAAGTAACTATTACTATTTGGGAGAAGCCTGAAAATTCCTTTGTTTATTTATTTACTGTACCTCCTCTTTTCTCACTTTCCTTGTTGGTATATGTTTCCTCCCATTTTTTTATTTCTATGTTTGCTAAGACTTTTTTTTTTCTTTTTTTGCTCTTTCCTTGTTTGTTTTTTCCCATTATTTTATTTATTCATTTTACATCCCCATCACAGCCCTGCTTTCCTCCCAGTCCCTGTCTCACACAATTCCTCCCCCATCCTCCCCTTCTACTCTAAGAAGGGGCAAGGTCCCCCCCCCCCCAACCTGGGTAGCAGCCTGTCATATCAAGTCACTGCAGAAGTCAGCACATCCTCTCATAGCTGCTTCTCTTTGGGCACCAGGCCCAGAAAAAAACTGCCTTTCATGCCCACAGGACCAAAGCCCACTCTGCTTCCCGTTATGATCTACAAAGTGTTTTAGTTATTCAAAACAGAGCATGGGAGGGACAGGCTACTCCTTCTGGCAAGAGCTCAAGGCCAGTTGCTTCACTTGTAAATTGACTGACCTCAGTAGCATCTCTTTCTCGGGAGGAATTGTTAAAGGCCATTGAATTGAAACCTCTTACCCTATAAAAGTAAAATGGAGTCACAGGGAAAATCTTCAGAGAGAGCATCAGTTGTCAACATACAGGGAAAGTCTGAAAGTAACCAGCAACTAAGCACTGAAAGCATGAATGGAAACCTGGAAACAACAGAAGCAGTCCAAATAGAAGTTAGTAGTACTCATAGTCACAGCAACAGCAAGTGAATGCACTCCTCTTTATATATAATTTCTATTCTGTGTAAAGTGACAGCTGAAGAAGAGGGTGTGGTCGGGTAAGGACCCGAAAGCTCACACCAACACCCATGTAGAAGCTTTAGAAAGGTATTTCCTTCTTTCTGGTCCATTGTCTCTTAATCCTCACAGTAGAGATGATACGGCCATGTCAGTGAGCCACACGGGGTATGTCAGGTAGTTTTTAATTCTTGAAATGTTAGTTAGCTGCTTTGTGTGACAGCATTGGGGAACAATGTGACGTGCATTATAAAAGGAATATTCATTCACTGTTGGGAAGAATGCAAACTGGCACACTCATTCTGGAATTCATTACGAATCCTCAAAAACAAAAAAACAATAAAACTCTACCATAGCACAAAACTATACTGCTCCTTGGCATATATATACCCAAAGAACTCCACCTCCTACTCCGCAGATACTTGTTCAGCCATGTTCATTACTACTCCATCCGCCACAGTTAGGAAATGGAAACAATCTAAACATTCTTTAGTCGATAAATGGATAGTGAAATATGGTACATGCATACTATGGGGTACTCTTCAGCAGGGAAAAGGTGAAATCATGAGATTTGCTGGTAAAGAGATGGGTCTAGAAAAGATCATAGTGGGTGAAGTAATCCAGACCTAGGAAGACATCTCACATTTCTCTCGCATCTTCCATTCCTAGCTCCAAGTCTCCAGTTGAGAGTGTATAACATGGAGCAAAACCAGAAACCAGGAGAATATAATGGGACTGTAGCACAGAGGGAAATAGCAGGACACAGGTGATATAAAGGGGAGGAAAATGAAAGATGAAGACTTATAGTTAAGGAGGACGGAGGGATTTCAATGCAGAAAGAAAGAAAGGAAGAGAGACAAAAAGCACCAATGCTTTAAGGAATCATTATGTTACAGTTATCTAAACTTAGATGGAATGCTCATGCACGCACACACACACAACTTAAATGAAGTTATGCCACTTGAGCTGACAATGCTCCCCACATGAATGATACACTATCAAAAACCCCAGGACCAGCTATGAAAAGTCTGCTTTAAGTGCTTGCTCATGGGAGTCCATGTGAATCCCAGACTCTCAAAACAAGGGCTATTAGTGCCCTTGCCATTAGTTGCCTCTTGGGTCATTGAAATGGAGTCCCTAATGCTCAAGACAGAGCACATTTAGGACACAGGATATGGATGACTGGTTGGAACTAATCTTAATCCCTCCTTCCTGTGCTGTAGTATCTGTACTATCAGAAAGCATCATGCAAACTTCCAAGGGAGGAAACAAATAATAGTCTTACCCAGATGGGACAGCTAGGAACCACAATGACCTCCAAGGCAAGGCATCTGAAAAAATGATACTGAGACAGCACCAGTCATCATGTGTCTAATTGGACTTAACAAGATGGAAATTGTACCTGGTGATAGAAACGTAACCAACTTGTAGGACTTAGGGAGGTAATGGGTCTCAGAAAAGAATCTACCCGCAGTACTTTGGTAAGTGAGCATTATTTCTAACTGCATGCTAAACATTATCCCTATAGCCACAGGTAACTAAATCTACAGCTCTTAAATAGAGAAGCATCTCTTTACAGCAAATGGATACCATCACCGAATACTATAACTGGATATCGTGCAGAGATCAAGGGGTCATGGGGAGTCTAGTCCCAGTGGATACATCTGCAGCACAACTCTTGCTTCCATGGCTCAGGGAACACTGCTGAGGAGGGAGTGGAAAGACTGTAAAGCCCAGGCTGCCAGGAAGTCTGCTGTGAGACTGAGTCTCCTAGAAACCACTGCGTAAAAAGGACCCGAACAATGAGGATATCAAGAGACATGCTAACTAACAAGGAATCAGGAAAATATCATGCGGTAGCACCCTTAGACAAAGAACTGTAGGCAATTAATGACTGGCAAAAGAAGGTGAATTAGCCTCTCCCAGAATTGAGCTTCCTAATGGTTTACCCAATTCAAACTGGTCAGCTATGAAACCATAGATACAAATAACAAAAACAGATAGCATGTTGTACAGTTGTATTCATACATTTGTGCAGCGATGTGAGTAACAATAATAAAAAAGGGCTATATATTTGAACCTGGGTGGGGGGGGCTTGGTGGGAGGGTCCATGGAAGGGGCTGGAGGAAGGAAAGGAAAGGGGGAAGTGATGTAATTATAGCTTAATTCAAAATATACTTCCAAGATGTCACATGTAGTGAACCCACCCTGGGACAAAGAGGCTTCTGGCATAACCCTGTAGCACAGATAATTCAAAGTTAAGCCTCCTGCCTTAGAAGCACACACAAGTGCACAGAGCTGCTTTCAGCCAAAGCCACTGTTCAGAAGAAGCGGGCTTACGTAAGGACAATAGCATTGAGAAGTGGCCTCTCTGAAGCACTCACAAGCTTCCCACGTGTCACCCTATTTTTAGGTTTCAGGGAAAATGAATTGCTCAGATGAAAGCACTGCTCTTCCATTCTACCCAAGTACCATATTACTCATGGCCAAACAATTTCCACGGCCCCGACTGAGAGGCGCATTTCTATTACACGGCACAGAGGAAGCAAGGAAAGCAAGCTACTCTCTCTGGAGAAGTTTCTTGGAGGTCATACATTTCCATACATCAGCAACACACCACGCTTCTTGCACATGCAGAGCAAGACTTACTTAGGGCTTCAAAGTAGGAGGAGGATGTAAGTGACAGTGGCCCTGTTGGTAGCCACTGGCAGCTTACTGTTCCACATGAGGCAGGGAGGAACTCCAGGCAGAGGAAACTATGTGGGCAAATCTGTGAGCAAGCTTTGCAGATACTACTTCAAGCATTAATCTCCTGCGCGGGTCAAACATGGAGCCAGAAAGAAGGAAGTAGGGAGGCATTCCAGCATCTTGTTTAGATTTTGAAGATACAAAAAGACAGGGTGTCTTATGGGGCTCAGAACAGCTATAGACCCAAAATCTAGGGAGATTGGAAGGTTGGTGTACAAGCAGAGTTAATATGGTCTTAGAAAAGATTTCTCCAGGCTGAAAATGCAGCTCAATGGAGAATGCTTGCGTAACATATATTAGGCCCTGGGTTTCATCCCTCTAACCAAGCTATCAAAAGCCAAAGTTACCTTCAAAATGGGAGGATGAGGGTCACCATATCTTTTACAAATTGTTCCATAGACTACAAATCTCACCCCTCTGAGGGATGCAGGAAGGCCATCCATCTTATTTTAAAATAATCAGAGTTATAGTAAGAACACACACCTCTGCCCACCACACAGCATTCATGGGCTGTTAAAGAGTGGTTGAGCCATGGACTAGAGGCACACTGCTCTGAAATCCAGAGTGTTCCTCCTCTTTATCCCTCTGAAATAGCAGCTAGCAAGGTTTCCATCCATTTTATAAAAGGAGGAAGGAAACATAAATTTCACAGCTGGGTAAAAGCAGCAACTTCATCCAATGGCTACAAAGTAAAACTTAAGAGGTAGTCTTTGAGACAGTGTGACATCCCAGGATACCTAGGGACTTGGGCCTCAGGTTCACCTGTCTCTAATAGGACCTTTGTTCCTAATACTACTGAATGGTGTGGGGCATAGAGGCCACAGCAGATCTGTTCAGGGTGATGAATTTCTGAGTATATCACAGTAGATAGAAAGTATAGACTCTGAAGACATTGCTCTGAAGCAATGGCTATTTAAAACAGTGCTGAGACTTCTATAAAAGGTGTAACTCCATCAGGTTTATTTTTGATTCTTAAATTCAAGATATGGTGTTTGATATATATATGGTTTCTTATCTGTCCTAAAAATGTAACTTAAGAGAAAGCACAGCACCAGAGACTAACACAGAAAGCAGAGAGTTGAGTGTCTGTACTCAGCTTCATTACTCAGCTTGATTACAGTCTTTTCTCCTTTATGCAGTGTCCTGGCCTATTGCACGGTGCCATCCAAATTAAAAGTGGCTCTTCCTGCCCCATAAAATTTTCTCTGGAAACTCTCTTAAAGACACTCTCCAGGGTGTCTCCAAGTGATCCAAATGTGGTCACCTTCACAATGACGATTAGACATCACAGATATGAAAATAAAGGCCCCTCCATAACTACCAGGTTTCCACAGTCTTATTGCAGTCTGGGACCTCAGTCTGAGACATGATGTTCAAACAGCCCCATTAACGCACCCACACCTGCTCTGATCAGTTTAGACGGAAATGATCAAGAGGGACCCAGAAAGCTGTGTCAGGCCAAGTCTCCAGGGTACTCAGATGTGCACTGCATTTTTCGGTTGGGCCTGCTAGAGAATTTGGTTACAATGGAAACCAGGAATAGGCTTTGGGCTGCCAAATCTTGCCCTGTATGTGACAGTGTGGGACCCCAGAAGAGTGCACAGGAGAATCATTTGTACTTGAAAGAGCTGTGGGAAAACAGGAGGCCCAGTGACTGCATTGGATACACCTGCCTGGCAAAGAGAGCCTACGAAGAAGCAACACTTGAGAATAAAAATTCTATATTCCAATTGTGGCCTTACACAGCAACGTCTGCAATCACCCAGATGCCTTCCATGAACTTCATAGATCATCTAGAGAGGAAAGGCACCTTCTCAGCAAAAATACAATCCACTAAATTCCAAAGTAAACTGGGGTTAATATGTGTAAGAGAGGACTTAATGCCCTATAGAAAATATGAAAATATCACTCNATGTTATGATTGGCACAAACTACATTGCTTGTAAGATGTAACATGTGTACATTACTTTTGGTTTTGTTTGACTTGATGTTATTGTTGTTTCTAGTTCTACATGATTGTTTTTGTTTTGATTTGATTTGTATTCTAATAGAAAATGATGATTGTCACAAGCAATACAGAGTGCAATGGCAAGATGGTTTTGGTTTCCACCAATTCCCTGAAGTAAAGGAAACCAAATTCTGTTTCATGGGGTTATTCGACTTCATTGGTGCCAAATGATTTTAGTAGGAAATTCTTTCCAACCCATAGGAACTAATGGTGTATGTGAACTCTAGTCTTTGAAGGAGAGCAGTACAAATAAAATGTAGAAGGTATGCAAAGGATGTAGGCGATATAAAGATGTGTGGTCATCACAATATTCATATCTACACAGAGAGACCTTCAAAACCATGTCAATGACCTGGAAAAGCAGGTCACCTGCACTATCTTTGAGACAGAGAGCTGACTTGCCTTTCCATGGCTCATGCACCAGCTTCTGTTGCCATTTACTTTGAGAACATTCTCCATCATACACAGACTTTCTTCCCAGGATGGAGTCCTCTCTGTTGGCTTCATCTATCATCAGGAACATCAGCTCTTGCTAAGAGAATACAATCACTAAGTACTTAGGTTTTCTAGTAGTTCTCTTGCCAAGAGAGTTCTTTGATCAGTCAGATGAGGAACTAGTATAATTCCTCTCATCCGTGTAACATCAAGTTCTGCATGTCCGTAGACGGGATGGAAGTTTAGCATTTTCCTATAATAAGTGTTTGTTGTGGATGTGTCATGGAGGGTCCCACAAAGTGATGCATTTTAAAAAGAAAAACAAGCATGCCCCTCACATTGAAAAATAAATCCTTGAAGTTTCACCCTTCAAAAAGAATAAAATCCTTGTCTCTTGACATTTTTCTCTCAAACCAGAGCTCTGACTCCTTTGGATTCTATGCCATCCTTTCCACCTGGCCAAAGCCACCCATTAGGCAGTTCCATAAACCTTCCAAATTGTCTCAAGAGTCTTCCCCTTGACTCCATTATTTCTCTCTTGAAATAATTACCTTTTGTTACCTCCAACACTTGGAGAGAGAGAGAGACAGACAGACAGACAGAGAGAGAGAGAGAGAGACAGAGAGACAGAGAGACAGAGACAGAGACAGACAGACAGACAAACAGAGACAGCGACAGAGATAGAGAGAGAGAGAACATCTCACTCTGTTATGTCTCTGAATCTTTTGTGTCATTCAGATATGTGTATTTGAATCAGAAACTCACTTATGCACCTGAATCCATTGTGTCATGTATGTATCAGAGTCCATGATGTCACTCAGATATATGTATCTAAAACTATTTTTTGGGGACCCTGATGAAACTTGCATATATACACCGAAGAGAGAAGCCTTTTCCTAGACCACCCTGGTTTCTCTCTTTTTAAGCCATTGACTTTTCTCCCCAAGGCTTTTCATGAATGTTGGGATGACTACTGGCCATTTAGGACTCAGAAAATATTTCTGCCTCCCCTTCTACCTCTGACCTCTCACTCCTCCGTTAGAATCTCTTTTGCATCAAGGTAGAAAGCAGTACATTTTCCATTGAATGCAGCTGTATAATGTAGAGATATTCATTTTTTTTTACTTCCATCCTTTTTTTGTAAAGTTAAGGTCTTCATCAACTGCAGAAGAGTGATCTCTGCCTAGTAATGACCAGAAAGGAATACAGATGAGAGGCCAAGAATTGAGGAAAGGAGAGACGAGAAAGAGGAGAGGGAAAGAGGCAGAAGCAGGGACAGAAGTAGAGGCAGAAACAAACATAAACCAGAAATTAGCTTTCTGTGTTACCTTTTTCTGTTTCCATTGGTTGGTTCATACACCCTTTTTGTCAAATCGTATTTCTGTATGTATGGTTTTGCTCCCTTGAACTTGACCATAAGATGAGATAAGTTCTTTGTGTCCAGGGAGGTATACTTTTGGAGCTCTCATATCACCGATAACTTTTATTAATAAAATGTTGATATCTTTCTTGTACCCTTGTTCATAACAGGGGTGAAGCCCTGCCCCTCATGATTGGCCCAACTCCCCTCTACTGCACTCTAATGTAAGAGTCTTCACCAGAAAGTTACATATAGGCCGGATGTGGGATAAAGCTAAAGTCACATAACAAAGAAGAGCACTAGCATGTATAATGAGAAGACAAGAAAATTGTTTCACTCCTTCACAAGAAAAATAAATGCTTCAGTTCCAGAGAATGCCCAGATCCAAGTCCACATAACTGAGAAGGTCCTTTTGGATTTGTGGTATCTATTGCATTTTCCTCCTATAAGATTGAATACTTTTTGTAGAATAAATTTCCATTACTAAGTGAATGGAAATGAACAGAATTCATTTTTCTGTTGAGGTATTTCATCACGAAATCCAAACCCATTTTTCAAATACATCTAAGAAAAAGTACTGTGTTGAGATGCTTCACAGAGTAGCTGTATGTGCCTGGAACCAGAAAAGGCAGGAAGATCCTTCAGTGTGTCATGGACATGCTGCAGCAAAGGCTGCTGGAGGAGACTTCTTTATGGTGGGAGGCTCTTTTGCTGCTGCAGGGAGAGTACCTCGCAGCCATGGGGCACCAACAGACACTGCAACACAGCCTTGTATGTGCATTATAAACCCGGGATGGGGGTGGAACTCTAGGATGAGTCATATAAAGAATTGCTAATTCCTTAGTTGATGAATCTGAGGTGGTTTTACTGCTGGAAGCTCAGAATGACTTTACTGTGCTTCATCAGTTTTATGGCTGACATGTTTCCAATTTACTTTCCTCTATTAAAACGGTATATGAGTATTTGGATGTAGACACTCTCTCCTCTCAAAACCAAACCCCACAGTCCAGGGCAGTTCTGAGCCAAAGCACCTCAAGTAGAAGTCTTTCTTTTAAGGAGAAATCCTGTGTTCATTCACTGCTGGATCTTCACAGTTTCATCTCATGCAATCTGGTAGAAGTAGAGGTAGTTTCCATTTTCACATCTACGATTTGATAATTTTCTCTGATACACATTAATATATCAATATAGTTTTATTGTCTGAAAAGAAACCTCACCAACTAAGACAAAATAACCCTGTATTCCACCTGTTTTTTCTTAATTTCTGGTATTTTCCTTTCCCATGCTCTCTTCCACCCCCTTTTTCTCTTGGCATACATAGAATGAGCGGCAATAGAATAGGACTACTTGGGGCTAGAGACATTTGAGAATTTACAAATGCAGGGAGAACTTTTCTGTCTAAATATTCCCCCATCAAAATGAAGTTCAGCTCTCTTCTTTCAAGCCTAGATCACAGAAAAGTACCAGAGCTCAGAGGACACCATGTGTCTCCTCTGTATAAGGGGCTAGAACAGACTTAGTAGTCATGGGAGTCTCTGAGGATGGACCTCTCCTTTGAGACCAGCATTGGTCCTTGCCCTTTTTGGTAACCCTGGAACTTGAAGCATCTCAACTGTCTCCCTAAAGAGTTAAATTACCATATAAAAAGGCCGGTTTCCTGGTTTTATTAAAGGTTCATTAAGGGACAGTTTTGTCCTCTAGGTCAAAAAATTAGAATCTAAATAATAAACTTCTGGCCCTGTGTGAAGACTTGATATTCTGATCTGTCCCAAAGAATCAACTTTACACACAACCATGTCCTCCTTCAAGAGTAAACCCAGAAGAGCCTGTGAATCACCCAGTCATGCATCTACCCTATAGGAACATTCACCTGAAGATATGCTAGTGAGATGGGAGGAGTAGTTATTGTTAAAGAAACAATGTACTTATCATTACTAGAAGGCCTTCTCTCTGGACAGCCAATCACAGAGCTTCTCTTTAAGCCTGCCCCACTTTCCTCAACTCTTAGACCAAAACAGACTACCTTCCACTCTTTATTCTTCCTATCTCCTTTCCTGACCTTGACCTAAAGCCTAATCATGCTTTCCCTAAGACTCCATACGCTTTCTCACTCTTAATCTCCAGACCTCCTTCATTCTACCATGCAGCTGTTTACAGTCAGACCACCATTGCTGAACATTCTAGGTTTCACAAATCCAAAAGAATCAGTGTTCTCTCTTCAGTATTCGCTCTCCAGGCAGTTACTAAAGATTTCCAGTTCCTGTGCCCTATTCCTTTCCTCACAAACTAAAATAAAGTTGCCTTCAGATTTCCTTCCAAGTTCATTTCTAAATAACTTTAATAATGAAAATAGAAACATGAAAGAGGACCACAAATGCCTCATTTGCATTCTTTCCCAAAAGCCATTTGCTCTCGCATAGGGGTCCTTTCTGTACAATCTGGAGTTATTTGAAAAAAAAGGGAACCTCAGTTGAGAAAATGCCCCCAGGAGAATGGCCTGTGCCCAAGCATGTAATATTATTATTATTATTATTATTATTATTATTATTATTATTAAATATTGGTGTGATTATTATTATTATTATTATTATTAAATATTGATGTGAGATGGCCCAGATCACTGTGAGTGATGCCACCTCTGGGCTGGTGGCTCTGAGGACTAGAGGAAAGCGGGCTATGCAAACCATGAGGAACAAGTCAGAAAGCAACACTCCTTCATGGCTTCTGTATCAGTTCCTTCCTCCAGGGTGATATCTTGAGTTTCTGTCCTGACTTTTCTGGAGGATGGACTACAAGCTATAATATAAAATAAGCTCTTTCCTCCCCAAGTTGCTTTTGGTTATGATGCTTCATCATAGCAATAGAAGCCCCAACTAAGACCTTCTCTCTCTTCCCATATTCAGATATGATATAAGGAATCAAATCTCACCCCTTCTGTATGTGAGGCTTCTGTACACTTAAAACTATTAAAATGTAAATAAATTGGAACACGTGTTCTTCTGGTGCAGGTTTAATGTAAAGTCCCTCAATCCCCAAGCCTAAAACTTTAAAGTACAGGGAAATCCTATGACACGCCTACATTAGCCAATCAAGTGTTTTCTTGGCGCAGCTCCCTACTTAACACACACACTGGGAGGGTTTTTATAATGGAAAGCATTTCTGAATTTCAAACAGAGTGCAAGGCAGGGTTTGATGTTCATGAGGAGACATAAAAGCTATACATGGTGTCAGTGGGAATGGAGCTGGAGACAGCTCTGCACTGACACCTAAGGCAGAGATTTACCAGAGTTCTCGGGTGAAGGCAAGACTCTAGACTTTGGCACAGACAAGAATTTCAGGAAAAGTCAATTAGCAGTGCTGTAGTTTATTTAGAACACAATATTTAGAATAGATGTAAGCATGGGAGTCAGAAAGAAGGAAAGGAAGGGAAGGGAAGGGAAGGGAAGGGAAGGGAAGGGAAGGGAAGGGAAGGGAAGGGAAGGGAAGGGAAGGGAAGGGAAGGGAAGGGAAGGGAAGGGAAGGGAAGGGAAGGGAAGGGAAGGGAAGGGAAGAAAAGAAGGAAGAGGAAAGTACTTCCTTTTCCTATCTTTAAGGAAAGGAACAAAGTGAACAAAGTGTGGCTGTGGGCTCACACATCTTCATAGTTTAAGACTTTGGGAAGCTTCTCAAGTTACTTCTCTGACCACTGCTGAGGAACTTTTCCTTGCACAAGGTGTTTCCTGAGCTAAAGAGGAGGGTAACATGGGATAATGCAAGGCCCTTGGTTACGAGATGGCAAGGGAAGTGAAGATATTCTTACTGTAAAAGAAAGTTACTAATCTTGTTTGTGAAATGCCAGAAAATGCCTGTAAAAGGATAAGACCATCATATTCAAAGTCACATACATTCAAGCCTTGGGTATGTTTTATCACCATTTTAGCATTCTTATTTAAAAGATCCCAACATAAGAGGCACATCAACCTCTCTGTGTCAGCTACTGTTACAGCAGGTATTCCTTCATTGTACTGGGACTCTTAGTTCTCAGCTGGTGAGAGATTTCATGCACTAACTCCAGTGTGAAGGGATCCTTTATGCCAACATGTCCCCATCATTTTCCCTGACTTTCTCTCTTGACTCAGTGGGTTAAAAATAATAAAAGTGGGTTGAAGAAAACACAAAAAATACTGTTTAGTTACTTTAAAAGACCACAATGAGTCTCACAGACAGGAGAGGGCTGAAATCAGATTTACCCATGACCCATGACCAGTGCTCAGGAAAGTGCCAAGAAATGCACCATAGTATCAAAAGCAGTATCTAAATCGTGAGTTTATGAGAAACTATTACAGGGAAATTGACACGTTAAAGCAGATTTCTTTATTACTGTGCTTCATCTTAATAGTAGTTTTATAGTAAGTCTTCTCTTAAAAGGTATAGATAACTAAAAAAATGAAAAAACTGTTAATCAACAAAATGTGCTACCCGGCAGCAAAAAAACAATTAGCCAATTCTAAAAGAAGATGTATTAGTTTATCAATGAATTTAACCATTCATTCCTCCTTTTATTGGTTGATATTTTCTATCACCTAACAACAGAAATTAGGCAATTTAAGGAAAACAAGACTGTTGTGTGGAACTGGATTCTAGGGGAGTGGCGACAAACACATACATTTCCATATTCTGTAATGATCGAGACTAAGAGGATCATAAGGAAAATAGTTATTGAGACAGGTACTTAGAAGCCCAAGCTTCTGGCTGAAAATCCAGTTTCAGTTCTGGTAAAAAATCAGGAGTGAGGTGGAAAGGCATCCCTACGTAGATGCTTTAGAGCAGAGATGTGGAGTCAGGTTCTCAAGCAGAGACCTAAAATAAGGAAATTGGAAACTACGGAACTATGAGGAAGGATTTTAGCAGAAGCTCGGAGGTAGGCAAGGCTGAAAGGACTAAAATTGCATAGGGTGCCTTCTACAGGATGAAAGGGTGTAGCCGGATGAATGCCATGGCTGTAGACCACATCATAGTCACTCCTTGAGTTCACAACAGAACTAAAGTACCACAAAGGGTTAAGAATCTGCCTTCCTTATCTCCGAGATGATAGCATCATCACACTGAAGGAGCTGGCGGGCCTTCCTGTGAAATAATTACTTGTGGTTCCAAGTCTCAGGAGTCCCTGGGTCTCTTAATGAGGCACTGAATATTAAATTACACTCAAGAGCGCTGGCTCCGGTTGAGATCATGGAGTTGATTTCTCATGGTACAGCTATTTCTTTCCCCCAATTTTCTAAACAACAACATCAAGTTATAGATCTTTCGCAGCTTTGGTTCAATGCCCTGCTCTGCTCCAGTGGAGAATTGCTCTGAAGCCTGAGATGCAGCTCCAGCATGCCTTCTAAGAAAAAAAAAAAACCAAACAGGATATGCCCCCTTAAAACAAAACAAAAACAAAATGGAGGGCTGGTGGATAGAAGCCACTAAGGAGGAAACGAGTTAGGGATTCCTTCTTTTGCACTGACCTGGCAGGAACCTCAAGCCAAAGTCATCAGTCAACACCCTACAGAAGATGAGTCAGGGGTCGGGGTGTAAGGGAGGAGCTGGACGGGTTATATGGGGTGATCCAGTTCAGAGTGGGAACTGAATCAATCTGATTAAACAGAGCTTTTGTGAATCAGGTATTTACAGATGTTTCGGGGGGGGGGTGTGGAGAGAATGACTTTTCACTTGGGTCAACATCTCTATTATGTTTTATATGTATATATCTGTCTCCTTTTATTTTATTCCTACACTTAATAAATTATTGGCTGAAACCTGAAGTCATCTTGGATTTCAGAAAGAATAAAACCTCACAGGCCAAGTCAGCCTCCCAACCCCACATGAGAACAATTATTTTACACTCTGGAGTAGACGAGTTCTTGTAGAAACCACACCTTGGCCAGTATTGTTTGACTATGCCCAGCGCATGCAATACCAGCTCCAATTCCTTCTCCACTTAAAGCTCAGGTCAGTATTCCTATAACATAGACTTATCTCAACTGTAGCTCTTTGTACCTAGAGTGGTCACAGTGATGCCTAGAGCTTTACTGTCCCTCACATCCCAAATGGGGTATTTGAGACAGATGCCCAAGCCTGACTGGTAGATGCAGCAGCAGCAGCTCAGCCATTCGCCTTCAAAACTCCTGTTACAGCTAGAGACTACAGAGATGGACACGGATGCCCAAGTTCCAGGTCCAGGGAAGAAGCGTTAGGAGGAGCCTAGTAAGAGCTTGAACAAGAAGAGAATCTTCAGGGGTGATAATACAATACATGTTTTTAAGAAGTTCACACTGAGGTTAAAAATGCCTGCAACAAAGTTAATGACCTACACTCAAGTTGCACAGTGAAATCTTGTCTCAAAAAGCAAACTAGACACTACAAAGCCCTCTACTTTTGTTTAAATAAACTCAGAATACATTTCTCAAAGAATGCATACTGTTAATCTACAAATCCCTAGGCCTAGATTGTAATTTATGTTATTTAAATTAACCTTTACGTCTCTCTTGTGATGGCAACTAGACTTGAAACAAGGAAACTAAAGCAATGTTCCCTGAAGAATTAAAATTCCCTTAGGAACCTCATTCTGAGGCAGGGGAAAAAAATAACCCTGTTGGGAGACAGAAGAGGAACGTGTCTACCAGAGGGAGGTTTCAAACAATTCTGCCAAATTATCACACAGTTAAATTAGTGTGTGCATATTTCTTGGTTTTTGTTTCATCCTTTATATGAAATACTGATACTGGTACTGGAAATATTGGTAGGAGCTATGAATCTTTCTCTCATTGTATTGACCAAAATGTAAATAAATACATTCTGCTTTATTAATTTCTGTTTTTAATTTCCTTTTGAAATAGTAGGAAATAAAAGTAGTCTATGAACCTAAAATCTTGGTAACCAATTGAAATTTTTTTAAAGAAAAAAAATCTGATTTCTAAAGACATGCTTAACTTTTATGGCCTTCTGATCCTTTATGGTCCAAGTCCTGACCAGCCAGCATAGAAGGACTTGTATATACCACTGTCTGTGTATCTGATTAGATGACAGTAAATATACAGACAATGGATGGTTGTTTCCTCGAAATGGCAGAAATCACCCTGCCACCAAACAGAAGCTATAAAATTCAAGCTGCTCTTGGGTCACAGTGAAATTTGATACGGGACAAGAAGGGACAGATAAGGGCACTTTGTATTCTGCATTATAAAAGCACATCTGTGCTTCTTGCTGTAAAAGAAGTCTGCATGCACACATTACAAATAGCCCAACAAACGCACAGCTCTAATGCTCTGCTCTGAATTAACTTTGTAATGCAGTGGAAACTCAGAAATAATGTAAGACCAACACTATAGCATAGGTGAACAAGCCATTATACAGAGATAGCTGACCATGAAAAGTGTGGAAGAGTAAGAAGGAACACATCAATACTATGAGGGTGGCTGCCTGACTAAAGAGTTAAGGCCAAATTTGGGGATGATTAATGCCTTTGTTTTAGTTTCCTATAAATATGAAAGAGGACAGAACTTTCTGTGTGCCAACCAGATCCATCTTCCCAGAATTCTCATTGGCATACATAAGGACAGGCAGCAAGAATTGACATATTCTAGGGGATGTGATCCTTTGTAAACACATATCACACCTTTTTGTAAAAGCGCATGAAAACATGCCTGCCATATCTCTGTGAGTGGCAAATCACTTACTAGTAATAGGGCTTAAACTTAAATTGCTTAAACAAGAATAAAAGAAGCCCCTCATGTTGGTGTGTGCTTATAACTCAAGAACTTAAAAGACTGAGACTAAAGCCTTGGTCTGGTTAGTTTCTTTTGTCAACTTAACAAAAACTAAAGTCATGTAGCTAGAGGGAACCTCAACTGAAGGATTTGCTCTATACACTGTCTGTAAACATGTTGGTGGGTACACCTTCTTTATTGCTAATTGGCATATGAGGGTCCAGGCCACTGTGAGTAGAACATCCCCAAGCAAGTGGACCCAACACTCACTGTATATAAAATGTGGTGATTTGAATGACATCAGCTCATATGTTCGAATAATGGGTCTCTTGTATATAGAACTATTTGAAAAGGATTAGGAGGTATGTCCCTGTTGGCTAAATGTATAACTGGGGTCACACTTTGAGTTTTCAAAAGAAGCACACTATGACTTGTGTGCCTTCTGCTTCCTGCTTGTGTTTGGGGATCTGAGTTCTCAGTTGTTCCTGGCACTGGGCCTTTGCTCCACCATCATGAACTCTAACCATAGCCTTACCAAACACTTCCTTTTATAAGTTTGATTCATGGTGTTTGATCATACCAGTAGAAAGGTAACTAATACAAAGTGTAAAACAAAACTAACTGAGCAGACCAGGGAAGCAAGCTAGTTGTCAGCTGTCCTCCTCAGTATCTGCTTCAAGCTTGCTGCCTGGAGTCCTGCCTTGGCTCCCTTTGCTGATAGATGGTAACCCATGAAATAAACCCTTTCTTCTCCATGTTGGTTTCCCTCCGTGTTTTATAATGGTGACTGATAAGCCAACTCAAACAAGGGTCTTAATTTCCGATCTAGTCAAGGCTAGATAGAAATACCCACAACCAATTAATCATTACATCTATTAATCAAATAGGAACATTTTCTGTCTCAGTGATGCAAGGTTCAACTTCCTAGGCAAACTTGCCTAAAGGACCAATGCTTGAACATGGAAAAATTTAGACCAGTAAACAGGTTTAAAAATGAACGAATCTTGTTAGCACTGTCGTTTCATGATTCCTTCATACCCTGCCTGATACAAGCTTAAGCATGGATTATGTTAAGCAAATAATAGTGTCAAGATAAAACGATTATGATCTCCAGGTCATTCCAGAGATTGTGTTTAAATAGTTCTTCAATGAATGCCACTTTTCACCGCTGTTTCCTTGTAAATGTATAAAGTGATTTTGGCTAATTAGAATTAGTAAGTCATAAGAACAGTGTGCATCTCAGAGTGCAGAGTATCACAGGCCACACACCTGGGAAGGCTGTACTCTACCTTAAATAGCTATGAATAGCAAAATAGCCAATCACTTTTCACAGCTGTCTCCTTTTATTTCTATGGTACCTTTTTCCCCTGTCCTAAGGTGATATCTAGGGTCTCCAGCCTGCACTAAACTGCACCTCAATGTAGATTTCTTTTTTTCTTCAGCCTCAGCTAAGACTCATAAAAATTAAGCCCTTTCTTGCAAGAGGACAGGAAGGAACGGGGATCATAGAACATAAATAGTATTCTGACTTCTGTCTGACTGCAAGATGCCCCAGTCATCTAGTTAGAGCATCCCTCCTTCAGGGCATTTCAAAGGTAGATGATCTAAAGGCAAATATATATATATATATATATATATATATATATATATATATATATATATATATGCTTAATTCAAGAACCATTCACTTACCTAGAGTTGACAAGCTGGAAGTTTTCATGTTCACTGATTTCTCATAGAGTGTGTTTATCAAAGCCTTTTTTAAAAGACAGTTTTCTGGAGAAAGAAAAAGTACCCCAAAATAAGGGTGAAGGACCTGGGACTCCTCTTAGCCATGTCTCACCCCTGGAAATACACTGAGGACTTCATGACTCCTAAAGCTCTACCATGAATTTGACTAAAATCTCTAAATTTCTAAAGATTTAGCAGAAGAGAGAAACCATTAGCTTCCTACATTCCAAGGAAGTAGGAATCCAAGAAGGCATTTTAAAGCAAAATGACCCCAAATCACGCCGAACATGAACATGTGTTCTGCAGTTTCCAGCTTTGTCTTGGCTCCAGACTCATACTTTGAAGTTGACTCATAAAGCTGCTTTAATAATTAATAGCTGTGTTCCATTTTTTTTTCAGTCTTTGAGGGCCAAATTTAAGTTCCCACAAGAATATGTAAATCACAGGGGGGAAATGTTCTAATTTCATCCTAATAACAGAATACACAAGGGTGATGAGGGCAGTCACAAAAGATTCTTATCTAGCAGTCCAAAGTGCTATTTTCAAACGATTGGATCGATGGCTAGCTCAAGAAGTAATACAGAAGCATAATGCAAAACTGGGCCGAGTAAGCACCACTGCTATTTCATTAGGACCAGAACATGTTCAGAAAGCCAGTGAAAACAGGACAGGCTCTTTCCAGGCAGAGCTGCTGTCAAGAAGAGAAGGCTAGAAGCTTCCAGACTTATGGTATCATCCGTGCCCAGAACCAACGTTTTGAGGAAACCAACCCTTCAGATTCACAAGACATGGAATTTATTGGACTTGCCAAATGTTCTAACTAAGAAGAATGGACACATAATCATAGTCACATGAAAGTTCCCCCTCTAAACTTCTGCTGTGCCCCCCTCTCGTCAAGCAGCATGACCACAGCTCCACTGAATAGCTGATTTCTAACCTCATTATGAGTAGTGCTGGCTGACATCTGTGCTTCTAAAATACCCTGCTAACCTCTCAGAATAAAACAGTGAGAATCACGCTCACCTGCTCCTGAGATTCACACATGCTCATTAACATTTCACTGGGATCTGCTGAAGGGCACTGCCCTGCAATGCATGTCTGTGACACTTCAGCCCTGTCTGTCCCTTCTCACACCTTCCCTCCCACCTTTGACTTCAGATCTGACTCACTCGTTTGTTATTGTGTTTCAGGGTCACTTAATTGGGCTTGCCCCAGAAAGAGATGCTGGAATTGTTGATGATCACAAACTACTGGTGACACAAATTAATGATGATTGAGGCAAATATGAAGTAGGACCAGACTTGGAGTGTCAGAGTCAGTGGGGTGCGCTCTTCTCAGTCCTCTAGGGATCCCCTGATTCTGGGAGGAGACTAGGATAGCAGGGGTGCATGCTACCTCATGGCTGGGTTAGCTTGCTCTTCCCTCCAGCAGACAAGACATAGCCCTGGAGGTGGCACTCACAAGCCTGCTTTCTTCCTGGCCCACAATTTCAGTCCTCAGTTGTTAAGATATGTTTCAGATGTACTTGGAGATAACCAGCCCATCTAAGGTCAGGCTGATTTTACTCTGCAGGTTAATCTAAAGATTAATTTCTTTGCTCCATTCCTTCTGCACCAGAGTTCATTGCATCTATCAACATGGCTAGATGATGACCCTAATCTAGAGGTTGTTGTGAAAATAGTTTCAGATAGACCTAGCGGTCAATCCAAGAGGCTGTGGGTGAAACAAATGTATGTCCTATAATGTGGCGGGCCTCTTTCAGGCAGGTGCAGGAACAATAGGAAAAAAGATACTGAAGCCTTACAAAGAGAAAGACATCTATCTGATGGGCTTGTACTTGAATTGAAGCCTCTGTTCTTCCTTGGGTCTCTAGCCCCATGGCCTTCCCTGTAGACATCGGACTTGCCATCCTCTATAGTACTCCAGCTAGTTCCCTGAAATGAATATCTATGTGCATACAAGTGTGAATATGGCCTTTTCGATCTCTTTTTGAGGAGAATGTTGGCATATGGTGGCATGATACTTCATCACTAGTCTTCCCTTTTTAACTGCACAATGGGACCAAGTCCTCCCTGAACCCTATGCTTCATTTACTGACTGACATAGTGATATTCTATTGCAGACCTAAGTCTCTAGCTAGTTCATGTCACTTGGCTGAGTGACATATCTTCTGACACAACAGATGCATAATGTTTATATAATAACACCCCATCTTTTTTCTGTGATTAAGTACCAGGGCCTGATAACACCAATGATAACTCATGATACAGTATGTGGTCCTCTTCCCAGGAACCAGCAGGAGGGATGATTCCCAAGCCTGTATCTGGAGCCCTCCATCCCTCCCTGTCCTGTCTGCCCCTGCACTCAGCACTAGAAAGACCTGGGCTAAGTGTGTCTCCAAGGCCACACTAGCTGAGATTAGCTTCCCCTGTTTTTCATCATTACTTTCCTTACTGTTGCTTTCCTTTAGGCTTGATTTCAAACCTTTTTCTTTAAAAGAAAAAAAATCGTCTTGATCATTTCCTGGTTTTAAGTCGTCTTAAATCTTTAGGATGTGATAAAAAAATAAACAAAGCCGTCATCAGTCAATGGGAGCTGTCCCATTCGTCATGAATTTGCTGTTCATTTGGCTTGGAACAAAGACTCGATGAATTCATTGAAAGGATGACATACTTGCTTTCTACTCCCTTCCTCGAGGAGAAAAATCAATGCAAATTTCTAAATGCCTATTATTTGCCTCAAAATTGGATTATTAAGATCATAAATAAATCCAAACTGATATTTCGATTTTCATGTGGGCAAGCCGTGCATCATCAGACACAAGCTGCTAAGTGGCTGCAAGTGTGACTCCCATAATGTTGTGTCTATGCTAAGCTCGTGCAAAGTAAGAACATCTGAAAATCCCAACTCACACAAAGTCAATTATCATCCTTATTTGTTTCCAGAGTCTGGGTTATGTAACGTTCCACATTATGAAACAGACATTATAAGGTTATGTTGTTTCTAATTAGTGTCAGACACCCCCAGGAGTTGGAAACCTTATTTATGATGACGTAAACAATCTCAACAATCTCTTAAAAATTATCTTGGCATTTTGGAGAAATAGTTCAAAATGGCTCCTACGTTGTTGTGGCTTTTTTTTTTTTTACCCCGCATTTCCTGAACACTTTCCAAGAGTGGTATTTTTCTTGGATGAATGGTTAAATAAAATTCCTTCCCTTTGTCCTTTCAAAGTCCAATGTTAATAACTGGTCTTCCATTTCTTCATTTCTCTCCTATCTCTAGAGCAGCAGTGATTCAGATAAAGTATGTGAAAGCTGATTTTTTTTTTCACCTTCACCTCTACAAAATCATCAAGAAAGTCCATGTGCTGTCGTGGACCACGTGAGTGCTGTCGTGGACCATGTGAGTACCATCCACTCCCTTTGCGGCCTAGTCTGATCAGTGATGAGCCTTTCCCACAGTAGCATCCCTAAACTTCCATATTAGTTAATGGCAGAATACACCAGGTTAACTTTCAAGCTGTATGGGACACAATGAGAGAGCCTCCCAAGTGCAGGACCTGTGTCCCTACTTACTTGAACGGAGGAGCAGAAACAAAACTCTGCAGAGCTTACTCTTCCATGGTAATCTGAGGCAGGCAGAGAGTGATGAATTCTGTCCCCTTCCCCTTAAGTAGTAGCATAATGTTGGGCAGATCACATCTATTACATCTTAATGTTTAGGCCATTGAGATGGGTCTTTACCAAGTTAAAGATCACATTCCCTGTCTGGGGGAGCAGTAATGATACTCCATAGGGTGAGTAGTCATGAAGCACCTAGAGATCATCTTGTCTCTTTCCTCTGTGAGCAGAGTGACCATTCTCTAGTTAGGACCATCCCACCCTGCAGAAAGACCTGTTAGCTTGGTGTGGGACCTTTGGTGGGCCTTGGACAAAGCAGGCAAATTGCAACACTTGCCCATTCAGCAATGAAGGTATGGATCTAGCACCAATGCTCTGACTCCACCACAATCCTCAATTTCAGGGTTTGTGTCTTATACCAATGAAGCTCCCAGGACAGCATGATGAGTGCTGCTCAAAATGCCAATTGTTCAAGTGCTGGAGCCAAATGATTCCATGACAAAGCTTCTAACCACCTGCAGAGAGGAGCTGCCCTTTGTTACAAAATGCTAACAGCATTGCTACAACAATGCTAACAGTACTGATGACATTTGAGCTAGAACACTGTCAAGATACCAAGGTTCTCTTTAATTCAGGAAGTTCCCATCTGAGTGGATTCAAAGTTCTCCATGTCATCTGGTTTCTTAGCAAGAAGGTACCCATTACTACATTGGGATCAAGGATCTGCTGAATGGATTTAAGGGCAGTGTTTCTTATATATTGGCAGCTCCTAGTCCAACCCCTATATAAACTGGTGCTCTAAAATTACTGTCAATGCATAAATACATGCAAAAGATGACCAACTTTCACTTATAGCCACAGACACATTGCTATAGGAAAAGATGCAAGTAAGCTCTTGAAAGAGAACTGTTCCCTTTTTGTGTGGGATCCAAGGAGCAGAGGAGTGTACATAGTCAACCAGTAGGTAGGCTTGACAGAAAAATTACTTACAACTTTCATTATTAAACATCATACATTTAAAGCAAGATGTAAACCATAATAAAAATACTGACAGTTATGAGTATAAGTCCTGGGTCCACTTTCCACAAAGGAAAAATAAGCTGGTGGAAAGAATACACATGTGTATGACAGAAAGCCATAAAGAGAAGAGTCCTATAGTGAGAGGTTGAGAGTATGATGGTACCAGTGTGCCACTGGAAAGGGAGGCACAAGCCACTCTCCAAATTTCCACATGCTTTGGAGTTACTGTGGGGACAAACTGCTGAAAGGGAATACCCAGAGCAGAACCAGAGTGTGATTTAGGAAAAAGACACGGTAAGTTAGTAACGCCTCAGGGTATGCATGTTCAAGTTAATATAGTCATTTACTAAATGAGTGGCTTCAAGGTCTCATTTTGCAACCCAGTGAATGGAGAGAGGCATAATCTCATGAAGCTGAGGATGTCGCTGAGGGGCGGAATTTGTGAGAAGCAGAGTGGTTGGTCCAAGGCTCGTGTTCCATCCCTATCAAACACAACCCTAAATCTCAAAATGTCTGATAGAGACCCCACATAGAAGGCAGGCACAGGCAGTCTGGATGGGGATGGGAAAGAGAACAGCACAGAAATTTATGTACCATTATTTCAGTTCCCCCTTTCTCAGCCCACTTAGTTGTCTTCTTGTGCATATCACCCAGTACCTTCCTGTCTTCTACCATCAGGGGACATAGGTGTTGTTTTTCATTAACTTTTCCCTGGAAATGGGCACTTCCTCCTGGTTTGAACTGTCCGCCAGGAATTCTAAATTTCCATCTTGGGCATTTGTCACCTTCTTACGCAAGAAAAACATACACAGTGTCATTCCCTTAAAAACACACAGACACACAGGAAGGTGTATTGGACTTTACTCAGTGCTTGTCATAAAAATGAGGACAGGAGAGAGATAGGACCTAAAAAGGAACTGGTTGGCATGCAAAGGGTCAGCAATGCCAAGATCACCAGCAAAGGTGAAATCTCTTTGGGAGGAAGGTCAGGCAACCCAGAGATCCAAAAATATGAGTTCCACTGCAAAGCAGGAAGACATCAAGCCCACGTTCATGATAACAGAAGACCTTGGGCTCTTGCTATGAATGAGCCACAAATGTAGGACAGCTGGTCAGGATGACGGGCTACGTCTGTAATGGCCTCTGTGTCCTAAATTAGTAGGAATGACCTATACAAAAATAAGAGAACAGTGGCCACCAGGATAAAGGTCAGAGTGTGAGCTTTCCACATCCAATTCTGAGATGTCCTGGGAGTTCTCTGGGCATTCTTTCTCATCTGATGTTAAGATACCCCCAGAGCTCGTGTCTCTAGCTGCATGTGTAGCAGAAGATGACCTAGTTGGCCATCATTGGGAAGAGAGGCCCTTTGGTCTTGCAAACTTGATATGCCCCAGTACAGGGGAACACCAGGGCCAAGAAGTGGGAGTGGGTGGGTAGGGGAGCAGGGTGGGGGAAGGGTATAGGGGACTTTTGGGATAGCATTTGAAATGTAAATGAAGAAAATACCTAATAAAAATTGGAAAAAGAAAAAAAAAAGAATATTCTAAAATGTGCACATCAATAAAGAGCAGCAAGTAAAATTCATGACTGCACAAAAGATCTCAAAACCCATACAACTTCTTTCAGAAAGGAATAATGAATGCTGACAACTGCAAAACATTGAGAGGATCAGACTTGAACTTAAATAACATGTATGATCCCTGAAGGTTGATGTTAGGGCCCAGGCATGCTCTACCACTAAGGTGCCCCAAACCCCAAACAACTGATCATCTAACAGCTCAGCCGCTCATGAATGTCTGTATCAGGAAATGGATATTCTACAACAGGATGACAGCATGTTGGCAGGCATGCTACTCAGCACATGAGCCGTGCTTCAGAAAGAGCATAAGTGCAAACCCAGCAGTGGGAGTGAGCTGACATCTAGTGCCCCTGGGTATGAAGTCGATTATTCCCTGGTCCCACTGAGGAACTGATGTGAACCAGCAACCCTACTTGAGAAGAGGTACATTTGATCCAGTTTGGCCTGGAATATTATATTCCCCCTGAGAGTGAAAGCTCTTTTATTAATACCTATCAGATTCAGTAGAGCGCTGTGTTGGACAAACCACACGTACAGTAGAGAAACAAAGCCGATGGCCACAAAACTATCCTGTAGCTGCAAGCCCCATGCACTACTAATGGACCTAATGTAGGAGGCCCATGACTGGACTTCAAGGCTTGAAGGAATTTCACTGTATTACATGAAGGGATGAGTGTAGGGACATAAGTCTGTCTAGGTACACAGTCTTCTATCTTGCTGGAGCTACTATATCTGTCTTCCTCCTTGGTCCCATCACAGTACCCGACTCCTTACTCTTCTCCTTACCACATACTTTGTACCCTGTGCTCAGAGGGTCTCCCATCAGCACTCACACAGAGCTTTCTCCCTCAGTCTTGATTTCATAATTTGTGTTGAAGATACTGCAAATAAAACATACCTGTGCCACCTTTTGAATGAGATTTTACGTATGTGTAGGTGGGGTTTGGAATTCATTGCCTTATGAAGACATGAGTACCTTCAAGCTGGCTGCTTACAGAAGCAAATTCCACTTTAAAGAAGCAGGAAAGGCCTCACAGGAAAGTCCAGAGCAATTCCCTAAATCAGAGCAGGCCAATACACCTAGACATCCTTCTTTCAGAAGCTTCCTTCCGGGTATTCTCTTTTCATCCTTACAGACCTATCCTACACCCTCCACCCTCTTTCTCTTCTTCATGTCCACCATTGGTTTTTCTGTCTTTCCGGAATAATGAAAAGTAATATAATATAAAATCTTTATAAGTGTCAAATCCTATTTTTGTTCTGTCTTGCTCAATTGATAACAATCTGACTGAGGAGCAGATTGGAACTGGTTTTTATTTTCCAACCAGATTTCTTCTGCTGCCCTGAGGGTGTCTGGTCCTGTTTTATTACACCTGCTGGCTGAGAATTTTAATACGCATTTCTGTGATTGCTGATTTTCACATCATTATAAAATGTGTATTTAAGAAGACTCCCTACTGCAAACCAAATAAACATATAGAATAAACACATTATTTTAACGTTTCATAAGTTATGAGTCACTGAATCTCTTTGTGTGTGTGTGTGTGTGTGTGTGTGTGTGTGTGTGTGTGTGTGTGTGTGTGTGTNTGTGTGTGTGTGTGTGTGTGTGTGTGTGTGTGTGTGTGTGTGTGTGTGTGTGTGTGTAGGAGGTGTAGGCATACCATGATGCTTGTGTGGTCAGAGGACAACCTCAGGTGTTTGTCCTTAACTTCCACCTCACTTGAGATACTATCATCTCTTCCTTGTTACTGCGTGCACCAACCCGTGAGCTTCTGGGGATTCTCCTATCTCTGTCTCCCCTCTGAATTCAGGAGCACTGGAATTACAGCTTCTAACTATCATGTGTGATCTTACATGAATTCTGAAAATCTGAGTTCAGATTCACATGCTACCTTGGCAAGTATTTGCCTACCAAGTCCCCACTTCCCCAGAACAATTCGCTGCATCCTAATAGGAATTCTCACATTTTTGGAATAATCCGTTGCTGAGGAAACACCCTGACTCAATGAGATATTTATTACCATTAGCTAAAAACCACAAAAAAAAAAAAAAAAAAAAAACTAAAATTGAAAATGAAAAAAATGTCTAGATTGCATAATGATCCCAGGAGTGGTTATATGGATAGAAAGCCCAAACTGTAATTATTACAAACTCAAACAAAACATGACATCATTTAAAGATACAGGCATCTAGGAGATTTTTGAGTACTCTAAAGGCTGCATATTAGCAAGATTGCTCTATGGGAAGCTGGATCACCAGACGCAGTAATGATGCAGAGAGGAGGCCAGCATGCTCACTGGATGATGAGAGCTGGCTGCACAGCTGTCTCCCCAGCATCAGCTGTGGAAAGCCACACTCTCCCCACTGGAAGCCTCAGATGTACACTGGTCTTATGTGAGATCCTGCAGCAGGGATCTACAGTGGACTGGGTCTTGTGTCCATGTTGATTGGTAGTTTTCATTTTCTGTATCATTGGATAAGGTTCAGGAGGAGAAGTGGGAGACTTAAGGTATTTCCTTAAGGACTTAAATTAGGAAGGGCATAGGTTTTGCTACCAATGTCATTTATGCTGATGAAGGTGCAGATTTCAATGAAAGTTGATGACCCTCATCTACTGCATTAGTTCATAGCCTCTATTCACAAAAAAACAGCTGAGAAACCGGATGTCATGCTAGTGATAAAGACTGCTCATAGAGAACACCCTACCACTCAGTGAATCCTACAATGGTTTAGGCAGACCGTGTAAGCTACATTTCTACTCACTTACCTTAAACTATGGCCAAACTATTGATAAAAGTTTAAATCACACACATGACACAAGACCTCAGGTTGTTTATTATCAGATTTGTTTTAAGTGGCCTCATTTTGCAAATGCAAAAATAATCTCTGAAAGTGAAGACTGAAAACTTATTTTCTTACATAGTTTTGGAAACAGGAATCACTCCACAAATAAAAGAAATTTCCATGCTACATCTGTTTTCTCAAAAGCCTAGTGAGGATCAGGTGGATCCAAAGGCTTCCAGGCTCGGATTTATGATAGATTTATGATAGAGTCTTTCCCATACAGCACTGGGTCTCTTTTTCCCTGGCCTCTTGATCTCCACCCCAAGCTCTCTGTGATGTTTCAAGTGCTTCTACACAGATCTCCCTCTTGAAGTCACCATTCTGCACCATTAACCTAACTAGCAGCTCTTGATGGTGCCCAAAATGGGACACCAGCCTCACTCCATTACATGTAGCTCTCATTTTCACCAACGCTGGGAAAGAGAGTAAACTGAAAGTCTTGTGGAAAAAAAATAGTTTCAAAGAATTGGAGACACATAAACTGGAAGAAAGATGTATTTTTTCACTTTACGAAAACATGAAGGATTTATTTTTTAAAAGAACATCCAAATTAGTGGGTTGTTCAAACTGTCTTTCTGTGTAGTTGAATCATCTGTGACTTTTTTTGTTATTTTTTTCTCCCAACATTTTATTCATTTATTTGGAATGAGGCACACATGTACCATGGTGCCACATTTATCTAAGTCCTATCATTCAGGCATTTTGTTGGTTTTGTTGTTGTTGTTTTGTTTGTTTTTGTTGCTTTGAGACAGGGTCTTCCTATAAAGTCCAAGGTGGCCTTAAATACTTGATATTCTTAACCCGACTTCCAGATGCTTAAAACTGCATTTTCATTATTTATTCCATTTATTTCGTTATTCTGTGTTTACAAGTCATAGCATGTATGGAGGTCAGAGGACAATTTGTGGGAGTTAGCCCTCTCCCTCTACCATATGGTTCAGGAATGAGACTCAGGTATTCAGCCTTGGTTGCAAGCTTCTCTACCCATTGTGCGATCTCAAAAGCCCATAAATGATTTCTTACATATTGGAAAGGTTTATCCTGAGTCAGGTATGTAGATCAACCTCCAGTCCTGGCATAGAAATATGAACATTAACATTGGTATAAATGTTGCCCTGGAGATAAAGTTCCACAAAAGGCAAGACAAGGGTACCATTGAAAGGAGTAAGAGTTGTGATTCTTAATATGATAATCATACAAACCCATCTTCAAAAGATGCAGTATTACATAAACACATGTTGATCCTCATGACTTACTCCACCTGCCTTTTTATTTCATGCAGAATCACCAGCCCAGCAATGAGAATATCTACAGTGAGCTTAGTCATGCAACATCAATTGTTAATCAAGAAAATACCTCACAGGCAGGCCAATCCGATGGGTGTGTTTCCTCAATTGAGGATTCCTTCCCCTGGATGATCCTACCTGATGTCACATTGACATAAAATCTAGCCTTCACAGACTGTAAATACCTTTTATGTCATTGGAGCAAATACCCAAGGGTGTAAAAATGACTACGAAATAGAAACTACTGCATCTTCACAATTATGGACATTTCAGTACATAATTGAGAGGACTGTCTGCTGTGGCTTGTGGTAAGGCAGCACACCATTTAGGAAGTACATGGTAGAGCAAAAGGTACATCCTTCAAGGATGTACCAAATTACCTAAGATTCACTAGACCTCAGCTCTTGATATTTCCACCAGCTGCAAGCACAAAGCCAGGAAGCAACACTTTAACAAGTAGGCATTAGGGCATATTTATCATCGAAAAGACAGTAAGGACATTACAAATAATCTCTCTGTTTGCTGCTTCCTCCAGAATGTGTTTGTTTTCATCCTCTGCCTGTTCTAGCCTCCAATGACCTTTGCTCAACTCTCTACTTTTAGAGATGTTTTGTTGTAAGTAAGTTTTGTGAAAAAAAACACAATGCCTTTACACAGTTTATACATGCTCCTCTAAGAGAAACAAAGAGCAATGGAGAAGGCAAAGAAAAGGAAGAAAAATAGGACTGCACAAGGAAACTGAAAAGGAACACCATGCCTGAATTCCAAACAACTCCCCCAAGGAGCCTGGGTCCTACCAGGCATCCCTGCCATTCACAGAGAAGGGAGGCCCACACTCAGGCAGAAGTCTTGCTAGCCAGATCACAGAGCAGAAGTACATGAACCTGACCCATGGCTAAGGAAATTTGCAAGTGGATGTTCAAGGGAAGTCATGAAGAATGGAGAATCTAATCACAGCCTATTTAATGACCTAATCACTCTGAAAAAGGAATGATAAGGAGTAAAGTTATTATTTGTTCTCCCCTGGAGCTTCTATTCCCATACTTAATTAATTTTTCAGAGTAAGTCATTCCAAAGTTCTCAACCAATTAGCAGAAGAAACAAATAAGCAAAAGCCTCGCTAATGAGTCACTAATCTGCCTCAATAACTCTGATTCTTACATGTATATCATGATCTGCTGTTCAAATCTCAGGGATCCCACAAAAACAGGGGAACAATGGTAAATGTTAGCATCTTCTTTGTTCACCAGAGTCATGCACCCAATGTTATGCTTTAAGTGGACATAATTAGGACAGTAGATTAGTTTTTCTTACTGCTTTGACAAAAATGACGAACAGAAACTTAAGGAAGGGTTTGTTTGCTTCACAGCTTGTAGGACAGCAGGAGCATAAGGCAGCTGCTCATACTGGGTGCACAAAGAGAAAAGAAAGAGAGGTGGACGCTGATGATTACTCAGCCCTAGAACCTGAGCCCATGGAATGGTAATGCCCACAATTAGGATGGCTCTTCCATTTTAGGTAGACCTTCTCAGAAACACCTACAGTAGACTCAGGTATATTTCTGTGGGTGGTATAAATACTTTCAAACCTACAATCAAGATGAACTACCACAATCCACACTGCTACAATGAGCACCCTATCTACCTCCCAAGTATCTTCTTTGCCTTCTGAACATGAAAGATCTCTGGAGGCCAAATTTATTTCTCTGGTGATAGACATCATATTCTTCCTTACTCTAGTCCAGATGATGCACTAGTCACCTGAAATTTATTTCAACAATAAACAGACATGATAGGCCGAAATGAAGGGATTGATATCAGCTAAGTATCCATCTCTTCATGCAGCAAAACCCTTCCAGGCACATAGCACTTGTGTTTGAGAATGACAATGTTCTCTTACATACTTAATTTCTTCCTACCTTTAAAGTCAGCAGCCAATATAATAGGATTTACTGTGCTGTGTTCAATCTCCTGTAGGTTCTGGTAAAAAAGAGAGCCAACTGCAATTCATTACACTACAGCGTCACTTCCTATCTCTCCTAGACTGAAGTCTACACAGAACAACAGTATTTGGCTCTACCTTGGAAGCAAAGATGGCATTAAATTGTGAAAGACAATTTACAACTTTTTTCAATTAGGGAAGAAAAGGAGAATATTTTTTTTTCTACATTTCTGTTCCCTGGGGAGTCTCTAGTAAGGATACTGGGATGCCTCCCTTAGTCACAAGCTCTAAGTATGATGAGGATTACAGTATCCTTAATGAAGGTAGAAAAAAGACCTTTGTATATTATTTGTGTTAAATAATGCTGTAAATAAAAATAAATTAAGGTGTTTTGTAAGTCACACCTATGTGCCATCAGGGTAAGAAATCTCATCCCATTTAACCTGTTCTGAACAATTCTAATTCTTCTGAATGTTCTTTCTTTTTTTTTTTAAGGAAATATGTGTATCTATGTGTATGCACGTGCACATGTGCACGTTAGTGCCTGACTAGGATAAAGAGCTTAGAATCTTCTAGAGTTGGTATAGCAGGCAGTTGTGGACTGCTCAGTGCAGTGTGGATTCTGGCAACCAAACTGGAGTCCTCTCCAAGAGCAATGGGTACCTTTCGCCACTGAAAGTGGTCAACCCTCCAGCCTCTATTTATTTTTATCCATTAAAAATTCATATTCTACTGGAAATTTTTCTCTATAGAACAAAGCATTTAAATATTAACTTTTTCAGCCATGTGTCAGAACGGATTCTAACTCCATAGTAGTATGTCTACCTAGCAAATGCCACAACCTGTACTTCAGTCCTAGCAGTACGCATACAAAAAGGAGGAAACAAACAAACTAATCAAAAGTCACTCGATGGCATGAGAAAAAAATCAAGGCAGCCCTCTGCATCTATGGCATACATAATTCTTAGATTAAATCAACTTCAGATTAAAAATATTTAAGAAAAATATGCTTCTTGGAGTTATTGCCAATTTCCTCCACACAGATCCAATTGCCTGTGAACTTTACTACTGTGCTTAAAATGGACATACAGTTTCTTGATATTATCCCCTAATGTCTAAGGAATTCCATACAATAATGATCTGTAAAACACTTAGGAGATATATATATCTCATATATATATATATATATATATATATATATATATATATATATATATAGTGTGTGTGTGTGTGTGTGTGTGTGATCATTATATTTAAGAGACTTAAGTACACATAAATTTGGGTATCTGTAGGACTAAATCCCTACAGAGAACTTGTACATGCAGAAAGAAGTAGCCACCAAGGCTAGGGATATTCAGAAATGTATCATGCCTTAAGCCTCAGATAGTTTTCAAATGTTGAGCAGTTAATATCATCACAGGTCCCTTGGCCAAAATGAATACATACAAAAGAATTCCTGGTTTTCATAAGAGACAACATCTTTGCATGCTGTCTTTGCAACATTTTCCTTCCCACTACATTCAAAACATGAGCACCCGTACCAATGCTCCCAAGAAGGTACAAAGCGAAGTCCATGATTATTGAATCCTTAGTTGCATTCCCAAACTGTAGACCATAAAAAGTCCCCATGCTTGTAGCACAGGCTCCAAATGTTCCCAGGAACCCAAAATAGAAACAGAGATCACAGAAAGAAGATGAAAGCGATTTGTCCTGGGAGACCATTTCAGTAGCACCTTTGGCCCCAAGCAAGATTCTGCCACCCAAGGGCTTTGTTTTATACTCCCAGAGGAAGAGTTCAAATCTGCTGATTCCACCTTAGAATGCAAATAGCTAAACAGCCACTCTCCTGTTTTCCGGAGACCCAGATCAAATACACATCCCACACTCTCACTAGATTCAGGAAAGAACTAAGGACACAAGACAAAAATACTACCCTAAAAACTGCAGAAAGGGACAAATGGATACAGAGAATCACAGCTCACTAGAACAAAAGTTGACCTTAGGGCCATCGGGTCTCGTGACAACTAGACAGTGCTAAATAGCTACTGGAGATTGAGCATGGTCTACCTTGAGAGTTAAAGACCACAAGGTCCCAGTCTTAAAAGCCATCAAGTTCCCAGGGAGAAGAATATAGAAAAATTCCATGTGATTCCAACAAAGAAAGTAAAATCATTCTGAAATCTACCCTGGGTAACTTTTATCCCATTAAAAAACAAATAATATAATCATATATCAGATATGATATAATGATAATCACTATATCAGAGCGTAATCAAAGAGTGTGGAGACACAATTCCAGGTCCTCCACTAGCCATGCAGTATCATGTAAAGGAGGGTTCCTTTAAAGGAGAATCGCTGATGAAGGTCACAGCATTCGCTAAATTACAGACATTACCCTAAAACTATAGACTGCTTTGCTGTAACACTCTGCCACTGTTTCAGCAGGATGCCCCTTCGAGAACAGGGCAATTGCAGGCTCTGAGTCTGAAGAGCAGATGAGTTAAGCATCACCTTGACATAAACTAGTGGCTCCTGGTACTCAGGAACTGGGGACTGGAGAATTATTTTAAGTCAGAAATTTGAGATGACCCTGGGCAACATCTATCTGGGCAGTCACAGGGAAGATTTTAAGAAGGTCCCATGACATTAGCTGAAATCTAATATTTACAACTATAGTGTGAATTCTAGAAACCCAAAAATACCATGAAAGAAAAAAATGTATTTCATTCCTAGGAACTCTGGCTCTTAACACAGACTCCTCAGGGTCCCCCAGTTTTTTCCTGCCACCCTCTACAGCCTTTTCTTCTCACCTCTCTCCATTATTTGTGTTACTCCTGACACCCACAAAATCACTCTGTACCAGGAAACCATAGCTGCCACACTAGGCTAAGACTCAGTAGAGAACCATTAAAATCTAGCTTGTCCTCCATTGCTGTCTCTCCAGACTTATTCTTAGTCATACTTCAGCTTGCCAGAGTCTCTGCTCACACACTCACTTCACTCCTCGAAGGACTCTGCTTTTGATGTGGACCCAAGATCCCCCTATTTCTTTCTGGCTTATTGTTTCAGCCTTTCCTTGGAGCTCATCTCCATATCTGTGCAACAGGTGCCAAACCACAGAAACACTCTCTACCAGAGACACCCCAGTCATCACACTGCTTAGCATCCAGATTGGGCAACAGCAATCACAGTACAGGACACCTACCTTATGAAGACACAATGAAACATCTGCCAAGAAACACTATAATTCTGATTTCAAATAACTCATAATCTTAAAGATCATAACTGGAGAATGCCTAGATCCCAGTGCAAAATAAGCATTAACAGACAATATAACTCTTCCAGAACCCAACAATCCTATTGCAGTAGACCGCGAGAAAAGCAGGACAAGGAATTCAGTATTGAAATTATGAATATGTTCAAGGGTGTGAGAGAGGACATGGATAAATGTTTTAATGAAGAATAGGAAAAGCAAACAAAATGGTTAAATAATATAATGAAACAATTCAAGATATGAAAATAGAATTTAACAATGAAATAGAATCACTAAAGTAAAGACAAACTGAAGTAAAATTCAAAACAAAAAACTCAAGAAGTCAAACAAACAAACAAAAAAATCTTATAGAAAAGCCTTGCCAACAGATTGAATGAAGTGGAAGATAGAATTTCAGATCTTAAAGAGAAGGTAGAAGAAATGAATAGCTCAGCCATAAAAAATGTTAAATCCAAAACCAACCAAGCACAAAATATCCAGGAAATGTGGGATACTATGAGAAGACCAAACCTATGATGAATAAGCCTAGGGGAATAAGTAGAAACCCAGATCAAAAGCACAGAAAATATTATGTAACAAAATTATAGAAGAAAATATTCCTAAAGAAAGAAATTCTTATCAATCTAGAAATACTTATGGGACATGAAAGAGATAGGATCAGAAAAGAAACTCTTATAACACATAATAAACAAAACCCCAAGTTTACAGAGCAAAGAAATGATAACAAAACTTGCTAGAGAAAAAGACATATAATAATACAGGCCCATTAACACCTGACTTTTCAGTGTAAATTCTGAAACTCAGAAGGGGATGAACAGATGTTCCAAAGCTCTTAGAAACCACTGATACCATCCCAGATAACTATACCCTGCAATATTATCAATCACCATTAACAGGGTAAAATAATTCTACACTAAAATCAAATTTAAGCAATTTCTATGCAAGAAGCCAGCTCTAAAGAAGGCACTAGAAAGAAAATACCAGCTTGAATGAATCAATTACACACAAGAAGACCCATGAAATGAATAATCCCAGAACAATAAATCAAAAGGCAGAACCTACATCACCACAACAAAATAGCATGAATCAATAAACATTGCTCAATTGTAACTACCAATATTAATGGTCTTAATTCCATGATCAAAAGACACAGACTATTAGAATAGATTAGAAAACAGAGTCTAGCTTTTGGTTATATTCAAAAACACACCATCAAGGATAGACATTACCTTGTGGCAAAAACAACAAGATATCAGTGCATTGTTCAACCCTTATCATAAAAGCGTTTTGCTCTCTATAGAGACTTAACAGAGACACACAACTGGACATTGGCAGAGAGTGACAGACTTTCTAGCACTCCGCCCTAAATGGGATGTCCTCATCAATCCCCTCGCCTTAAGGCTCAAAGATTTATGGGGGAAGAGGAGGCAGAAAGATTGTATGAGCCAGAGATGATGGATGACTCCAAGAGAATAGTGCCTTCTAGATACAACAGGAGTGATGCTCACAGGAATTCACAAATACTGTGGCAGCATGCACAAGACTGCATAGCCCATAGGAAAATATGGTCACAGCACTGAGAAGAAATGGACATAGGTGACCACATCTAGCAAAGAAGCTATTTGTGGGTAAGAAAAAAGTCAGTTTTCTGCAACAGAGTATCATTGGGTATATCAACAACAGTCTAGGCAAGCCTCATGAACAGAAGTAGTTAGCTATCACAAACCAAATATCATGCTTTTGAATGGGCTATTTGTTTCATTTTGCTTTGATTTTTAGCCTTACAGGGTTTAACATGTTTGTTTTAAGTTTTAGTTTTGTGATTTCTTTAAAAGAAAGACATGAGTATAAAACAAAACAAAACAAAACCATAGTTTAACAGGTAAAGAGGTAGGAGGATCTGGGAGGAGTTCAGGAAGAGAAAACTTAGTATATGGAAAAATAGACATTTTTTTACTTATTAAAATAAAATGATAAAAAAAAGTGATGAATTCCCTGAACGTGCAGATGAGTAAAAGAGATAAAGTTAATAATGAAACCACAAGCCTTAAGATGAACAGAGGCTTATTACTACACTGGAGCTTGAAGGAAGAAGAGGAGCCATAGCAGCAGCAGGAGGAAGAACAGGAGAAGGAAGAATAAATCATCCACACTAGGTGCAACCATCATTTAATGCTCACAGCAGGAGGAGAAAGAAAGGAACTTAGAAACACTGACACAGTGCTCATGAGAAAAAGTCAGAGATGCCAAGTAGCACAAATAACAAATTTATACCTAGGCTTGCCATATTTAAACTATAGAAACCACAGACCAAGAGACAATCTTCAAGAAGAGCAAGAAGGAACACGGATAAGAGTTATAGCAAACTTCTCTTTAGAAGCCATGAGGATGATAAGGGGGAATAACATAATTGAATTATTAAAAGAAAAACAATTCATGATCTAGAATTCTCTACTAAACAATATTAGCCTTCACGTGTGGAGGGGAACATAGTGCCAGACAGACAATCAGGGAGTGTATATGGGAATGTGTATGGGTAGACCTAGAGGTCCTTGCGCGAGAAAGGGGAGGTTAGAACTGAGCTCTTCATAAAGGAGAGCATTAGAGAAACAGAAGTGGCTGGAGAGATGGCTCAGTGATTAAGAGCACTGACTGCTCTTCTGAAGGTCCTGAGTTCAAATCCCAGCAACCACATGGTGGCTCACAACCATCCGTAATGAGATCTGACACCCTCTTCTAGTGCATCTGGAGACAGCAACAGTGTACTTAGATATAATAATAAATAAATCTTAAAAAAAAAAAGTGACAGTAACATGAACGTTTATGTTCTTCTTACTATTAATTGACCTGAAAGTTCAAATTAGTAAGACTATATTAGATGGAGATATAAAGAAAACCTCCCTGACATCCTTCATGTAGCCCAGAGACTGGTACATAGAAGACTCTTATTCTCTGGATGAGACAGTAAAGCAAGGGTCTTGTCTCTACCTCACTTTGCTCTCTTTCTGATGTTCAGGAAAACTCCTAAGAAACTAGTAAGTGAACTCTACACGAGAAGCCACAAACGAAACAAAACCAAAAAGGAAAGTCAATGGCATCATGGAGCTGGAATTATTCTCCCCTATGGTGGAAATGTTACAGCAACTGAGGTCTCCCTAAATATGAAACTTCTAGGACTCTGAAGTTCTAGACACCTCTCCCTCTGTTCCTCTTACTGATTCAGCTCTTCCTAAATATACACTTGTTAAAGTAAATTGTGCCTTCTCTCACTTACCCTACACCCTTGACTCCCTCATGTTAATTCGTATTTTTCTTTTTCCATTTCATGCTTCCTGGATAAATTTGCAAGCTCCTATGAGCATTGATACTATTGTTGTTGAATGAATTAAGGCTAACGACATGGTAGTAAAAACATACATGCTTCCTGAAAGTCTCTGTGTATCTTCTCCAAATAGGGAAAGTGCTTCATGACTGGTATAACCCCAAATACATGGAATAGTTGTCTAATGCTGCAAAGCCTTCACACCTATGCCATTAGGCCTGCTCAGCAGTTCCCTAAATTCACAAGGCCCCTGACCTTGGCACCACTCCCCACACATGGATTCTCATTTTTGAGGAACTAGCTGAGTTAGCTCATTCCTTATACTGAAGATGAGTCCTGTAGAGAATCTCAGAAACTCACAATGCTGTCAGAAGTAGTAATAATACTCCCCATAGGCACAGAATGTTCCATGTCTACATGACCTCAAGAAAAGCATGCACAGGGTATGTCTTAGGCAGAACTCACTGGACTATCCAGCACTGTAGGAGTATCCCAGAAAATAGACAGCAAACAAAACCTTATAAAACACTGACTTAAGCAATAAAACCAAAGCTGGTCACTGGAGAAGAGGAGAGAAGCTGAATGGCAGTGTACACCTAAGAGAACCTTGCACTTGAGACCAACTTAGTGAGAATGCGATTGGGGAGAAAGAAAGAATGGAGAGGAGAGGAAGAGGAGAGGAAGATGCTGGAAGAAACTGTCCTTAAAGCACACGCATCTACACATCCACACACGTTGTTAAGAATGCTGGTAGCATGCAAGGCTCTCTTGGAAACTTCTAGCCACTAATGGTCAGATCCCCACAGTTTTAGACCCAAATGCAAGGGAAGTATAGCTCTAACGTTTCTGTTTATTTTTAAGCACAAGGATTAGGAAGACACTGCTGGAGAATACATCAACCTGATTGAGAAATGGCCTGTTTCCAGACATGTGCACTTTTCCTTACCATGAAAACAATGTGATTTCCCTTTGACTTACTTGAAAATAAACATGACTTGCTTTTCACGTGACATAACTGGATTTCTACTTTAGGATAAATACTAGTGCAAAGGAGCACTGTCTGTTCAATGACCTCTCGCCAGCTGAATATGTTCTCTTCCCCCCATCCCCTCTTTCTATTACACACACACACACACACACACACACACACACACACACACACACACATTGGTGCACCCCAGGTACACTTTGAAAGTGCTCATGCAAGAAGGTCCTTTGATCGCAGAAAGCACACCGGCCATCCTGGATCATCTTCCACCACATTTGGTCTTCCTTCCCCAGCCCAGTAGTAGAGAGGGTGTACAGTCTGTTCTCCTGGTTACAAAAAGAAATGGAACTACCTCTCATAGTCATCAATACCCTTGTATAAATCCCTGACCAAATGAATCAAACACACCTTTGGCTAGAGGAAAACTCAGTGATAGGAATGGAACCCAAGGCCTTGAACATACATGAAAACATGTTGCTCTCAGCTTTTGTTTTGTTATATTATGTATTACCATCACTGGCCTAGAGCTTGTGAACTTCCTTCCTTGACTTTTGGCATGCTGTCATTAGAGATATGTGTAACCATGGCAGAAGCCTTTTATTCCTCTTGAATACATGTTCCTTGATGACTGTTTTAGTGACGGTTCTTGTTGTATTGATAAAACACCTGACAAAAGCAATTGGAGGACAAGTGAGGTTTATCTAGGCTCACAGTTTAAGAGTACCATGATGGTGGGGAAGGCATGATAGCATAAAGATGAAGCAGCTTCTCAGGTTGTGTATCAGTAAGTAGATGTAAGCTGCTATATTCATTTTATTCAAGCCAGTCGCCAGCCAATAGAATGGTGTTGCTCATGTTCAATGCAGGATTTTCCTCATCAGTTAAACCTTTCCAGAAATAAGCTCATAAACACACTTAGAGGTGTGTTCCCATAGAAATGTTAACATCCCCACATCAACTAATACTCAAGATTAATTGGGGTCACCAGGCACTGGTGGTCTGACCATAACTGCTCCTCTAGTCACAGTTTCTCCAGGCACAGTTCACATCCTTTTCCTAGCTGTCCACCTTCACTTGTATTTTTCTGTTCAACTACAGGTCTAAGAAAAAAGTTAGAAATCACCTAGAATAAATTCAGTCCACCTCTCTTACAACATCAGAGTGGATAAAGGTTGCCAGGCTCCATGGTGAAGTTAACCTCCGTGAGCCATGCCCAGCAGAGCAAAACATGTGCATGCTGCAGAAAGCATGTAGAAGTTGGCAGGTTAGCCTCTTTAACTGTCAAAGAAATGTCAACTAATTATGCCTTGGGAAGAAAAGGGAACAGATGGATTGACATGACTAATGTCATTACTCTAAACTCCTCCAGAAATAAAAATGTTTTGACCTATAGACTTCAGTGAGGTAAGAGCTGGGTAATACAGTGGCTTGTTACTTGCTAGAAAACATATTCTTTATTACACATACTTCAATTTCTATTGTGGATTCGCTGTGACTGCTGGAGGATTATATTAGGATTCAATTGATTACTGTGTGCCCACACTCAGGAAATCACAATTACAATGCATTGACAGCCCAGTGGCAAGAGACTTACATCAGAGAAAGAAAAAGAGTCTAAAATGATCCAAAGGGCAAAAATAAAAGGAAAAAATTTACTAAAGAAAAAATATTTAAGAAAGAAAAGATGAAATAAAAAGATTTTAGGAGGAGGAGAAAGAGGAGGAGAGATGTTAGGAAAGGATTCAGGGAGGCAAAAAGTATTCATGGGGCCACCCCCTGCCCTACCCTCACATCTTCCAGCGCCATATAGCTCCTGTTAACAGGAGCATGTTCATTGTTCCCTCATCCCAATGCCAGAAACTTCATTAATAGAAAGCTAGCAATGAGCACTGAAAGAGGGAAGCTGATGTGGAAAGACTGACTTCAAAGCCACCACAACAAAAGCATAACAGATACTTCCATGAGCTCTGTGGAAATACTGATAATGGTTACATCACTGCCAAATTTAGAATTAGAATAAGTTCCTAGAACTCAAGGAAACTACAAAAAATTATCATTCTTCAGACAGTGTGATGAATTATGTTCAGCTAAGATACTAAAAGGGAAAAAGGAAAACAGACACAAAGGCCAACTGCACGTCACAAAAGTTAACATTATTACATGATTCCTTGTCAAAGAAACTTTCCAGGTGGGGACTGGAGACTGTGTCCAGGAGAGCAGTTCACAGCAGGGCTGTCTACTGATGGAGTAGGCTAAAGATGATGGAGCGGTACCTGCACCTGAAAGGTTCACAGTGCTTCAGCAGGCACAGGGATTTATAAAACAGGTACATCCAGTACCCAGAAAGTGATAATTCCCCCATGGGAATACAGCAAATAATGAGGAAAAGCTTCTATGAATACAGATGGATCAGACCTGGCAATTTAAAAGTGCTAGGCCAAAAGAAGTGTTTAAAAAGTTACTATAGGGTTCACACAAAAATTCAAAAATTTAATTAAAAAAAATATGTGTGCACATGAAAGGCCAATACTGAACCTGTTGATTTGAAAAATTGGAATAGGGTATAGCTGAAGAGCAGGGTGCTTGCCAAATACACACAAGAAACTAACTCTGAAAGAGAAAGGAGAGCAGGGAGTGGGGGGGTGGAGAATAGAATAGTTATAGACTATTGTGAAGTTGATAATGCTTTTGAAGAGATGGCAACAGAAACTATACAAACTAAAATACAAATAGGAATAGAAATTTAAAAGTGAAAGAAAATGAGTATTAGTTCTTTAAAGTGGTTCAGTCTCTGTGAGTCTCCATGGGTCATGGGTCATCTTATGGTGTCCTTGAACCCTCTAGCTCCCTTAGTCCCCCCTCCTTCTATTGGGCTTTCCAAGCCCCCTATGTTTGGCTGTAAGTCTCTACATCTGTTAGATGAAGCCTCTCAGAAGACAGTTATGCTAGTCTCCTGTCTCCAAGTCTAGCATTACTAGTGTCAGGGGCTGGCACTCTCCCATAGCATGGGTCTCAAGTTGGGCCTGTCATTGGTTGGCCGTTTCCTCAATCTCTGCTCTAACTTCATCCCTGCACATCTTGTAGACAGAACAAATATTTGGTCAAAGGTTTTGTGGATGGGTTGGTTTCCCCTTCCCTCTGCTGAAAGTCCTGTCTGGTGACTTCCAGCTAAGGTCACTCCATAGGCTCCTGGGAGCCTTTCCCATCCTAGGAACCAGTTCATCCCAGAGATTCCTTGCCCACTGATTTCAGTCCTCTTTGACACAGTTCTGTGACTTGGTCCCTATTTCTATTCTCTCCAGCTCCGCCCACACAGATCCTTCCCTCAGTCCACCTCAAAAGTCTATTTCCCCTTCTGAGTGAAATACAAGCATCATTCCTTGGGCCCTCCTTGATACTTAGCTTCTGCATGGTTATCCTGTATTTTACGGCTAATATCCACTTATAAGTGAGTACATATCATTTGTGTCTTATTGGATCTGTTTTTCCTCATCTCAGGATGGTATTTTCTAGTTCCATCCATTTGCCTACAAATTTCATGATGTCCTTTTCTTTAAAAATAGTTGATAGTCTTCCATTGTATAAATGTAACATATTGTGTTTATCCATTCTTTACTTGAGAGACCTCTAGGTTAGTTCCAGTTTCTGGCTATCATGAATAAAGCTGCTATGAACAGAGTTGTGGAGTAAGTGCCCTTGTGGCTTAATGAAGCATCTTTTTGATATATGCCCAGGAGTACTACAGTGGGGTCTTGAGGTAGAACTATTTCCACTTTTTTGAGATAATGCCAAACTGATTTCCAAAGTGGTTGTACAAGTTTGCAACCTACCCAGCATTGGAGGAGTGTTCCCCTTGTTCCACATCCTCGCCAGAATATGCTTTCACTTGAGGTTTTGATCTTGCCATTCTGACAGATGTAAGATGGAATCTCAGAAGCATTTGAGTTCCATTTCCCTCATGACTAAAGACATTGGACATTTCTTTAAGAGCTTCTCAGGTATTAGAGAATCCTTTGTTGGGAACTCTTTGTTTAGCTCTCTACCCCACTTTTAGTTGGGTTATTTGGGTTGTTGGTATAGAACTTCTTGAGTTCTTTAAATATTTTGGATTTGAGCCTTCTGTCAGAAGAAGGGTTGGTGAAGATCTTTCTCCATCCTGTAGCCTGCTGTTTTCTTCTATTCATTTGCCTTACAGAAGCTTTTTTTCCTTTCCTGAGATCCCATTTATTAACTGATGTTCTTGATGCCTGAGCTATTGATGTTCTCAGGGATCAGTAGGATTAACATAGTAGCAAAGGCAATCTACAGATTCTATCCCATCAAAATTCCAACTCAATTCTTTACAGTCCTTGAAAGAGCAATTCTCAACTTCATATGGAAAAATAAAAAGCCCAGGATAGGTGAAACAACTCTGTACAATAAAATAATTTCTAGAGATAACACCACCCTTGACTTCAAGCTGTACCACAGAGTAATAGTATTAAAAATAGCATGGTCTTTGCATAAAGACAGGCAGGTTGATCAATAGAACTTAATTGAAGACCCAGATATAAACCTACACACTTACAGACACTTGATTTTTAACCAAAAAAAAAAAAAAAGCCAAAGCCATACAATGGAAAAAATAAAGAAAGCAATTACAACAAATGGTGATGCGTTAACGGGATATCTGCATATAGAGAAATCCAAATAAATCCATATTTATCACTCTGAATAAAACTCAAGTCCAAACAGATCAAAGAGCTCAACCGAAAACTGGATACGCTAAGTCTAATAGAAGAGAAAGTGGGGAATTGCCTTGAACATGTTGGTACAGGAAACAATTTCCTGCAAAGAACACCAACAGCTCAGGCACTAATGTCAACAATACTGGGACCTCATGAAGCTTAAAGGATTTAAGGCAAAGTGGGGAAACTTTTAATAACTGTTCTACCTCATTAGTTGTTTTGGGGATGATTAAATTATTTAAATGATTTACTTAACCTTTATGTAGCTTTGGTGGGTCATACGCATTTGGAGATCTATTCATTTCTTTTAGCTTTTCTGTTTAGTGGAATATATATTTTTAAAGTATATCCTTATGATTCTCAATTTCATTCATACCTGTAGTAACATTCCCCTGTTAGTATCTTATATTATTAATTTGGGTGTTTATTTTCTCTCTCTCTCTCTCTCTCTCTCTCTCTCTCTCTCTCTCTCTCTCTCTCTCTCTCTCTCTCTCTCTCTCTCTCTCTCTCTCTCTCTCTCTCTCTCTCTCTTAGTAAACATATGGTTTTCAATCTTGTTAATCTCTTCAAGAACTGATTGTTTGATCACTTGTATTGTTTTTTTCCATTTGAATATGTCAGCCCTGATTTTGAGTATCTTTTCCAGTGTACCTTTGGGGCAGTTTTTCATGTTTTGCTAAGCAGTTTAAGTACATCACTATTATTAATTCTCTCTAAGCTTTTGGTGCAGGCACTTACTGTATGAACTTCCCTCTTAAGACTACCTCGTTTGTGTCTCAGATTTTGCAAAATTGGGTTTTCATTTTCATTTAGTTATAGGAAATTTCTATTTCCTTTCTTGATTTCTTCCTTGACTTTATTACCATTGTCCTTGACTTAATTATCACTCAGCAGTATGGTGTTTAGTTTCTATGTGTTTGTGTGTTTGATATCATTTCTACTGTTACCAATACCCAGATAAATTCTTTTCTGCTGCAGGATGTTACTTAGGTTTTCCTATATCTGTTAAAACTTGCTTTGTGATCAACTTTGGAGAAAGCTCCATGGGCTACTGAGAAGAATGTATATTCTTTAGTATTGGAATGGAATGCTCCAGACATGTCTGTCAGGGCCATTTAATTTATGGTGTCATTATCTCCAACATGTTTCAGTTTACTTTTTGTGCAGCTGGCGTCTCTTTTGTCCAACTCTCACTGTGCTATAGTTACTCTAATTTTTTGTCTATTAATATTTCTCTTATGAAGTCTTGTCCATGTACATTTAGTCTTATATGAGTACAGTGCAAATATCGTATTGGTCAGTTTTTACTTTATTTGCTATTTTTGGTTTGAAGTATATGGTCAGACATGAGAACACCTGCTTGCTTCTTAGTTCTATTTGTTTAGAATACATTTTTCCATCCTTTTACCCCAAGGTGGTGTCCATCTCTGATGGTTAAGGATTATTTCTTGGAGGTAACAAAAAGATCCATTCTATTTTCTAATCCAATCTGTTAACTCATTGTTTCTTTATTGAGTCATTAAGATTGTTATATTGAGTTATTGCTTAATAGTGTATATTATTACCCATTATCTTTTTTTTTTAAGATTTATTTATTTATTATATGTAATTACACTGTAGCTATCTTCAGACACTCCAGAAGAGGGCGTCAGATCTTGTTACGGATGGTTATGAGCCACCATGTGGTTGCTGGGATTTGAACTCCATACCTTTGGAAGAGCAGTCGGGTGCTCTTACCCACTGAGCCATCTCACCAGCCCCCCCCCCCCCATTATCTTCTTAAACCTCTTTTGACTGTCTGTGTGTTACTTTGTATTTATTCCCTGTGTCCTCTTGGGTATGTTTATCCTCCTCTTCAGATTTAAGTATTCTTTCACATATCCTCTGTAGAAGTGAGTTTGTGGCCATATTCTTTTCATACACATACACACACACACACACACACACACACACACACATGTTTTTTCAACATACTTGATCCATATTCTGGCAATTGTATTCAGGGTTGACCATTTGGTATTGGGTAATCAAGTGGTGTGTTCTTACCAGGATAAAACTACTTCTCCTGCTCTCAGTATAGCTGCCTATAGTTCTTTCTGTGGGGTTGAGGTCTTGTGGGATTTTCCTGTTAAGCTCATGTTTACACAGACATGTTGGTTAGACTTTAGGAATGCAGCACCACAAATTATTCGGAGACACATGTGCAGAGCAAACTCCCTAATTCTCTGTATCTTAGAATCTTTCCAGCCCCTCTTCTACTATATTTCTTGAGCCTTAATTGTAGGAGCTGAACTATAGATATATTCAATGGGACTGGACTCTTCCAAATCTCTGCATTTTTACTGTGATTTTTCTATATTGATGTCTGTCTGTTACAAAGAGAAGTTTCTTTGTTGAAGGGTAGGGACTACATCATCTGTGGCAATCAGAGAAAATATTTAGAATGTGGTTAGAGACTGTGCTGGTTTACTAAAGTGGTGGCTGGAGGTTCTCCAGGATAAATTACTTGACTGGGTAGTCACTTGAATCCAATTAAACAGTTGCCAGTTACTACCAAGATCTGCTTGCCACTACTGGTTTACTATACCATGTTATAGCTGTGATGCATAGGGGTCAGAGCTGGGTAGGACTATTAGTTGCTTCTCTCCTATGAAAACTTGCATGACAAATTCTTCTCCTATGAAAAATAAAAAAGGAGGCATTCATGTCAATTCTATCTCAGGAGCCTCTGGTTTCTGTTTCTAAAGTGTGTGGTATCTTCAGCAGTTAGGATAATGATGTCTCAAAAAATTGTTCAAAACAAAATATAAAACAAAACAAGAAAGCACATGATTCCACACAAAGAAAATGTTAACCGAAGCAAACCAGAAAATATCTCAATCCACTAAATGCTAGTGAACCTCAGCCCATAAAGTTTCTGCCAGGAACAAAGTCCTTTGGTAGCAAAGGAAGAAACCCAGAAACTCAGGGTTCTAGGCTTGAGACTTCACGAAGAACAAAAGGGATGTCACTTCCATCCCCATATACTCTATGTCTATAGATCAATTGCAGAATGAGGGGAGGGGGAGGAAGAACAGGAGGTAGAGGAGGAGATGGAGGAGGATTCTCATAAAAACAATACAAAACAAACAAATAAAATAACAGTCAGGCACAATCTCTGTGTGGCTGGAAGCAACAGAGAGAAATGTGTACAATAGCATGAGGACTAGTCACATTCACTAAATCTCCACAAAAAGTTCTTCATACAGAAATGTACAAAAATACAGGAAAGTTTCTTTGGACATTCATACTTAGTTGTCTTATAAACACAAGAAATATTTATTTAGATTAGAGTATTACAAACTATATTTTGGTATGGATTTGTGTCTAGGTTTGGTTTTCCCACCCCTTTCTATTTTATGGCATGTTGTGGCTTGATAATGTGTTCTGCCTTAACAGAGCATTAATTAACACTGACTGTGTACAAAGAAATGTACTGACACAGTTAGAAGACAAAAGTTAGTTCCTTTTTCTGGTAATGTCTGCACTAATCTTTTTAAAGTAGTGTAACTTAAAATAACTAGAAAACAAGAATGAGTACATAGATAAACAAAAATAAGTATCACCCACAAAAAACTCCAGTGCAAAAGAAAAATGAGTAAGGTGGGTCCTCTCAGCATTCTCTAAAAAAGAGAGAATGTTGTATCAATGTTATATCATTTACTCATATGTACATTCATTCATTCATTCATTCATTCAATAAAGTTTCCCCCATCTATAATCTTTATTGTGCTGAAGAATAACTATGTATACTGTTTGTTAGGTACACATGGAGATCATCAAGCCCTTATCAAATTCCACATTTAGAAAGCTGTTTAAATCAAAGCAACTCCTATAAATCACAAACACCAAAAGGTTACCAATCTATCCTCCGTCTCCCCTATCTTTCCACTCAGACCCCGAGAACGCCCACTCTGCTCCAACCTATTGAATACTCCTCTAGGACTATCTGCTCCCTTCCTTGCATGTGCTGCTCCACTCACAGTCTTTCTCCCTCTGCTTGGTCATGGGTGGTGTCTTAGTCAGGGTTTCTATTCCTGCACAAACATCATGACCAAGAAGCAAGTTGGGGAGGAAAGGGTTTATTCAACTTACATTTCCATACTGCTGTTGATCACCAAAGGATGCAGGACTGAACTCTAGCAGGACAGAAAGGAGCTGATGCAGAAGCCATGGATGGATGTTCTTTACTGGCTTGCCTCCCCTAGCTTGCTCAGCCTGCTTTCTTATAGAATCCAAAACTACCATCCCAGAGATGGTCCCACCCACAAGGGGCCTCTCCCCCTTGATCACTAATTGAGGAAATGCCCCACAGTTGGATCTCATGGGGGCATTTCCCCAACTAAAGCTCCTTTCTCTGTGATAACTCCAGCTGTGTCAAGTTGACACAAAGCTAGCCAGTACAGGTGGCAATAACTTTGGAATTCGCATGTAAAGATGTCCTCCATGTCATTGAAATGAAGGCCATTTTATTACAGTCTCATGGCCACCTCCGTCAGTAACAATTTCTCATCCTGGATATAAAGGACATACCTGACCTTACCTGGCACAGACTGTGTCAAGAATATTGTCAATTTTATACATATGCATATAGTATTCTTTTACCATTCTCCCCTTAACCCCCTTCTTTATCATCTCTTGTCCTGCTTCATCATACACCGAATTATTTCTCCTTCCTAACACATCACACCTTCTAAATTCATGGTGTGTGTGTGTGTGTGTGTCTGGGTGTGTGTATCTGTGTGTTCCAATGCATCTAACTAAGGTAAATTGCATAGGACAAGTGTGGGATGTTATTTGCTTGAGCAAAGGCAACTTAGCAGTCACCATACAACAAACAAATATGATTCTTCCTACTTTAACAATCATTAATGGTTAGAATACCCAAGATAAAATTTGCAAAACACAAAATCAAGAAGAAGGAAGACCAGGGTGTGGATACTTCATTCCTCCTTAGAATAGGGAACAAAATATCCATGGAAGGAGTTACAGAGACAAAGTTTGGAGCTAAGATGAAAGGAAGAACCATCCAGAGACCATACCTGGGGAACAATCCCATAATCGGCCACCAAATGCAGACACTATTGCACATGCCAGCAAGATTTTGCTGAAAGGACCCTGATATAGCTGTCTCTCACTGGCTATGCCAGTGCCTGGCAAATACATAAATGGATGTTCACAGCCATCTATTGGATGGAACACAGGGCCCCCAATGGAGGAGCTGGAGAAAGTACCCAAGGAGGTGAAGGGGTCTGTAAGTCTGTAGGAGGAACAACAATATGAACTAAACAGTACCCCCAGAGCTCGTGTCTCTAGCTGCATATGTAGCAGAAGATGGCCTATTCGACCATCATTGGGAAGAAAGGCCCCTTGGTCTTACAAACTTTATATGCACCAGTACAGGGGAATGCCAGCACCAAGAAGTGGGAGTGGGTGGGTAGGGCAGCAGGGAAAGGAGGGGGGGTAATAGGGAACTTTTGGGATAGCATTTGAAATGTAAATGAAGAAAATATCTAATAAAAAATTGAAAAAAAATCATTAATGGTCTATAGCTTCATAGATATATGGTTATTTAAGCTCCATCCTCTGCCCATACTGCAATGTTCATGGCCTCAGCCTTCTGCAGGTCTTATACAGTAACCACAGCTGCTGTGATTTCGTGGGTACAGCCGTTATGGCATGTCCAGAAAACAGTGTTTCTTAGCATTGCTTCTCATGCTCTAAGCCCTTATATCATTTCTGACTCCTTTCCTATGAAATTCCCTAAACCTCTGAGACAAGGGTGATAGAGACGTCCCATTTAGAGCTGAGCACTCAACAGTCACCAATCTAAGCACTTTGACAGGTTATAAATCTGCATTAACTACCGCCTATTGAAAACCAAGCTTCTCTGAACAAGGCTAAGAGAGCAGCACTTATCCCTGGGCATGAATACGTGTCTTTAAAAGATAAATTTGACCATGTAAAACCACCGTAGTTGATTCCAACCTAGAGCTCATGGCCTCCCAAACTGACATGCTATGGGCTTTTGACAACAGGCACAATTACAAGGTGCAATTCCCTCCTGTTTATGGCACAGGCCTAAAATCCACCCAGAAAGCAGTTGATTACCTCAATAACAGACATGTCTCTATTATATTAATCAAAATGTATTTCCTGACAGGTCAACCAAGATTTGTTAAACCAATATATATTATACCTATGTCTACAGACATCTGCATGAAATCGACAGGGATTTTTCAGACTTCACCATGCTCCTTAATCCTCAATAAATTCAGCAGATAGAGGGTCAAATTTGTCTGGTACGTTCATCTACCTTCCATGCTAGAAATACATGAAATAATGTATAAAGGAATGAGTGTATTGTAGCTGGCATTTTGCAAGTTCCAGTCCATAAACAACTGTCTTCACTGCTTTTGTGCCTGTGGGAAGGCAGAAGACATCATGACTGAAATATACATACAGTGGAGCAAAGCTACTCTCCATACGCCAGTGAGTAAAAGAGGCAAGGAAGTGGAGGAGGTGTCACAATTCTTGAGATGCTTCAGTGACCTGAAGAGTCCCCACAGGCCCTATTGTTAAAGAGTTTACCAACCTCCCTTTAGTGACAGGTTGGAGGCCAAACCCAGTACAGGTACATTTGGTGACAGTTTTATTCCTAAACTATAACAGCCTCCTATTCATCCTCCTTTATGCTAAACGAGTTGCTGGGAGTGGCAGTTGAAGGGGAATTTTCGAGAATGAAGGTATGTATTTGAGAAGCAGTGCTGAAGCTACAACTCTGAGATAACGAATGTGCTAAATGTTGGAAATACAAACAAAAATGCAAATGTGGTCTCTATCTTAGAGACAACCACAATAGTTCCAAAAAGTAAAAGAAAGGAAATACACAATTATACGCATATGATAGTTTCACGGATATGTGCCAGGTGCTTCAGTATAGAGAAAAAAGACTACAACTTTAACATGTCTAAGATTGAATGCTTTATCAATAAGAGGTTTATTTAGTTTACAAATATTGCCAACATCTGGTGACATTAAGTTAAGCTTTTGTTATCTGTGATTGCTGCATTTTAGCATGATAGACTATATCAGATGTCAACATAGAGCAAGCATGTATATGGCAGAGATGGCCATACCCTCATTTTATGTTGATGCAAAGGATTTAAACTCAAGTCCTCTTGCTTTCACTACAAATGCTCTTACCTACTGATCATCTCCCCAAATGTTTACTTCTTCCTAAAAATTACAAAAGGCATCATGGGGGCCCTAAATTCATGAAGTCACTTTACCTAATTACCATACCAGTCCTACCTTCAAGTCTATTAACTATGATTTTGAATACTTTGTTTCCAGTGTTTGTAGTACCAGAGGACACAACCATACCACAACTAGAAAACCATGAGTTAAGACCAATGGAAAGATATTTTCAGCATGGATAACCTGCAGCAAAATTAGAGATGGAAAAACAACTGGGAAATGATCACAGAGTTCAGATAGGGAATGGAAGATTCTGGGTTGCAACAATAGGACATCTCAGAGGGAAAGTCAAGGCTTAAAGTAATTGCTTAACATATGCAGTGCTCTGGCTTCAACCTCCAGCTGGCAGCTAGTACTAACACGGAAAAAAGACTTCAGAAGTATCTAGGATACTGAGTCACTCTATCAAACTGTAGTCTAGTTGATTTTAGCATGTGTATCAAGGATCGGGGGATAGACATAGGCACTAACCAAAGAAACCAGATATGAGGAATAGGGCCTGATAGGAGACTGTTCATCAGAGATTTAATAAAGAACCAGATCCAGCTAGGAACATGAGACAGCCAGGGAACTTTAGGAGCATTGTTGAGCCCTTTGGTGGAACAGAATCTGTAGGAAAGGCTTTGGAAGATCTAAGTGACTTAGACCAGCATGGAAAGAGTATCCATGCAGAAGGAGAGCAGCCTAGCGATAAGAGAAATGCAAAGCAGAGGATGAGGTCTGTCTGGCTTACTTTAGGAAAAATATGACAAGATTTTTACCGAGTCTGAGTTCTTAAGTAAAAATTGACAGAACATGCAATTCTGTGCTGATGGGGCTACTAGAAGGCTTTAAAGCTCAAGTAATAGTTCACAGGCAGCCTCCAAGATAAAACAGTGCAGATGCAGAGGAGCAGTTCAATAGCATAGATGGGTAATAATTCCGCACCACCACTGAACATGGTTCCTTTCCCTCCTGCAAGAGTTGAGGAAGTGATTTGCTAAACTAAAACCTCCCCCAGTAACCACATTTGGTAGATGGATATGCAACAACTAAATCACAGTGTCAACCAGGGCTTCTTAGATACAGGAAGCGGCCAGGTACAGCAAGATTTGGTCTTACTTTTATCTTAATCTTGGTAGATAGGGCCAAAGAGCTTGAGCCAGACCTAAGAAGTTCATCTGGAAAAATCCAGAAAAGTTCCATAGAAGAGTTCCAGGGTATGAATGGATGTGGAATGGCTGAGAGAGAATTACTGAAGATTGTGGATAATGAATTAAGTTAGGGTCTCCTAGCCATGGTATTATAGCCAAAATTTATCTACTGAGTAAACAGCTGATACAAATGGAGAGACCTGTTGCTTATGCTTGACTTTAATATATTAGTTTCAAACTTCTGCTATATCCCGACATTTGGTAAAGTTCTTTAAGAGTACTTGTGGTGGTCTGAATAGGAATGGACCCCGAAGCCTTATGGGTTTGAATAATTGGCCCATAGGAAGTGGCACTATTAGGAGGTGTCACTTCGTTGGAGTGGGTGTGGCCTTGTTGGAGGAAGTGTGTCTCCTACTTCCTGCAGATCAAGTTGTAGAACTCTCAGCTCTGTCTCCTGGAGCATTTCTGCCTGCACACTGCTATGCTTCCTGCCATGGTGATAAAGACTAAACCTTTGAGACTGTAGCCCAGCCCCAATTAAATGTGTTCCTTTATAATAGTTGCCACGGTCATGGTATCTCTTCACAGCAATAAAGACCTAGCTAAGATAGTACTTCACTAAGGTTATCTTTGGTACCCCACTATTCATAGTGGAATGATCGTTCAGGATATTGCTTTGTCCTGCCCATCTTCTGGAAGAGTTTTTGTTATATAGAAGACAAAGTGCTCACCTCTGAATATTTTGTAAATTTAGACACCAGTTTGTGAGAGGGGAGTAAACATGAAAGAGAAAGAATGGGAAACTAGTTCACGAGGGTTACAAGGTCCAGGTCCAGTTCTTAGGAGCTTTATGTCTGGTGGAAGCACAGTTACAACACACCAAGATTACTGAGAAAAGTCTATAATACTCTGGGTCTGTAGACATTAAGGAGTACACAGCAGTATTGTGTGAGGGGAGAACCAGATGTTTCCAGAAGCCGTAAGGTTGCTGATGAAGAATTCCAGGGCCAAGAGTGTGTTATCTCATTATGGTTCATAGTCAGTGAGGCTGTGGGTGCTCCTCTAAAATAGACACTATTATTAGTGCTATTGCATGTGTTCCAGATTTAAATGTAAAAACCATATCATGTGGTTGTGAGATTTAGAGAAATAGGGAAAGGATTGAACCAGAAATGCCCCTTCACTGCAAGATAGCACTGCCAGGGGATGCTTCTAAATAGGCTAAGGAAAATTAAGCCCAAAAGTCCAACTAAGGTGTAGGTCCTGCATACTTACTAATGAGTAATAATAAGTATCTGTACAGATGTCTTATTTGTGTTTGAGTAGTTACAGATAGAACCAAATTTTCTTATTTTTATTGAAAAAAAACATGACTCAACATATTCGGATCATGGATTCCTATTCCCCCGATACTCTCAGATCCTCTCCACCTCTCCACCTCTCCACGCACACAAACTTCACATGCTTTCTTTCTCTTTCCCTGTAGAAAATAAACATTTCATAAAAAAAGAAAGAAAGAAAGAGCACAGAAACACATACATGTACACACGTACACACACACACACACACACACACATTCCATAAAAACACAGAATCAGACAGCATAACATACAATCAAAAGGCCAGTAAGATGGAAAATTCTCAAACAAATCAATATGAAACAAAGTCTACATAACTACTATTGAGTTCATTTTGTGTTGACATCTACTGTGGGGCAGGGGGCCGATCGCTAAGAGTGGTTTATATTCCCAAATAGATTCCATTGAAGACATATAATTTTTCCTTGGCAGATTGTTGTCAATTGGAAGTGCCTTCTTAGTTTGGGGCAGGCACCTTTGTCCATTGCCTCCTCTAAGCACTAGAACCCTGATTGGCTTGAACCTGTGCAGTTCTTGTACATGCTGCCCAAGTCTCTATGAATTTATATGTGCATCACTGCTGTTGTACCTGGATGGACACTGTTTTATTCTGTTCTGGCTCTTACAGTCTTCCCACTTCCACTTGAGTGTACTTTCTTCAGTACTGTAGGGAGGGTTTGATAACGACAGCCTATTTAGGTCTGGGTGTACTGAAATCCCTCACTCTCTGTATGTTGTCAGTTGTGGGTCTCTGTGTTAGTATCTCTATTAACTGCAGGAGAAATTTTCTCTGATGAGGGCTGACTGAGGAACTGATCTATTGGTATAGAGGAATGTCATTAAAAGTCATAGCATAATGAACATAAAGGAATTAAGTTCCTTTAGCAAAACAAGAATATTTAGTTTTCCCCAAGCCACATGGACTAACCAGTCTAAGAGAACCAACTTTTTTATTGAACAGAGGACCATCCACCCATGGGAAATTTATAGCTAGTACTAGAAACTTAGACAAAAATATATGAATGGTCACAGAGTCCAGTAGAGAAGCAACTGCTATTGTTATTAAATGATACAGCAGATAAAGTGCCTTACCACATTTATATATTTGTATTTACAATCATGGGTTGTCTGTGTTCTTTTATATATTTTTCTGTTTCCCATTCTTTCTCCTTTTCTTCATTTGTGTTTTACAGTAAGGAGAATACCTGCAAGCTCATCACAGCAGCAATGTTCCAGAGACCAGAATGCTGGGGAAAGGGTATAAGGGTTAAGTACCTTACTGGATTTGGAGGAGTCAAGTGAAGACATCTATGTCACCTCCTCAAATGCTTAAGGACCCTTGTAAGCGCCCAAAGAAGGGATTAAAGGGAGTATTATACAGAACCATTCCCAGTCACATTGACGCCATCTTCAAGTGTCCAGCAAAGGCTTTTCACAAATCATCATATCTGAGATTATCATAAATGGGCTTGGTGACTCACCTTTTCTCTTGCAAGGAGGCAGGGAGAGTCATGAGACCCTCCCCTGAGTATCCAGCCCTACCTTTTCCAATTGATTATATGCAATTCTGCCTTAACTGCACTTGGCCTCAATGTTCTTTGGGAAGGTCTAGAGTATAGGTAGGAAGAATAGATTATAGCAGAAGGACTAGGGCAAGGGGGTCTATCTACCCAGCCCTGGGGGAACTGTCATCCATGCTACATGCATATAATCCAATATGGCTGCTTTGTTAAGGTCACCCATCTTCCTGCCCAGAAGCCCTCACCTATTGTTCTGTAAGTAAGCCTAATAAACTCACTGGTTCCCCACATTCCCCAGAGTAAGCTTTGGTGAAATCATAACTTAATTTATCATTTGAATTACAGGTAGGTGTAAATGTTGTTTATGTATTCCCCCTGGAAAAGGTTTTAGCAAAAACTCCAAACTGATGAGTTCTACAAAGAAGACTATTGTTGGAACGTTTTTAAAGAGAAAAAAAAGTACACGTGAATGCCCTAAAGAGGAAGAGATCATGCTGTGGAGGGTGGAGCGGGAGTGGGGCAGGGTGGGAAGGGGGTTCCTAATAGGCTATGCTGCTGGAATTCCAACTCTGACTCCCAAATACAAGTCCTATGACATCATCGCCCTTGATTAAGAGTAAGGACGATAGCATCCCATTTCATAGACAAATTGGTAGGATCAAGAAAATACTGTTAGCTTTCTGCCATTTTGATAAAACACCTGAGACAATCAACTTCAAAGAAGGAAGTGAAAAGAGAAAAAGGAAAAGGCTGCCCCACAAGACCTCACTTCTTTTCTCTATGTCCCACCCACCTCACCCTTCCAATGCCTCCCAACAGTACCAAAGGCCAGCACCCCCACATGGAGCACACAGGCTCTGGGGGCAATATTTAAATCCAAACTGTAGTCCCAATTAAACACAAAACATACACATATTATTAGTATGTGCTAGCTGTTGCTACCATTATTGTTACACATTTTTATATCATCCTCTTTGTTTCTAAATAAAAGTAAAATTCTGCTTATTCTCTTTCCTGTTGGAATATGGAAGCATGTAGATTTTCTACCTTTTAAAAATAATCTTCATTATAGCGTATGCATATAACAATGATGAATTCTAAAAGTAATCTTTAATGATTTTGTTATGTGTACACAGTCAGATGTCACAAAAAGTTCCTTCAAGCAATTTCTAGTTTTTCCACTTTGCAGAACTAGGCATGTTTTGATCTATCATCTCAATATACAGGTTTACTGTTTCAGTACAAAAAAGATCACACACTACATCATCTCTTATTCATGTCTAGATTTTTTTTTTCCTTAGCAAAGTGTCTGGAGTCTCATCAATATTTTTGCATAGGCACTGACTTCATGGTCAAGTAGCATTATACAGCACAGATCAGTCCCACTGGCTTATCCATCCATCAGTTGATGGGCATTTGAGTTGTTTCCATCTTATGACTGATGAGTAATGCTGGCAATACTTGCAGAGACATGCCTGTGTGGGCACAAATCTTCATTTCTCTTGGGAAGATACTTGAAAGTGGATGAGATTGTTGGATCAGATGGCAAATCTATGTTTAAGTTATTAAGAAGTTGTCAAACTAAATTCCAATGTTTCTACCACTTTACATTCCTACTAGCAATGAAGAAAGGATCTAGTTTTTTCCACATAGCACTTCCAAACACTCAGGAAACTACTGAACTAATGTTTTGCCCAGTTTTCAACTAAGTTACTTATATTATTGTTTTAAAAGCACCTAGCTTATTTATGTTGGTCATACATTTTCTAAATGTTTTCAACTGAAATAGAATTACACCACTTGCCCCTCTTCTTTCTCTCTAGCCCCTTCCACTTACCTCCCACCTCCGACAGAAAATCTTTTACATATGCTCTAATCTCAACTTGACAACCTCTTTTACTGTGATACATATATGTGTCTATGCAAATATGAATAAATGAAACTTTCTTTCTAGGTCTGGTTGTTGTTGTTGTTATTGTTCATGTGTTTATGGTTTCAAGGATGATTACTCTGCATTAGACAACCAATAATGAGACCGTTCCTGGGAGATGCTAATTCTACTTCTCCATTCAGTCACAGGTCACTTGTAGTTCTTTGTTTAGGAGTGGGAGTCTTATAAATTCCCCTTCCATATTAGCATAGCCACTGATATTGCTATTTTTCAGGATTATTTATACAGCCATTTACTTGAATGACTGTTTCATATCAGACTTCCTGATATTCTGGCTCTTATAATCTTTTCACTCAGAACGTTTGGGATTCCCCATGATCTATTCATCTCTTTATATGTTAAGTTGTGGTTCTCTATAATGGTAGACATACATTTTTTATTAGATATTTTTCATTTACACTTCAAATGCTATCCCAAAAGTTCCCTATACCCGCCCACCCTGTTCCCCAACCCACCCACTCCCACTTCCTAGCCATGGCATTCCCCTGTACTGGGGCATATAACCTTGGCAACACCAAGGGCCTCTCCTCCCAATGATGGCCAACTAGGCCATCTTCTGTTACATATGCAGCTAGAGACACGAGCTATGGGGGTACTGGTTAGTTCATATTATTGTTTCTCCTATACAATTGCAGACCCCTTCAGCTCGAGAAAGTACCCAAGGAGCTGAAGGGGTCTGCAACCCTATAGACAAACATTTTTGTGAGACAAACATTTCAAAAAATTCTTCTCTCAGTTGTATGTTCTCAATTTTTTTTATTTTATACAATATATTTATGTCATATTTTTTCATTTCCTGCTATTCCTGTCTGATTCTCCCTCTTCCCTATTCATGCAATTTTACATTCTTTCTCTTTCTTAAAGGGGAAATCCATATTCTCCAATGGAGTATCACTGGGCATATCAGCTACACTCCAGGATAGGTCACATGCATAGGAATAGATGACCAATACAAAACAAATTACATAGCTTTTTTTAATCCACTTTTTTGTTTCATTTTGGCATTGTTTTGTTTTGTTTTGTTTTTTGCCTAATTTTAATTTACCTGTTTTTGAATTTTTGTGGGATTTTCTAGAAAGAGAGAAAAAGATCATAAGGTAGGCTGGTATAGGTAGGGTCCAGGAGGAGTTGAGAGAGGGGTCTAGAAGGAGTTGAGGGAGGAGAACATGATCAAATATATTGTATAAAAATTAAAATCAAGACATGAATAAATTAGAAAACTTAGTTATGTCAATGGAGTAAACAAACAAAAGCATGTGCATACATTCACATATGCATGCACACATACACATACAAACACACACACACCATCCCTCAATGGATTTAGTAGATTTCTGACAATAATAAAATATCTGAAGTAATCCATCTTAAGGTAAAAATTTTATTTTGGCCCATAGTTTCAGAGATTTCAGAACACAGCCTCCTTGCCCATCACTCAGATAGACATGCCTTAGCAAAACTTCACACATTCCTCCTGAGGCTGGAAATCAAGGAGTGGGGGGAGTGGGGGGGCTGAGAGACCAATGTTCTGCTCACAATGCCCACAGGGACTGTCCATCCATCCAGTCAACCCACCGTCTATAAGTTTTACTATCTCCCAAAAGTAACACAGGCTGGCAGCTCATTCTTTATCATATGTCTTTAGGGTTTATTGAAGATTCAAACTATTACAATGGAGGTTTTTTTTTTCCCTTCCATCCTTCAGTTAGTATTGGACATATTTTATCGCTCACTTTATCAAATATCATGAGTTCCTGCTTGTGGTGTGTTGACACCTTATACTACCTTTATACTCTTCTTCTTGGTAAGTTCAAAAAAATCTATTAAAAAAAAATCCACATTACCATGGAGCCAGTTTCCATGCCAGATGGATTCCGCCATAAATCTTTCAGGAACAATGTTCTTACTCTATGTTAATGAAGAAAGAAAATTATTTCTATCCCTATTTCCTCAGAGATAAACATCTTAGATAAACATCCAAGATGGAAAACATCTTGAATGAAGCTAGGAATTCCACTTTTATAACGATCTTGGAGTAAGAAGTGACCACAGATTTCCTGGTGGTGCTGTCTTTCTCTGCAGATACCCCCAGGTAATGATGTGCTTCTCTGCCAGCTCCCTAGCACATAGACACTTGTAAGGATCCTATAGCTTTTTGACAGGAACTGCAAGTTCTTTTCCATTTGCTTCAGAGTCCTAATAAGAAATGTATTCCAGCATATTTTCTGACAGCAATTTTGACAGGCTCTAGCCTAGAGTTACCAACAACAACCACACTTAATGCCTAACACCACCCTACATACTTCTGGGCCATAGTATGTGAAACCTATGATAACTGCAGGACTACCACTGTGGGCTGTGTGGAGAAAAGAACTCATTTCCTTTGTCATAGCAACAGTAAGGGACATATGCCACCTGCCTCAGTGAATCATATTCAGATGGAGGAGAAAGACAGAAAGCGATAAACAAAAATGATATAATCTCAAAATTTTTAAACTGGAGAAAATGGCAACAAAGTAAGAGGTAACCGAATAGAGTGTTTGAATATTGAGAATCCTGTGCAAAATAGGTGAAGTATATGCTCCAAAGAAACCCCAACTCAGAAAGACCAAGACCCTGGGGTAAACACAGACATTGTGCATATGTGACATATCAGAAAGCCAACCAGGGTGTAGTACAAGATTAAGGGAAAGATGACACTGGATATGGTCAGGTAGTTAGACAAGGAGTTGGCAAAGAACAGAGTAGTTAGACTTGTGAAGGGGAAGGAAATAGTAAGATTTTCAGGGCTCAATCTATCTTCTGGGCAAGAAGCGGGGAAAATGAGAAGTATCCAGTTCAGTTCCATAGGTCCAGATGGAGACAATGAAGCTGTGGGTGAACATGGGATTGACAGAAACCATGAGAGAAGACAGAAGCTGCACAGATGGAGCTGGCAGCCTCTGTAGGAGTCTGAGCAGACAACAGAGAAAAGGGATCGAGGAGCCAATGGAGTGTTGTAGGCACTGTACATCTATGATGTTCCAATCTCCTGGTGTTCATTTGGTACAAATCTATTACTCAAAAATGACAGTAGCTGGTGTTCCATGTGAGCCCTGTTCACTGTGTGCAGGTGATACGGGAGATGGGAAAGTGAGGAGAAAGCAAAGGCTGGGGCACTGTTCCCAAGCACTGACCTTGGGAAGGCGGGGCAGAGAGGCTCCTTGCTTTTAGAGCATCACAGATTGCTTAACAGTAGAGTAGACCCATGAGCTGGAACACAGCTGAAGAAGCAGGCATGGAAGCAGTGCCAAGTAAGTTGCAGAGAAAGCTGGCAGCAGGATACAGAGTTCAGAAATACCACAGCCTGCCAACCAGGACCCACCGCAGCAGGTGGAGGTCATTGCCAGAGCAAAGATGGGCTGAGGAGTCCTTTGAATTGAGGAAGAGTGTGTTCAGTTTTGACAGTGCTCAGCATGGTACAGCAGAGAGACGAGAATAACCACATTTGTAGAAACAAGGAAGTGGCCAGAGGACAACACGGGGAAGAACACAGTGAAACCTTTTGATGCTTTCTTGTGTAGCTGTGCAGAGTCCAGGCACAGAGAGGACTATGGCACTCTGAGCAACCCAGGCTGGGAAGGGAGTGAGGAGACCTAAAGGAGGGAAGATACAAACGCCTGAGCAGCAATGCTAGTATACAAATCACCAAGTCACCATGAGAAATTGGGCATCTCTGCTAGCCTTGAGTGCAGCACTGTTCAGGGCTGTGGCAGGAGAGATGGTCCAAAAAATGATCATGGAAGCATGAAGGATAAAGGAAGGCTCAGTAACATAACTGCTGTCAGGGATACTGAGCAGCTCTTGGCCACTGAGGGATGGGGCTGGTGTGAGCAGTGTTTGTTAGCAAGAGAGAGTGAGGCTCTAGGGAAGATGATCACACTGTTTCTACCCATGAAATGGGTAGGAAGAGGAGGATGCTCTGCTCTAACTTGAGCACTGACTGTGTGGGCTCAGATGCAGTGGCAAGCTATCCACCATCCACTCAAGAGCCCTTCACAGCAGCAAAGATGCTGTAACTACAGCAGAGTCCTAAACAGGGAAGAATGCACAGGAGCCTGGATCAGAGAGGGCTGGTGCAGGTGGGGGAATGGGAAATGGAAAGAACCTTCTAGTGGTCATATTACTGTGGAGGGGCTGAGATAACGGATGCAGACACTGTGGCCCAGAAGGAAACTCTAACACATGCAAGCAGCAGGTACAATGATAATGATTATGGACTTATTCTTCCGTTCCAACACCTCAAAAGCTCAGCCAAGGAAGATGTGTAGGATATCTTCAGAAATTTCCTTAATCGCTGTAGCATGCTGTTTCTCTTCCACAGAGAGCTCTAAAGTAACCTCAACCTTTAGAGATGTTATGAGGAAGAAGGAGCAAAACATGTAGAAGCCTCAGTATGATGACTAATATATGATATATACCTAGAAGTATCAGAATGATGAGTAATATATGATACATACCTAGCACTGCCAAATACCTAGCACTAATGTCATTTTCACCTACTTTCCGAATAGTCTTGGCTCACAGAAGTTTGGTAAACAGTGTTCAGGGACAAATATGAAATCCACATAAAATTCTGTTTTTAAAAGCTTTTAAGACCAAGAAAAACACTCATCACATGCCTCAAGGTGATAAAATACTTCTCAAAAAGGGAGCCAGTGAAAATGCTCTTATCCATACAACAGCCACATAGAAAAGCAAAGTGCCTAATGGCTGGATGGGCTGGCCCTTGAGGACTCAGGTGAATTGACTCAGAAGTGGTACACAGGTGAGCTGGAGAAAGAATGCCAATGTTCTCCCAGATCAGCAAGCTTCCAGCATCTTCCATTCAGAGAGCACAGGAAGGATAAATGGTGGAAGTCAGGAGCTAGCTATTAAAGAAGCCAGAAAAATCAAGAAGAGGCATTAAAGGGTATGGCTTGAAGCCACTGTTTCTGTGGCAAAATCAACTATGAGTCTGGAAGCTTCTCAGATACATCTCTAACATCCGTAAAGGGGAAAGAATGATAAGAAGCTTTGCAGGACATGTTTCCTCTTGAAGCTGTCTGTGGGATGTGCTACATTCCCGAAGATCTCAACCATGTAATATGACTTGAATAGACACACCCAATTGTGACAGTAAGTCCCTGCGTGGCAAGTCAGGAACTAGATGCATATGGCTAGATGCAGCTGGTGTTTTATGGTAAACACATCATAAAATAAGGGCTCCTTATTAACATTTTTCTCTTACCAATACTGATCTAACAGAAAATTCTCCTGAGATAAGGACAGAAATAGGAATAAACTATAGCTATCAGTATTCACATGGGGTTAGAATTAGATGATGTGATTCCCTTATGATAAACAAATTATGCCAGTGTGCTTATGTTGAAAGACCTTCGTTACCATATGTGAAATGGTGTCTTTCCTAATGAACATTAAAATGTCCTTTGCCTAGCATTTGGGTACTCCTTATGCCACTTCAGCATTCTGCAGACTGCTTTGAAAGTTATAGTCCTGCTACTCTTTCCAGACACAAATCCCCAGATACACTGAGAACAGGCCATGATAAGCACAAAAGCCACTGTGGAGGCTGGTTTTCAGTTGAATGGCAAGCTGAGCCTACAGGAATTCCCATACCTCCTAATCAAATATATGCAACCTAGGCTCCACATCCACAGATCAATATTATAACTCATGGGAAGGAAACAGGAAAGCTTCATCTTCACATTGCTAAAACAGTGATTGATTTTTTCTCCTAAAGGCGCAGAGGGTACAAACTGAAAAAACAGCTTTCAGCAACTCAGTGCAACCTGCTCACCTTCTTCCCACTGAGCCAAGTTGTGTGTAAAGGCTGCGCTATCCAAGAGCAGGAAATCCACCCTCAGTGCTCAGGAAAGGGTGTCTATCAAAGCAGGTACAATAAGGATCTGCATGTTGCTTGCTGAGGAGGGTGCATCCAAGTTCACCATCACTAAGAGTGCCAAATGCTATGGAAAACTGTCACCTGTGTCTTCCTACTTCAGTGCAGCATGACTGTCCTCTTGCTCTGATCTATGCATGCAAGAACTCATCACGGCCATGTGGCACACAGCAACAATTCAGTCAACCTCACATACAATCATGGCTTTTCAGATAGCACACCCTACAGAGTGACAGCAGTGTATTCACGCAAGGACAGAATCATCTAATAGCACATTTCTCACAACTTACCACAACAGTAAATAGGATATCACGATAACTTATCCTCATAGCTGCCTTGGAAAATACATGTCTAGACATCTCTGGCATTGCCCACAGTCTCCAAATGGTTAAGTTCAAATCCTACCTCTGCTGTTCTAGCCTTGAAACTTGCCAACAGATCTAGCAGCTTGGCCTCTTGTCACAGCTTGTCTCACATCAACTTACAAATCTCATCTCCCCTAGGGGGCACACCATTCTTACCCACTACCACCTTCATATCCTTAAAAGATACAACTCTTAAGAGTACCTGGCTCATCTTTGTATCCATTCAGCTCATAAACAAACATGAAGCTCTCAGTTCTGATAGTATCACTGCTGAGCTTGTTTGTTTGTTTGTTTGTTTGAAGACAGTGTTTCTCTGTGTAGCCCTGGCTGTCTTGGAACTCACTATGTAGAGCAGGTTAGCCTTGAATTCAAGAGATACTCCTGCCTCTACTTCCTGAGACCTGGAATGAAAGGCATGTGCCACCACTGCCCAGCCCTTCTGAGCTTCTAATCCTGAAAGATCTCAAAGGCCATATAGATATAGGGCTAACCTCAGACCCTAGCACTTTAGGCACTCAATTTGTTACCCTACCAGGCAGGCTATGGATTACAGCAAATATTGTCAGGCTTTCTGTTTCTATAACTGAACACAACAGACCAGGCAGCTGATAAAATAGAAAGGTTTATTTAGCTCATGGTTTTATAGGATAGGAGTTCAAAAGCATGCCACTTGGATTTTGCTCAGTGACTAGTGGGGCCTTTGTGACTCATAAAAATATGAGGAAGGGCACTACATGGCGAGTCAGGCTTATCATCTCTGACACTTCAATCTAATGCATTCCGAAACCCTAGCCTCATGCCTTCATTGTTCCCAGTTGCCTCTCCAAAACATAACTGCCCGATACCAGAAACTTAGGAAGTCAGGATTTAAGCACCCAACACATGACTATACAAGATGTCATAATAAACTGCCCCCTGCCTCTGGTCTGAACAATTTCTACTTAGTAAGGCTCAGATCTGAAACTCTGTTGTTGTGGTTGTTGTTGTGGTTGTTGTTAAGACATCTTTCAGGACTGTTATTTAGACAAAGCATAGTCTTCTCCCACAAGATCTTTCTTTATCTCCCAGAATATATGTCAGGATTTCAAGCTTCTTCTTTGGAGTTTATTGCACTCCCTAGTTGTGAACTCTCCTGCTGTCCTATCAGGCAGAGGCCACTTATAAGCACAATAGGTCTCCCTTTTCTGAGGTGGTATCCATCAGTTCAGAAGACATGTGTAATATTCTGTAGGCACATACAAGCATGCCAAAGGTAGACATTTCTCAAGACTAAAAGGGGTTGCCCATTAATCATTTTGAATGCTGAGTCTCCAATGACACAAACCTATGCATCTCTTCCAACCATGCTGAAAAATGAAAGATCCCAAAATTGTCCCATAATAACCATCTATGGCAGTATTTCATTTAGTGATCTTTTCTGGAAGTTATTAGTCCTATATATATCAAAACAAAACAAAAATGTGACGGTATTCCCTTGAAGACCTAGACCTAGTAAAAAGCAAGAATGAGCAAAGGGAGAGTCATGACAGCTTCACGCCACACATCTATTAATAGAAGAAAAAAAAAAAAGGCATGCTGATATTGCAAAATATGTGCAATGTGTTTTGTACTTACTGGTGCATTGATCCATGGATCATCTTCAGCTGGTGGTAATAGTCTCCCCTTCTTTCCTGATGGGAGTCTTTTGAGTGTTTGGAGCTACTTTAAATTTCAGAACACCATTTGGCATCTGTCATCTTCTATGAAGTAGCCAGCAGGACTTTCCAAAAATGCCAACTTACTCCCATTACTCCTGGAGCTATATACCTCAGTGCTTCCGGACTACTAACATTTGACACCATGGGCACAAGCTAGATATGAATTGGTCTGAACCACATGATCAATCTGCCTCCTACCATGTACCCACACATGCACTCTGATACTCAGCTCCCAAGTACCACCCTAGCAGCCGCACCAACCAGAAAAAGTTATTTGCTCTGCCTATGATTTCCTGTCCTTCTCCTCTACCAGGCCCCTCCTTTAGCTTCCTGCCAAGTGACTGCCCCTTTCCACATCTGCCCCTGGATTCCATAGTTGTCACTGGAGGGGTACACAGGAATATCCTTTGACTGAGTCCTTTGCTCCAGGGTCCACAGCAGCATTGATAACTCCTTCCTCTTGTCCTGCTCACAAGCCTCTTAGCACAAAGCTCATGGAAGGACACCATGGATGCTTCCAGAACTGACCAAGGGGCAACTACACAGTCACATGCACTAATGAGTCTGCTGTACCTCCCAGAGACTCTTGCAGGGGAAATAACCTTGGTTACCATTTATCATTTCTAACAGGGCATGGAATCATTGTAGAAAAATGGCAGGGCAGTGATACAGTTCAAACTATTGTGAAAAATCAAATGTTATTCACACTTTACCATGTTCCTTTGTGCAACACCCATATGTAAAAGCTAAGTTCCAAATACTCAGCTTCTAACAGTGACAGCGCACAATAATAAACTCATTCAAACACAGTGTATTAAAATGTGTCAAGTGTTGATGTTTTTGTTAGATCATATTGCCCCATATTGACAACTGTTTCTGACATGAAATAGAAATTTAGTAGGTTGTCCACTGAATGCAGCTGCTCTGAGAATGGCTAGCCCCTATGATATAATCCACAGACCAGAACAAAGTACCTTTGACAGAATATGAAGGAAAGGGTTAAATGCAACCAGGAACCCAACAGTTGAGTATCATAATTAGATTGGCAATTCCCCAGCATGGCTGTCTTTAGCATCCATAGCAGCTGTTTTCTATGTCAAGTCCCATCCATCAGTATTTATACACTGACTTAGGAATCACTTCTTCAATCACACAACAGGCTTGGAAACTCAATGAGACTCAGATTTGATGACAGGAAGAGACCCAGGCCCCCACAGACATTCACAGTACTGTGACACCCAAAAGGGATATTTTCAAGTGTTAGCAGGTTTCAACTCCAAGAAACTCTCCACCAAAAAACAGTAGATTTTTCTTAGTCCACATTTTCTCTTAGGAATACCAAGAATTCCTCCATTCATGGACTGTTAACAATGACACCTCTTTTGAACCATTACACATATAATGAGCTAGGTGCACAGTCCCTGAAGATCTCAAATTACTTCAGAAGGTAGCAAGACTCCTCAAGATAGAAACTGAAAGAGTCCTTGGAGGAAGGCCTGGCAAATAATGGTAAAAATGTAAATATTACAACATGGAAACTAAACATTCCAAAGATTATCTTTACCCAAAATTCAAGTTTTCAATTCATCATAGAGCAAATGAAACACTCTAAGATAAACAAAGACTGGACCCTGCTGAAGAAGACAGTATGTGGGCTTTGCAAGTGTCAATTAATGCCAACTGTCATCAAGATCTCTGGCTCTCTCCTTTTGGCTCCTATAACCTCTAGGGAACACCCAAGCTATTGGACAGTGAGATCACAGACCAGAGGGGCAGAGCCTTCCTTTACTCTGCTAGGGACTGTGCCTCTGGTGCAGAGATGACTTGGAAGTCCTTAGTTTGAAGAACTACAGTCTCAGAGTAGAAGTGACATTCCTAAGAGAAATTTACAACTCTAAAGAAATTTCCATTTGTAGGGTATCTACTTCTCTCCAGGAGAGGGATTCTCTGAGCTTCACAAAAGAATAGCTTTATCTTTTTTTCCCAATTTTTTATTAGGTATTTACTTCATTTACATTTCAAATGCTATCCCAAAAGTCCCCTATACCCTCCCCCCTCCCCTATCCAATCACTCCCACTTCTTGGCCCTGGCCTTCCCCTGTGCTTGGTCATATAAAGTTTGCAAGACCAAGGGGCCTCTCTTCCCAATGAAGGCTGACTAGGCCATCTTCTGCTACATATGCAGCTAGAGACACGAGCTCTGGGGGTACTGGTTAGTTCATATTGTTGTTCCATCTATAGGATTGCAGACCCCTTCAGCTCCTTGGGTACTTTCTCTAGCTCCTCTATTGGGGGACCTAGTTCCATCTGATAGCTGACTGTGACCTTCCACTTCTGTGTTTGCCAGTCACTGGCATAGCCTCACAAGAGACAGCTATATCAGGGTCCTTTCAGCAAAATCTTGCTGGCATATGCAATGTCCTGCAAAAGAGGAATAGATACAGAAAATGTGGTACATTTACACAATGGAGTACTACTCAGCTATTAAAAACAATGAATTTATGAAATTCCTCAGAAAATGGATAGATCTGGAGGGTATCATCCTGAGTGAGGTAACCCAATCACAAAAG